>NC_044908.1:79091057-79691057 GCF_001633185.2 Quercus lobata
CATATACAAATTTCCTCAAATCACGTAGGAGTCTTTAATGACTCTCTCGTCTCTTGGCTTTTCACGTATAGGTTTTTTTTTTTTTTTTTTTTTTTTTCACATCAATCCCAATCACTCTAAAATCCTTTCTTAATTTTTGTGCCAAAGGAATTATATATATATATATATATATATATAATAATCAAAGCTGAGAGAAAATATAATTTAAATTCTAAATTGGATAATTAATTTTGCATCATGTATCTTATCTAAAATTTTAAATTTTTGTGCATGCATTAACACCTAACACGGAAGTTAGAAAACCACAATAATCAAGTTCATTCACCTAAGCAAAAACATTTAACTTGCACACTATAAAAATCCCTACCATCCCATTCATTGTTCATATAAGCATAAACATACAACCTTCCAGAAACATTCAGCCACATGAATGAGGAGAATTAAGTTTTCGTTAGATTCCATTTTTTCAGAAAATTGCATCCAGTCATGCCTTTATTGTTTCATCCCCATCAGTGTATATTCTGTAACATTTATCTTATATATATGCTTTCGAGTTCAAAAATTGTATTGAGTTACTTTTTATTTGTGGCATGAAGGACTCAGGATCATTTCTTGAGAGAAGAGTTACTGGATTACGTAGAGTAAGGATACTAAACAAAAATGATGCCGAAGATTTCACAGACTATACATGGGGATACCAGGTTCATTTCTTATATCTATATTTGTATTTTCAATCTGTAATGCTTTATTTATCCACAAATTATATTTTCATATTATTCTTTCATATCAAGTGCTCACTCAAAGATTGTCATAACCCATTTTTCATCTACAAAGTTTATAACTAATGAGATTATGATCTCGAACTAGCTAATTCCATGCAATAATTTCATGGAGGTTGGGCTGTCAGGAGAGAAATTAAATATTCACACAAAACAAGGGTCAAGTAATATTCAATGAAGAAGGTTTGGAAACTCTAACCATCAAAGACTCACATGGTACAAGGTATAAATTCTGCTAATGCTTTGTCATGCTAATTATTCTTGCCTGAACTATTTATTTATACTTAATCAGCACTAACCTTATCTTCATGGATTGTCTTTATAGACTCAATTTGATGCACCCAAAGGAAATGACCCTGTTGCATTAAACCTTGGTTCTATGGGAAAAGGGGAAGCTTGGGTTAATGGACAAAGTATTGGGCAATATTGGGTCTCATTTCTTACCCCTGAAGGGAGTCCTTCACAAACATGGTATGCCTTAGAACTTATGTTTGGTATTTTTGTTTGAATACTTAAAATAACAATACAAGCGATTAATTAGTAACAATACACATACAACTATTGTCACTGAGCAATAAAATGCAATTTTTCGTTTGTACTTAATAGTAAAAAGGAAGCCATTAGTTCTATGCTAAAAAATTAAAAATTTGGTCTTCCACCTTTACTCTTATTTCAAACCCATTCTTATACAGTAAAATATTTCTTCATACTTTCAGTCGTCAAAGTGACCTTGGCTTCATGAATTTCATTTACTATATATGATGATGATAAGGATTTTTTAAAATATTTTTAAATAGGGTAAAATTTATGTACAATATCTTAAGTACATTACATTAGATTTTTCAATTAAATTCAAATATAGAATTCCAAATTAGAGTTCTAATTTTAAGCCATGTGTCCCAATATATTTTTCTAAATTTAGGTGTCAAGTGAAGACCACACCATACATAAATATACAAATTTCCTCAAATCACGTAGGAGTCTTTAATGACTCTCTCTGTCTCTTGGCTCTTCACGTTGTTTTTTTTTTTTTTTTTTTTTTTTTTTATCAGTCCCAATCACTCTAAAATCCTTTCTAATTTTTGTGCCAAAGGAATATATATATATATATATATATATATTTATAAAATCAAAACTTGAGAGAAAATATAATTTAAATTCTAAATTGGATAGTTAATTTTGCATCATGTATCTTATCTAAAATTTTAAATTTTTGTGCATGCATTAACACCTAACACGGAAGTTAGAAAACCACAATAATCAAGTTCATTCACCTAAGCAAAAACATTTAACTTGCACACTATAAAAATCCCTACCATCCCATTCATTGTTCATATAAGCATAAACATACAACCTTCCAGAAACATTCAGCCACATTTTCCACAAAAAAAAAAAAAAAACATTCCTACGCCTTCACCACTTAAAAGTTAAAACTAACACAAACTTTCACTCTCGCATAGATCTTCACATTTAACTTTCGTCTATTTCTCAAATGCATAATCTTTTCTCTGAGTTTTTAAAGGCATTGAAGGTAGTTTCTCTCTATCTCCCTTGCTTTCATATTCTTATGTTTTCCCCAATTTGGGCTGCAATTTGTGCAATCGTTTTTTTTTTTAGTGGTATGATGAAGATCAAAAAAGCAGAGTCTCCGTTAACAAAACAAATCACACACTCCTAAGAAAAGGTGAGTAAACGTTTTCCTTTCTTTTTGTGAAAATTTTGTTTTTGAATTATATATAAATAATAATTAAAAAAACATTATGAAGCAGGCAATTATCACTTAGAAAATAAGCAAGCAAAAAAAGAAAAAAAAAAGTGCTTCACAATATCAAAAATTAAGAATTAATAAATTTTTTTTTAAAACAATATGGACAATTTACATTTTCTACCTAATAATATTCTTACAAGATTTTTTAAAGAGTTAACAAAAAATAAGAATAACTATATATCAATAGTATTTAAATTATATATATAGGAATTATACTATGCACCTCAATGTGTATTTTTTAAGTATATCCATGCATATGCATGGGTTACAGGCTAGAACCATAAAATTTGAATCATCTGCATTTTCTAATAAAGTTTGCTAAATCATAAATTAGAACCATCATTTGTAACTTAAAATCTCCGAATTTATACATCTAATCTACCAAACAATACCTACTAAATAATAAAGCACAATCTTTCTTGTCCAAAGCATATTTTATGTCACTGTGATGACACTGAACCATACTCATGTGGAACCACACAATAATAAAAAATAAAAAATAAAAGGAAACCATCCACTGATCACACATCACATACCTCCCAAAAATCAATTATACGAATTCTATCAAACTATACTCATTTAAGCTAGAAGATAGACAATACAAACAACATTTCATATACGCCCAACGTACAATCCACTTATACACACAAACCACTCTTATGCCAATTATTTATAAGCAATTACAAGTAAAGCCCCAGTTGATAAGCCATATCATATAAGGTTTGCTGGTCTGCTCGACTGAAATTATAAAAAAATTACATAATGCTAAGTTTTGTTAATAAAATTTTCTGGTTAATAATATGAATTTAGACTTAACTAAGCCTTCTAAACATGAATAAACTCATGATTAATAATAATAATAATAATAAAAACCAATAGTAACACTTAACTAATAAAGTACAATTTTTTTTTCATTGTCTTATTTAATTATATCCATTCTCGTGCGGTAGCACGGGTTATATACTAGTTTCTATAATTTACTATAACAAATATAAATCGAATTTTTAAATTAATAAACAATATATTAAAATAAATTTTTGAGTATAATTTTTGTTAATTAAAACAACAACATAATAAAAGAAATTTTTATATTTTTAATTTATGTTTAAAAATTAACTCATTAATTTGTAAAATTTAGGTAATAAAGTTTAATAATAATTATAGCACCTCTACAATAATTCACACATGTAGGAAACATTGCGTACCTTTCCTTTTTCTCCTAATCAACCAATATGCACCGAGGAAAATTAGTAATGGGGTAACAACTAGGGCCACTATCATAATTGCTCGCCTCCTCTTGTTGGCAAAGAATCCATTGGAATGACCTGAAAACAAGAAAATTTCTCTGTTAATTAATGCAAGAAATTTTATTTTACTTTATTTTATTTTATTTTTTTGTGTATATACATACATGTGGTAGGCAATTTTTTGTTTTTTTCTCAAATATTTGTCTCAGTAAATTGTTGAGTACCTAACTCAAGCGCATCCACTCGTACGTACAAATTTTGGCCCCCATTCAACACTCTTGTATCGATCAATTCACCATAACATCTCAAACACCCGACTTCCTCCTTCGCATCCACACCTCCATACGCCGCGCAAGAACAATTTTTCAAGCATTGTTGCCGGCACTCCTTCAAACTCAGCTTCTCATCAACTCGTGCAAATGAGCTATCTGGAAGCTTCACATTTTCTACCCATCACCACTGTTGCATATAGATGCCTGTCCACGCTTTCTTACACACCCACTGGATGCATTTCTCGGAGACCATTCACTTGGTGACTTGGGTTGGAACCCAGGTAGACAGGTGCATTCAAATTCAGTAACATTTTCACATTTACCAAATGCACCACACTTGCCGTAAATGTCGCACTGGTCCAATGGAACTGACCCAAGAAAAGCCCATTGTTGATCTCCTTCCTTGCCCATAAATCGTTGAATTGATCCAGATTCGTTCACCACCAATCTTGAGAATAATCTTGCGTAGCGTAAACCCCAACTCGTAGTAATCTCATTCTGGTTGTTCACTAAACTGAAATTCAGAAGCAAGTTACCACTTGACAAAGTTGGTACCCCACTCCATCCAATTCCATTCCAATGACCAGAACGCCTCCACAAAATGTTACTTTTGTACAAATACAACTCCAGGGAGGAGCTATTGGTGTTGAGCACATAGGAACAATTTCCAGTTCCTGGATCATCTTTGGACTTCGAAGATGTTAGGATTCGGCTCAGACCAGTTCTTCTGTCCAGCCCAAGTTTCATGTTTGGAAGAGTTGTATCAGTTGGATAATCAAAGCTTTGCCATAGTACCTCACTAGTTTTGTTAAGAACCAATTGTAGATTTCCTGAATCCAAGAGAGCAAGAGTACTATTGTTGCTTGATTTTGAGGTAATATTTGTGGACCAGATGGGTTGACTTCGATCTTTGACATGGAGTACTCGGTTTCCATGAGCATCAATTGAGAGAACCCGAGAAGAATCATTGATTGGATTCTCTGTTTGCAACCCACACCACGGGTTTTTGTGGAGCTTTATTATACCAAATTCCAACATAGCGGTTGGTGGACACTCCGGGACTAAAGAAACCAAGTGCAAAGGTTTCTCCTTCAGAGACTAAAACGTCATCAATATCTCTGATGGGTTTGCTGATCGATATGGTGTCTTACGAAGTGCCAAACTAGGAAAAAAAACAAATAGAAGCAATCTTTGTAGAAGGAGAAACCCCTTAGCAAAATTTATGATCATGACGAGTAAGGTAGTAGATAATAGGTATGTCTTTTTGCTCACTGGAAATAGAGGTTGAATAGATAAGGTTTTTTAAAGGCTTGATATATGATACAAGGTTTGGAGATTCTGGCACTTTACCCTTATTTTTTTAAAAAAATTGGCAATATGCCATTGTTTACAAACTATATAGGGGCGTGCCCCTGTTTCGATACTTGATTACTCTAAAATCGAGTTCAATTAAATACTCGATTCATAGAAAATCGAGTTATGCCCAATCAAACTTAAAAAAAAAAAAAAAAAAAAAAAAAAATTGCATGAAACTCGACTTTCAGGAAATCGAGTTCCATGCAAAAAAAATTTTATAAGTGTAATCGCCCCATATTCAGGGAGCTCTATAGCATCGTTTTTAAGCCCTATAGTGATGTTTTAAATCCCTATAGCGGCGTTTCCATGCAAATTTTTTATGAGTGTCATTGCTTCCATAATGAGGGAGCCCTATAGCGGCGTTTTCCTGCAAATTTTTTTTAGAAGTGTCACCATACCAAGTTCAGGGAGCCCTATAGTGGCGTTTTTTATCCTTATAGTGACGTCTTAAAGCCCTATAGCAGCGTTTTTGAACTCGACTTCCCTAAAATCGAGTTCCATGCATTTTTTTTTTTTTAAAGTTTTATTGGTCATAACTTGATTTTCTACTAATCGAGTATTTCATTGAAACTCGATTTTAAAGTAATCGAGTATCGAAACAGGGGCATATTCCTATATAGTTTCGAAATAGGGGCATATTGCTAAATTTTTTAAAAATTAAGGGCAAAAGGCTAGAATTCCCCGTTTTTATTCATATTCTAAAATATATATATATTTTTTTTTTGGGTGAACTATCTTAACAATCAATTTCAAGAAAGTTTTGATAACTTTTTTTATGGCAAATAAAAAAAAAATCTCTCAAAAAGAAAAATTTGTTAAAAAAATTAATTTTTTTTTCCTATAAAACTTTTCTAAAGTAGTTAACTAACAAATGTCCTTAGGGTATTTGTTAACTTTTCTCTTCTATTAATATATTTATGAAAATGTAAAAATTTGTTGTTGTAAATTAAGTTTTTCAATTAAATTTAAATTCATGGTTAGATTGCTTTGATTGTGATTTGTAAAGAAATTAATGTTTGTGCTTTATTAGTTTAGGGTCACGTTTTATATTTAAAGCCAGAATTGGCTCCTCTTGATTTCTACAAATAAAAATCAGGCTTCCATTTCAATTCATTTTCAAACCAAATAGGCCTTTTAAATTTCTAGTGCTTTCTTCTACAGTGAATTGGAGCAATGGGTCGGTCTAGACCGGTGTCACATTCTTGTGAAGAGGATCCAAAGCAAAGATTTAAGAGAAAGAGGCCCACTGCAACTAATGCTTCTGCTTCCAACATAGAATCCTAATAAAATAGAGCAAACTATACTACTGAACTACACAAAATTAAAAATTGAGAAAGATTAAATTATCATTGACCACTACAGAAAAGGTCCTTTAAAACGTGGCTATAGGACAATTTGGCCTATAGCCGCATTTTTTTACATTGCGTTTTTAGCCGTGGCCTAAAACCCATAAGTCTAGGTTTGAGGGGTCTATAGCCGCATTTTTAGAAATGCGGCTATTGGTCTCTATAGCCGTGTTTTTACAAATGCGGCTATAGGCCAGGACCAGTAGCCACGTTTCTAAAAACACGGCTATAGGACATACTTTAGTGGCGTTTATAAAACGTGTGTATTGGGGATAACTACAGCCACATCTTAAAAACACGGCTATAACCCTTTTGGTTTTTTTTTTATTTTTTTTATTTTTTATTTTTTTTATTTTTTAATTTGGCTAGAGCCGCATTTTTAAAACTCAGCTACAGTTGTTTTTTATTTTTTATTTTCCTAGCCAGATGGTAAATGCATTAGAACTACAAGAATTTTAACACTCTACTTTGTTTCTACTTACTGCATAATATGAATTTCAAGGACTAAAGACATTAGAAATTGCATACTAGACCATGGTTTTGAAAACCAGCCTGGATTAGCCAATTAAGCCGATTCAACTATGACCTGGGACTATGCTAATCCAATCCACATTCAAAAATGAGAAAAACTGGTAGTTCATCCACTAAAACCAGTTCCAAATCCCGAATTTAAATGTTAGACTGATGATAGTTGAGAGACCAAAATGATAGTGTCCCCATGCTTAGAGATTATACGTCTATACCATAACCACCACTATACGTCTATACCAGTTGTTAGAGCCTTGCGGCCATAGACCTCTATCAGTGTCAAGTGGCTCCACTTTTAATCACCTATGATCAATACATATTTTTAATGACATGAAGACTTTAATTTTTAATTTACACACAAAAATTGTCAGATAATTTAGGTTAGGGATGGAAATAGAGATGGGATTGCTACATGAACCTTAGGCCATGGAGGTGTTGTCACCATGGAGAGAGCGGAAGTTTTGGTCATGACTACAATAATGCGCCTTCTCTTGTGTGAACCTTAAGATGACTTTTTTTGGTGTAAAGTAAAATTATTTGGACTCCATAATAATCTTGGTTATTAGGATTTTCATCCAAAATCGAATAGCATGACTGAAGATTAATGGGACATTTGACCATGCATTTTCAATTATATTTTAAAATTTTTTTTAATATTATTTGTGGAAAAGTTGAGAGGCATGTGACCTGTCAAGATAGGGTTTACATTTTAGTGCACACTCTTATAGATGTAGACTGCTTTTATATATATATATATATATATATATATATATATATAGTTATTTATTTATGAAAAAAATGGTGAAGTAGCGAACACAAATTAATCCTCAATCACATTCTTTTTAGTCCATTTTATATCCTACTAATCACAACTTGCTAAGTATTATTTCACTTTCCTTAAAAAAATAAAAATAAAAATAAATAAATAAAATGCCCAAAAGAGAAGCCAAGTAGGTAGCATAACTCAATTGGTGAAATGTAAATTGGAATACAAAAAATGTGACAGTGATTTTTTTTTTTCCTAAAAATTTTATTATATCACATTTAGAAACTAATGTGTTATCAGTCCCAAAAAAAATTTTCCTCAAAAAAAAAAAGTCCTAAAAAACTAATTTGAAATTTCTTTAATTGTCTTTTATTAAATTCACCCATCACACTCATTATCACATCAATTTGTAAATGTAATTGTGGGGTCAAAGAATTTAGTAACCCCGGCCCACCTTATACTAAGCCCAAGACCCACGCTGGGGAGGAAGAAATGCCCGAGGACGAACGAAGAAAGCCCAAATTGCCAAGAAACATCACTGAGGAAAACCCTGTTCTCAGCCAATCGAGATCCTAGAAGGGAAGAATGGCACGCCATCGAAGGTAGCCTCCCAGAGCATCCTAAGAAAAAGGACAAGTACAGTAGGACAGCCATGGGAGCATGGTGGAGGAGCAATTCAAGGAGAAACTGTCATCTCCACATTAAATGCCTACAACTAACATTCTGGCTGCATTAATGAAAAAATGACCTCTAAACAATGCTGTCTTGGTTGCTGCAACGCACAGAAGGTTTGGGAAGGTGGCTGATGGGACAAGTACTCGAGTAGTGACCTGCATGATCAACAAATGGAGGGCCAAGATCAACCGGAAGGGGGGTATATAATGTGAGAAATCCTCCTATAAAGGAGATCAGAAAATAGAAGGAGAGAATACAGTAGCAATTTGCATGATCTTGGAAACCTTTGTAACCAAACACTGAAGAAATAATAAGAACAACAAGTTCCTTGGAAGAAATGCCCGTGAACAGAATTTCATACTTTAGTCCACGTCCTTGTTATTCAACCCACTCATAATCATGTCTAGTTGTTGTAACCCTCACTAAGGCCTAGTTCTTAAACTCATTCTCTATAAATTTGTTGTATTGGGCTAGTTGGGCCTGAGTCCACTCATCTAATAGAAGAAGTACTCAATCCTAGCCCCTATAGAAATATATATATATATATATATATATATAACTATATAATAAAATTTGCAATATAGTTTTTCCACACACCCAAGAGATCAAAGACAGAGGAACACAAGTGATGCGCTAGGATTGGTGGAGTACAATTTGTCCGGAAAAAAACAATAGTCTTATGGGGCCAAACCATGAATTATAATTTTAGTGGAATGATGCTTCTATTTAATGTGTCCAACTACCATGTAAGTATCTATTAGCTATATAAAAAGCAACAATGCCCCTACAGTACACTTTTTTTTGTTTTCTTTTTTTAGTCTTCCGTTTGTATTTTGTTTTCTTTTAAATATTTATAAGAATCTTCCGTTTGTACTTTTTTTTCTTTTAAATATTTATAAGAACTCGCATATATATTGTTATATTGACACAACAAATTTCACAATATTTTCACAATTATTGAGGTGTCAATTTCTTATAAGTCACAATAAAATAATAAAATATGAAACTATGACCAACCACAACTGAAAATAAATGTTTTATGAAAATGTTGTGACACTTGTTGGGTAAATGTGTAAAAACTATAGTACTTTTGGTTTGTTCAATATGTACTATTCATTTTTTTTTAGTCATCGATTTGTGCTCTTTTTTCTATATATAAAAAGAGCGAATAAGCTCATGAATAGTGTTATAAACAGTATTTTTGGTTTAATGACTTGTCTTCCCCCCTCCCCTCCCTTTTTTTCTTCAAGTTCACCAACTTTGTTTGAGCTTTTTATTTTTTATTTTTTAATGATTTTTATATGTTTACTTTGTACTTGTAATGTAAGCTTACATTGTATACACACAAAAAGTAGCAAATATTATATATATTTAATAAGCTCACGAATAGTGTTATGAACAATATTTTTGGTTTAGTAAATTGCCTCTTTCCCTTCTTTTTTTTTTCTTCAAGTTCACCAACTTGGTTTGAGCTTGTGTGTTTTTTTTTTTTTTTTTTTTTTTTTTTTTTTACTTTCTACTTGTAATATAAGCTTACATTGTATACACACAAAAAGTAGCAAATATTATATACATTTGCAAAAAAAAAAAAAAAAATTGTACAAATTTTGCAAATGTGTACAACATTTGCCAATTTTTATGTGTTTACAATATAAATTTACATTGTAAGTGCAATGTATATTTCTATATATAAAAAGAGTGAATGGGAAAAGTTACAATAATTTCGCTACAGTAGTTTTGGTTTGTTCAACTTTCACTGTTTTGCAGGCCTTTTTTTTTTTTTTTTGAATGCATAAAGTTGTAGTATATTTGCTATATTATGCATTTGTAGTATATTTGTCCAATTCACGCTGTTTCACATTATAATAAAATATTAACATTACAAATTGGCACAATATTTTCACAATTGCTAAGGTATTAATTCATTATAGGTCAAAATAAAATAATAAAATATCATACTAGAACCAGTTACAACTAAAAATAAAAGTATTGTGAAAAAGAAGTGCTATATCCACAATAATTTTCACAACACTTTCATAACAAATCAAATATGGTAAATTGTTATTGGTTCTAGTTTAAACTTACCAATGAAATTACTTTTTTGCCCACCAATAACAACTTGTAGTAACCTACTGCTTATGATTTGTTGTGAAAATATCATGGATATAATCAAGCAATTTTTCCTTTAATATTTTGGAAAAGAGCAAATATATCATATCATTATTCTCTCAATTAAGCCCTAATGAAAACTTATGATTCTTAAAATATTTTATTGTGTAATGTCTAAATTACTCCCACTAAATTTTAACATCCTAAAACTTTTCTTTACGTATTTTGAGTTTTAAATGATAGAAATTCGTAGAAAGTTAGAATGATGATATTAGGTGTTTTATTTTTTTTTTATCTAAAGAACATTGATTTTCTAGGTTTAAATTTTCAAAACTTATAATTCATCTAAAGAAAAATTCAATGACACATGCCTTTTGTTATCTTTTTTATTTATTTTTTATTTTGAATTTCTTAGCAAAACTCAGTTGTTTATTGTTGGAAGATGATGATATTCGTTATCATTCTTAGAAATTTTTAGAGAGTAGAAATATTGTCTTTAGCAAGTAGGTGCTAAAAAACTATTATAGTTAAATAAATATTTATATGTTAAATAGCTACCCTAACTTTGTGGTTGATCAAAATTCTTATGTGAATGAGATTAACTTTTTACAACATAATTATCAAAATTCTTAAAATTAATGTCTGTTTTGATTAATGTAAATCTTTATATACTTTAAAAATCAAATAATTCATATATTTGTTTTGTGATACAAATAAAATCTAAAATCGACTTTAATTACTACTTTTTTTACATGGCAAGCACGTGCCTTACACGTACTGCCCTAACTAGTCTTCTAAAAAAACACCTAATATATGTAGTCAAAGATATGAAGTATGAACAGAGTTGCTTGCAAAAAATTGGCTGGTTTTTCCCAGTCTTGTATAGCTAAGTTAGCAACAGATGTTGAATCTGTTTAGATGCTTTCAAAAAATCTTTCTAAATTTTCATAAAAAATACTAATAATATTATTAAAGTTAAAGTCTTTAGAATTCAGGCCTTTTTATTTTATTTTATTTTTTCTTGTTTTTGTTTTACTTATATTGGGATCGATGGATAAGTTAACAATCATTTTTGAAAGAAATTCCATAAACTGCCATTAAAAAACATCAACCAGCTACACCAAGAGACACTTGATTTTGAATGAAAGAAAAGTACCTCTTCCATCCACAAAATCAGGTCTGAAACAAATTGAGAATGACTAGCCAATTTATGGGCAACTACATTTCTTCCCCTCTTAATAACAAAAACCTCACACCTCTCAAAACATCCCTAGCAAAGTAGCAGTACCTTGACTTCTGAAATTTCATTTCTAAGAGCAACTGCATCAGTGGGTCTAAAATTCAAGAAGTGCAAAATTTTACACAATATACCATAAAAAAACACACGCATCAGCCCTTGTAAAGCTTTGTAAATATCCAAACTAGCTACAGTAACTGTGTATATATACACGGTTATTGTAGCTTTCTATTTCATTATTTAAATATTTTTTTATCTCTCCTCATGCACTCTCTCTTCCCCTGACTCTCTCTCTCTTCAACTCAAAATATCTACAATCAATCAATCCATCCACCCAACACTGCAACCTAACACTGCCAACCACCACCACCACAACATTACAATACATGACAATCTGACCACAAAATCAATTAAAAGTCAAACACACCCACACACAAACATACCAACAGAGATAGAGAAAGCATTGTTGTGAACTTATGGCTATGGATTGGTACTTGGAAGTCAACTGGAACAAGTCTCGGAACTTGTGGAGGAGATCGAACTTTGTGGCTCGACTAGAACAAATCTCTATGCTTGTGGATCTGTGCTTGTGGCAGAGAAGGATGCTTGTGGTGGCTTAAGGGTTTGAGCAGAGGGGGTGAGGTCTAATTGTGAGGGAGAGAGGGGGAGAGGGAGATGCGATTTGAGGAAATGAGGCTCTTGGAGCTCTCATCCATGGAGGCGATGTGTTCAAGAATGGAGAGAGAGTGTGTGTTCACATTGGTTAAAAGGGAGCTTAGAGAAAAAAATTTTTTTTAAAAAATTAGGGAAATAATTATTTAAATAAAAAAGATGGTAGAATAGACAAATTGATGTGGGAGTTTTGGATAAGTGGCTGTGTTCTTATATTAAAATATGTATGATTTTAGACCCCTTAAAACACAACTGAATTAACCTAGTAAATTAGTCAAGTGATTACTTAGTCCAAATTTCAGATCTAGGTTAACACAATCATAAAATCATAACAATGTAAAGTGCATAATATAAAGAATACAAAGATATGATGACCTAGGAAAACCAAACCGGTAAAAAACCTAGGGAGGATTTAATCTAGCTATCCTCAAGGTAAAAAGCAAATCCACTAGAAAGAATCGAAGTTTTACGATAACGACTTAGACTACGAACATCCTATTACTACCCATCAGGAGAAACTTACTGACATGACCACGTGCAAGCTCCGAGACCACGAACTCCTTCTTTCTTTGGCCTTTGTAAAACACAAACACCCACGTTTGTAACTTTGAGATCTCACTCAAAATTTTAGCAACACAAACTCTCCTATTTGTGACACCAAGACCACCCTTGAAGATTTAGATCATCAACACCTTTGATGATTAAAGAAGGCTGCAATTTCTATAACACTGGATCTTGAGATTCTTCAAGTAATAACACCGGTAGAAGACATAAGAGAGTTTTTTAGAACAAAACTCTAAATACAAAAAATGCACTCTCTTCTCTCTCTAAAAAGCCTAATAAAAACGTGATTAGGGTTTCCTTTATATACTGGGAGAAGTAGATGTAAAACCCTAATCCTTAATAGGCTTGAACTGTTGTTTGGGCTTAATTAAAATTTTGCAGATACGACTTTCGATCGATCGAGCCTGTCTTTTGATCGATCGAACCAGACAGATTATGAAATCTTCTTCTTGCAACTTGTATGTTCTTGAATCTTGACTTGAATCACCTTGAGCATTGTCTAAAAATACCTATAGACTCTAAGATCTATATTTAGACAAGTTTGTGTTCATGATTTGCCAATTGTTCTAAACTTTTAAAACCTAACAAAATAGATAATAAATTTTGGACAAACTGATGCAATTGCTCTAAGTCACTAATCATCCACATATCTGAGCTTTGTATCACCATAAGGGTCTGTTTCAAGTCTCCCTCTAAAATAATCATCCTTATCCCAACATCCATTATTAAGAGGTTGGCAACTTTTTGGTGCCAAAACATTTTTGATTTGGGCTTATTAATAGAATTGCGTTAGAGTTTGGTTTTAGTGTGGTGTTTTGGATTTTGAGATTTAAATGTGCTTAGTTTTTTATGGGCCTTTCCCTCCTAAAAAAAAAAAAAAAAAAAAAAAAAGTTCTTTATGGGCCTAGTATGTCTTCAAATTTTTCTTATGTTAGTTGACAAAGACATTATGGGATTGATGTTTATTGGTTTTTTTTTTTTTTAAATACAATTTTCTATATTATGACTTGTGTGATTTTGGATTTTAATACGCAAATGGGCTTTGTTGGTTTTAATGGACTTTCGGGTTGACTAGCAAGTTTAGGCTATATTGCATATTGGGCTGAAAGGGCTGATGGACCTAAGGGCTTGAGTTGGGCCCCTGGCTATTGGTGGTGCCATGGGCCTAAGACAAGTGTGTGGACTGGATCATACTACAATTGACTAGGTCGGATCAAATTGTTGTTTGGGTTGTTCATTTAGTGTGTATAGGAAACGCTCTGTCTGTGTGTATTTGTGAATCATATATGCGGTGCTTGTGGGTGAGTAGGTAAATGGTTCTTTGTGTAAATTTAAAATCTATGTGTGTGTGATTGTGAGCAAGTTGTGCAATTCTTACAAGATGTAAGTTGTGTGTAATCTGGGTATGCAAATCATACAAGAGAATTACATTAAATTAAACTGTTGATGCTAATTAGTGCAATTTCCGGTTAACTCTACTCTGCTTTACTCCCCTCAATCTAAACTAATCAAAAAAGAAAAAGGAACTAGATGTGAAACACATGTGGCATACTGAGATTCATGGAGTACAATTAATGGGAGGGAAGATTATGATTCATCATTCTAGAAACTTTGAAATTTAGTCTCATGTTAATTAAAGAAAGAAATTTCGTCCCACGGAGGGCCACATTATAAACTATAATGTGTTGAATGATTACTTAAATTTAATGTGTCCAACTATTGCCACAAGTTTCTTATAATATTTAAGAAAATGTCAAATGTTTAATTGACAAAATTAAAGTCTTTAGAAGGACTTTGATTCTTCTTCTTCTTCATTAACCTTATATTAGGATTGATAGATGTGTTGGCAAATTTTGGCACAAAAACATTTTAGATTTGGGTTTATACTAATTGTGTTATGGTTAAATGTAGGTCAAAAGATACTCAAAGATGACGAGATTAAACTTAATTCATATATTTTATCGATATGTTTTACTCCATAACTAATTTTTCAGTGAAATTTGTTTCATTGAAAAGTATTTATATGCTTGATTCCTATAAAAAAAATAAAAAAGTATACACTTAAGACTTTAAATTTGACACAAATTTCACTAAATTTGGATTTGAAATGAATAAAATGTAACCATTTGAAGTTGGCATAATTATGCTGTCTCCAAGAGTTTGCTAAACCCTCATTAGATTGCTAACTTACGTGATATCGTAACAAACTATAACTAACTTTGAAGGAGTAGTGACTTAAACTAATGATTTTTGATATAAAACTAATGCTTTTTCATCAAATTCCGAAGTTACCATATCAAGTTTGGCTAAGAACAAACCTTCTCGAGCCAAAATAATTAGAAAACCCTATCTCTAGAGTGTGCTCCACATGAGATCATTTTAGAATTTTTCACCTTGAACTATAACGAAGAGATTATAATATAGTAAGTGTTCTTTCAAACCACAGAAAACTGAAACGTCTACCACAAGTTTATTGGTAGAACACCACAAGAGTGTTCTATAGAGTACCATAAGCATTGTATTTCTTCAAATATGAAATTGTAGTACAAGTAATAAGTGCATACTTCAACGAGCTTCAAGCACAGACATGGTTACATCATTGATTGAACCAGGTGCTCCTATGGAACTTGATGAGTCTTGACCATTATTTATATTTCCTCTATTAATAAATGCTGGCTTTTTTGGTGCGGGAAGAGGTGTTTCATTTCCCAGCATGAATACAATTTCAATCATGGTTGGGCGATCCATTGCTTGTTCTTGCACACATAAAAGCCCAATTTGAATACATCTTGAAACTTCATGAGCAGGATATGCTTGACCCAATGATGAGTCGACTATGTCCAAGGCTTTGCCTTCCATCCATAAATCCCAAGCCTGAAAATTAACAGGTGAAGCTCATCAATTCAAAAAAAAAAAATGATAATATATTTTACTTACATGTCCTATTAAATTTAGCCATGGACTTGCAACATGATAGTGATTATTTCTCTTGCCACTAATTATCTCTAGTGTTAAGACACCATAGCTAAACACATCTGATTTGGTAGAATATAATCCTTCCATTGCATACTCTGGTGCCATATATCCACTGCAATTGAACGAAAGAAAATAATAATGATTGTGTGATTTTGTTTTTAGCATTTGTTGTAAATGTATTTGTGCATGTGTAGCCCACTTATTGGTGTTCCATACCGTTGAGTTTGAAGGGTTGTATTAAGGAAATGAATTTATTTGTGAGAGAGAGAGAGAGAGAGAGAGAGAGAGAGAGAGAGAGAGAGTTACTAGGTGCCAACAACTCTCTTTGTATTTGCTTCAATTTGGTCATCTCCAAACATTCTAGCCAAACCAAAATCTGAAATTTTTGGATTCATCGCAGCATCGAGTAGTACATTGCTTGTTTTTAGATCTCTATGGATGATTTTTAGTCTTGAATCTTGATGAAGATATAAGACTCCTCGAGCAATACCAGAAATAATTTCAAATCGCTTACTCCAATCCAACGATTGCCTTCCGATTTCGTCTAGGTAAAAAAAAAGAAAGTGTCTATCCATAATGCATAATGAAAAATAGTTGAAGTTAAAATCGTAATTTGTCTCGAACTTGGTTTTAATTATACTACAGTTATAATAATGCTTGAAAGAAAGAATCAGATGGTTGAAAGCCATAAGTGAAGGAAGAAATGGTATACCAAAGATGAAAAAGTCTAGGCTTTTATTTGGCATGTATTCATAGATTAACATCTTCTCTTCTTTATGGATGCAGCAACCAAAAAGCCTCACAAGATTCCTATGCTGGAGTTTGGCTATTAGCATGACTTCATTCTTAAATTCTTCTGTACCCTGCCTTGAACTTCTTGAGAGTGCTTTTACTGCTATTTCCTGTCCATTGGCTAGTTGGCCCTAAAATTATAATTGAGACTTAAAATTATTAATATATTAATTGAGAGTTACAAATATTAATAAATTATTATGATTTTTCTTACTATACTATCACTATGCATGTGCCACTTTTAAACCACGTACATGGCCTCCACCGAATATTATCTTACACACGTGGGGTTATTAGAAATTAAAATAATAATCTGTGAGAGCTTCCGCCCAAAATTTTGTGCAATTATGATATTAGCTTTTTTACCTCAACCTTGCCCCAGATGTACAAAATTGTAGTCGTACAATAATAAGCATTGCTTCACATTTAACAAAGTTCTATAGTTATCTTAGATGCTTATCATGTATAAGGTGAAAGTACCTTGTAGACCGGGCCAAAGCCACCTTGACCAAGTCTTTTAGTAGGTGAGAAATTGTCTGTTGCTGCAAGTATGGTGCTTATGTCAAAAATTGGTAAATCTGGTTTTCTTCTACCTTCATCAAGCTTCTGAGAATCTTGAAAGGTTGTTGAACTTGTAGTAGCATCAATGAAAAATTTGAGTTGTCTTTCCCTTGCTGTTCTAATACAAGAACAGATACAAATGATGGTTGTAAATTTGCAATCATATTATCTGTATAAAACTGAATAAATTACACCAACCTACTGAGAAATGTAATGAAATAACATTTTCCCAAAATGTTTGTACAAAACTCCCCTCCTTGAAAAATTTGATGGCTATTATTTTGTGAATCTTCAAAAGACATTGGTGGAATATTAATTTTTCTAAAGCTTTTAATGATTATTCAACTTTGAAGAAAATTGGTGATTTCAAGGTTAAAAAAAAATGAGTTTATCTTTTAGCTAGTTTGGTATTATAACAATTATTGGTGTTCTCTGCTACTTCATTTCTCCATTTGAAAGGAATGATAGGGCACCTACTTGGCCATCGTGTGATGACTTTTATAGTTTTACCTACCCTACTTCGTCTCGTCTTAGTTGTGTGTGTGTCTGTCAACGCCACTTATCACGAAAACATAACTCTACCTGCCTCCCTCCAACTTGTCTTACTCCTTTCTTGCATGAGTTTTTACCATCCATAAGAAAGGACAGGATACTTGGGATCCAACCCCTTCTCAACATGTTATAATTTCTATAATTTACTATAAAAAATATAAATAAAATTTTTGTTAATTAATAAAAAATATATTAAATTTCTAAGTATAATTTTTGTTAATTAAAACAACAACAACAACAACATAATAAAAAAATTAAATAATATTTTTAGTTTATGTTTAAAAATTGATGTGTCCATTTTTAATATTTATGTAGTAAAGTTTAATAATAATTATAGCACCTCTACAATAATTCACACATGTAGGAAACATTGCGTACCTTTCCTTTTTCTCCTAATCAACCAATATGCACAGAGGAAAATTAGTAATGGAGTAACAAGTAGGGCCACTATCATAATTGCTAGCCTCCTCTTGTCGGCAAAGAACCCATTGGAATGACCTGAAAACAAGAAAATTTCTCTGTTAACGCAAGATTTTTTTTTTTTTTTTTTGTGTATATCTAATATATGTGGTAGGCAAATATTTTTTTGTGTACCCAACTCAAGCGCATCCACTCGTACGTACAAATTTTGACCCCCATCTAACACACTCGTGTCTATCAAATCACCATGCCATCTCAAACACCCGACTTGCTCCTTTGTATCCACACCTCCATACGCCGTGCAATTACAATTCTGCAAGCATTGTTGCTGACAGTCCTTCAAACTCAGATTCTCATCAAGTTGTGCAAGTGAACTATCCGGAAGCTTCACATTTTCTACCTTCGCAAACCCATCACCGCTCTTGCATATAGATTCCTGTCCACGCTTTCTCACACACCCACCAGATGCATTTCTCGAAAACCATTCACTTGGTGACTTCGGTTGGAACCCAGGTAGACAAGTGCATTCAAATTTAGTATCATTTTGAAGTTGACATTTTCCAAATGTACCACACTTGCCGTAATTATCACACAGTGTGTCAGGCATTTTCCCCAGAGAAAGCCATATTTTTCCTCCGTCCCTAGTGTCCCTACTCACAAGGCGTTCAATATACCCCGATTCGTTTATCACTGATCTTTGGAATGTTCCTTGAAGGATTTCAGTCCAACTTATAGTAGTCTCAGTTTGGTTGTTCACCAGACTAGAATTGAAGAGCAAATTAGATTTTGAGAGTTGGGGTATCCCGCTCCATCCAATTCCATTCCAATGACCAGAACGCCACAGCAAAATGTTACTTTTGTACAAATACAACTCCGGGGAGGAGCTATTGGTGTTGAGCACATAGGAACAATTTCCAGTTCCTGATCATCTTTGGACTTCGAAGATGTTAGGATTCGGCTCAGACCAGTTCTTCTGTCCAGCCCAAGTTTCATGTTTGGAAGATTTGTATCAGTTGGATAATCAAAGCTTTGCCATAGTACCTCACCAGTTTTGTTAAGAACCAATTGCAGATTTCCTGAATCCAAGAGCTGAGCAAAAGTACTGTTGTCGATTGATTTTGAGGTAATATTTGTGGACCAGATGGATTGGTTCCGATCTTTGACATGGAGTACTAGGTTTCCATGAGCATCAATTGAGAGAACCCCAGAAGAATCATTGATAGGATTGTCTCTGTTTGCAACCCACACCACGGGTTGTTGTGGAGCTTTATTATACCGAATTCCAACATAGCGGTTGGTGGACACTCCGGGACGAAAGAAACCAAGTGCAAAGGTTTCTCCTTCAGAGACTAAAAAGTGACCATCTCTGATGGCGTTGCTGATAGTAAGAAACCCATGAGAGATTTTTTGCGAAGTGCCAAACTGGGAAAAACCAAATAGAAGAAATGTTTGTAGAAATAGAAACCCCTTAGCAAAATATATGATCATGACGAGTAAGGTTGTAGATATGTCTTTTTGCTCACTGGAAATAGAGGTTGAATAGATAAGGTTTGTTAAAGGCTTGATATATGATACAAGGAACGTGATTGACGTTTTTATTCATATTGTAAAATATATATATATATTTTTGATGAACTATGTTATCAAAGGTTTGCCCCCATCTGTTAACAACTTTTGACCGAGTCAGAAATTTATGTCTCATGGAGTCATGGGCCAAGCTATCACCTATAGTTTCGGTTGAGTAATTCCTAAATTTAATGTGTCCACTGTCCACCTACTGCCTCCGATTTCTCCCCCCCTCCCTCCCCCAAAAAAAAAAAAAAAAAAAAAAAAAAAAAGAAGAAGAAGAAGAAGAAGAAGAAGAAGAAGAAGAAGAAGTTTGTACGGTTTACGGTGTTCTTTAAAGTATTTACTAAAAATCAATTTTATGAAAGTTTTGATAAGTTTTTTTTATGGGAAATAGAAAAAGAATTCTCTCAAAAAGAAAAATTTGTTAAAAAAATCAATATTTTTTCCTATAAAAGCTTTTCTAAAGTAGTTAATTAACAAATGTTCTTAGAGTATCTATTAACTTTTCTCTTCTATTAATATATTTATGAAAATGTAAAAAAAATATATATATACATATTGTAAATTAAGTTTTTCAATCAAATTTAAATTCATGGTTAGATTGCTTTAATTGTGATTTGAAAAGAAATTAATTTTTGTGCTTTATTAGTCAATATAATACAGTGTTTGAATTTAATTAAAGAGTATAATATACTACACTTATTGAAGTGCATATAGGTTTTACCATTTTCTTATTTATGTTAGGGTTTAGAGACTATATATATATATATATATATATATGTTAATAAACTCTAATTTCAAGACATATCAAATTTTGATTTACATTGTGGGTCAAATTCAGATTCTTCCTCTTATATAGGAGAAATATCATTGATCTAAAAGGTCATATTTTCAAGGCGAAATTACACTATTAGTCCTTGAAGTTTATTATATAAGTGCAATTAGTTTCTTAATTAAGTTTTAATTTAGCACAGTTAGTCTCTCAAATTTTAAAAATGAGTGGTATTAGTTCTTCTGTTAACTATTATTGGTAGTGTCGTTGCTTATGCCGTTAATGATATAGTGACCTTGCCTTTTTTTTTTAATGAAGTAGCATTTTTTAATGAGAAAAATACCACAATTATTTTGCACATTATTATTTCTCAAAAAAAAAAAATTATTTTGCACATTAGAAACCCATCCAAAATAAAATCTTAATTAATCTAACTGGTTCCAAATCGAATTCCCTCCCTATCTAATTATGTAACGCATCACCTATCCAGTTATAACAAAAGAAATCAACTTGAAATAGTATTTGTGATAGATTTTACCAATATATAAAAGCAAATAAATATTTGAACACAATGTCGATGGGAACTGGAACTTTGGTGACAAAAAGAATGTGTTCAAACTGGGGCGTGGTCTACGATCTGGTGCTCAAACCGTGCAAATCCAGCCAATGATCAGAGGGATGTAGATTTTCTCTTCATTAATATATCAAAAGTGAATGCAACAAAAATTTGAGGTTTCAAAGATTTCAGATTTTAATTTGGTATTATGCAGTGTTTAAATATTTTGGTATTAATAGGTTTCTAAAGTGTAAAATAATTTTTGCAAATTTTTCCATTAAAAAATGTCACATCGTTAATATAATAACTAATACAGCAAATTTTTAAAACTTTACCAATTAATTGCATTCACCTAAAACTTGACAAACTAATTACACTTATAGGATAAACTTCAGAAATCACGGTATAATTTCGCCTATTGTCAATATGAACCATAAAAAAGTGCAAATGAAGGATGTAATTAATGGATGTATTAATTATGAGAATTTTTTTTTGAGTAAAATAATTATGAGAATCAAATTGCAAAGAACATATACCAAATGTCGGTTTTCCAAAGTTATTAGATTCATTGGATGGAAGTTGAGTGATGCTTGGGCGTTGGGAGGTCATTAAATCCTATACCCACTAAGGTTCCTTTCCATAGTTGAAAGTTCAAATTTTTTAAAAAAGGAAAACCTTGTACAAAACATGCTTTTCAGATTTCACAAATCTATGGGCTCATTTGGTAACGTTATTCTAGTAACGTTGTTTATATTTTTTGGAAATATGTGTGGGTGAAAAAGTGTGTGAAAATACGTGTAATATTATTTAAACACTGAAAACTGTTGTTTAAACAACGATAACAAACGGGTCCCTAAAGTCTAAAGTCTGAGGTAATGTCAACAATGTTGTCGTGCTACAATGCAAGCACCGTGACTGGAGGGTTAAGGTGTCATTCTCCTTATCTTAATCTTAATTATAAGGGTCCTGATAAAGGGTGACTTTAGTGCAATTTTTATACTTTACTTTCATAAAACAAAAAATATTTTATACTTCATTAAGCAAATTTTGGAATTAGTATGTGTATCCCTTTTTGTGCTTGTCAAATGACATTAAATTTTTTTTTTTTTGAACTATTTCTAGAGTCACAATCTAGCAAAGAAAAACAAGAATGTTTTTCTCTTAAAAAAATTAATTAATTTCTACCATAGAAGTGAGTTTCTCCCAAACAATAAAAATAAAAATAAAACCAATAAAACAAAAGGAATGTGAATATTTACCCTTTTGCCAATAAAAATGAAGAAGATGATAATGATTTTGTTGTTTGAGATCTGTTTGTTTCGATGGAAATTCTTGTATAATAATAGTTTTCTGTGTTTTTTAATGTTGGTAGTTGTACGGCACCTAACATCGAAGTCCATTTGGGCCTTGGGTCATGGATCCCGTCCCAAGCCCAGAATAACTACGAGTCTAAGCTGGGTGTTGTCCGAATACTTGAAAAGCGGATTGTGGGTGCCCCACTCACATACTGCTCAAAAAATCATCCCCGAACGATATACACATGCTCGGTCATATCACCATTTGAGTGCTCAGTAGAACCCTAGGAAACTTCGCTGCCGAACACACTTGCTGCAATGGGAACCATTTCCAAAGCCACTCATACCTAAACATCCACTTAAATTTATCAACATTGGACCTCTCTTTGCACTAGTTAAAAAGATAATGATGATCCCCCCATTAACAATGGGCTATAAATAGGAGAAACTAAAGAATGGAAAGGAGATGCAATTTTGTGGGAAGAAAAGAGAGAGAAAAAGAGGGTCTGAAAGGAAGAAACATAGAGAAAGAGAGAAAAGTGATCGCATTGAGTCTTTAAGCCTAGAACAACCCAAAGTAGGATATCCAGACCCACCATACAAATAATTTGTAAGCCCAAGTAGAGGTTTGGCTCAGCAAACCCATCTTTGGTGCGCACAATTGGCGCCCACCATGGGGCTCTCCTACGACGCTATGGTTCTAGAGGGACTTGAGCTCGTGAAAAATGTCTAAAAGGCATTCGAGAAGTCACTCAAAAAGTGGATCCGTAGGATCTTCTCGGGGGTCTAGCTGGTGAGAGCGTAGACAAAAGGAACGAGAAGATAGAGAGCACGACCGATGAGAAGAAATGTCCGGCATGGGAGAGGATCGTACCAAACCCAATGAACAGTCTCTGGTGCTACAGAATGTAGGCAGAGGGAGGAACAAGATGAAGAGCTTGAACGGCTACGCAGACTGGTCAGGGGTTTGGAGCTGGAGGTAAGGGGTAGGCGTCGGAGAGGAGATAGAGACGACCAACAATGGGAGGTCGGCAACGGGGGAAATAGATATAGGAAGGGATCTAATTAGTCCAGATCTCAGCTACGGTGAAGTCATTCACATTCCCGGGAATCCCATCAGTGCCGAGACTGTTCATGTTCGCTGGGATCTCAATGACATAGGAACCGGTCTCCCTCCCGAGAGTTAGGGCAGCACCGAGATCGTTCACGTTCTCAGGAGAATCAATTTAGGAACTCAATCTCCGTAGAGGAGAGGCGGCCTCGAAATGCCGCCATTGATGCTATGAGTCACGCTTTGTGAAAAGCAGCTCGGTCCCCATTTTTGGATGAAATCGAGCGGGTCGGAATGCTAGACAGGTTTACCCGCCCACCGTTCAATTGCTATGACGGGAAAACTAATCCAGTAGAGCACGTCAGTCATTATATTCAAATGATGTATTTGCATACTCATAATGACGTGCTGATGTGCAAGGTATTTCCTCAAGTCTGGGACCAACTACTTTGAGGTGGTTTAATGGGTTACGGAACGGATCCATACGTAGTTTTTCCGAGCTAATTCAAGAGTTCGGTGTTCGGTTTGTGACCTGCAACCAAGTACCTCAGTTGGTAGATGCGCTTTTGTCTATGAAAATGAGGACGGGAAAGACCCTTGGTAGTTATGTCAGCCGGTATTGGGAGCTATATAATGAGATAGGTGGGGATAACAAAAAGGTTGAAGCAACAAGCACTTTTAGGATGGGATTGCTCGAGGATTCCGGGCTACGAGAATCGTTGACCAAGAAGCCTCCCGAAGGCATAAGGTAGCTTATGAGATGCATTGAGGAATATAAACGATTAGAGGATGATCGGCTACAAAGCAAAGGCAAAGCACCAATGATAAATCATCCCTAGCAAATTGGTTTTCCATTCAGATCTTGAGGGGGTCTGACGATTCAAGAGCCGACCGCACAAATGGGGGAAGTGAATGTGACGTTCAAGTAATTGGTACACAAGATTATTAATCGAATCAAACACGAGTCATATTTTCGATGGCCGAACAAGATGGGAGGGGACCCATCCAGGAGAAATCAGAAGCAACACTACACTTATCACTGGGACAAAGGTCATACTACCGAATAGTGTCAGGTGTTGAAGGATCACCTCGGGCAACTAGTCAAAGCTGGGAATTTAAAGTATTTCATGCTAGACTCGGGGGACAAAGTCGTGGGGCAAGATACTCAGCAAAAGGGGAACCCTCTCCCACCCCCTATAGGGGTGGTTGAAGTTATCCATACTGCCCCAGGAAAGCTCATTGCAGGAAGAAGGAAATGAGTGTTGACAGTAGCACCAGTAGAGGGTAACCCGGATGAACAGTCGCCGGGTAAGAAGATGAAGTTTGCACGGAAGTCTATCACATTTGGTGATAATGATTTAGAGGGGACAATTCAACCACATGATGATGCGTTAGTTGTCACGACTTGGATAAGTGGCTTCTTAGAAAAAGGGTAATGGTAGACCAAAGAAGCGGGGCTAACGTAATGTACCTGGATCTGTTCAGGGGACTTAGACTGAGGAAAGAAGACCTGATGAAGCACACTTCGCCCTTGGTTGGGTTCGATGGTAAAGTAGTGATACCTGAAGGGCAAATTTCACTTCCCGTTATTATGGGAGGGAAGGAGGTGGTAGTGACATTTACAATAGTAACTTCATTTTCCTTGTATACAGCCATCCTAGGGAGACCATGGATCCATTTAATGGGGGCTGTCTCGTCTACCCTGCATGTGAAGATCAAGTTTCCAACCGAGCAGGGTGTCACCGTGATAAGGGGAGACCAGCAAGCGGCTAGACAGTGTCTTATTACTGTAGTTAATTGGAAGCGAGGGAATCAAGTCAATCAAGGAGAAACAATTGGACAATTAGTGAGAGACAAGGGGACTGGGCAATCCGAACAAGAGCAGGTTGGGCAGGAAGATGCATCTTGAAAGGTCCCTTTATAGCAATCACAAGGGCCCCGAGAAGGAATGGGGGCTTGCTACGCCGAAGAGCTAGTGAAGGTAAAAATATTACCGAACACTAATAAATATTTTCAGGTTGGAGCGAGCATGAATAATGAGGAAAGGATTCAAGTATTGCTGTTTCTGACTCAAAACATAGATGTATTCGCTTGGGACCCCTACGAAGTTCCCTGGATTAATCCTGGGTTTATCGTCCATAAGCTTAATATAGATCCCTCATAACCCCCGAAGAAGCAGAAGCCGAGAAGATCAGCCAAAGACCATGTTAAGGCAGTAAGGCAAGAGGTAAAGAAGTTGAAGAAGGTCGGAGCAATAAAGGAGACCTTCTTCCACGAATGGCTGGCAAATACCATGGTCGTCAGGAAGGAGAACTGCAAATGGAGGGTTTGTGTGGATTTCACGGACTTGAACCGAGCATGCCCGAAGGACTTGTTTCCCATGCCAAAAATTGATCAATTGGTGGACGCCACTTATGGGCACCCGAGGATGAGTTTCCTAGATGCCTTTCAAAGTACCATCAGATTGCCTTGGCTGTCGAAGACCAAGAGAAAATGGCATTCATATCCCCCGATGCTAATTAACATTACACCGTGATGCCCTTTGGGCTAAAGAATGCCGGGGGCGACATACCAGCGGATGATGACGAGGATGTTTTGGGATAAAATTGGGCATTCAATTGAAGTGTATATTGACAACATGGTGGTGAAAAGCAAGCAAGAGGCACGGCATGTAGAGGATCTTCAGGGGGTGTTTGAAATACTGCGAAAACATAAATTGTGCCTTAACGCGGAAAAATGTTCCTTTAGAGTAGGGGTTGGTAAATTTTTGGGGTACTTGATCACCAACCACGGGATAAGGTTAATCCCGACCAGATAGAGGTCGTGAAGCATCTCAAGTCGTCGAGCAATCCGAAAGAAGTACAGGTGTTGACTGGGATGTTGACCGCTCTTAATCGGTTCATCTCAAAATTCTCAGATCGCTGTCGTCCATTTTATCAGCTTTTAAAGAAATGGAAGGGATTTCGATGGGATGATGAATGTGAAAAGGCTTTCCAGGATCTCAAGGAATACTTAACGCGGGCACTGATGTTGACTGCATCAGAGCTCGGAGAAGAGCTGTTTATGTACCTCTCAATATCCGAACATGCTGTAAGTGCTGTGCTTTTAAGAGACCGGGGAGTATAACAACTCGTGTATTATATCAGGAAGACCCTAGTCGACGCAGAGACCAAATATTTTCCTTTATAGAAATTGGTGTTAGACGCAGTACATGCCACCAGGAAGTTGCCTTAGTACTTTCAGGCTCATATCGTGTATGTGTTGACCGAATACCCACTACAATCATTATTGAAAAGATCTGATTTCACGAGGCGAATAGCTAAGTGGGGGACATGGCTCGGGGCATTCAACGTAAGGTATAAGCCAAGAAGTTTAGTAAAAGGGCAGGTATTAGCTGATTTTGTGGCGGAATTTTCTCCTAAAGAGGAAATGGTCTGTCAGTTGGAACATCGCTCATGGAAGGTACATGTGGACGGTGCTTCTAGCGCCAAAGGAGTCGAAGCCGGGATCGTCATAATTACCCTGAAGGGTATTCTCTTGGAGAATTCATTTAGGTTGAGGGTTTAACGCCTCCAACAACGAGGCAGAGAATGAAGCTTTGCTTGCCGGATTGAGAATAGTCTCAAGGTTAGAAGCCCGGGATGTGGAAATTTATTTGGATTCACAGCTCATGGTTAACCAAGTGCAGGGAAGTTTTAAGACTCGAGATCCTCAGATGAAAGTGTACTTAGAATTGGTAAAGCAGACCATAAGTAACTTTTGTATGGTGAAGGTGATCCAAGTGGCCCGAGCACAAAAGAAGCATGTCGAATCCCTCGCCACACTGGCATTGTCAACTGTTGAGGAGATTCCCCGATTAATCAGAATGGAACTTATCCCCAAGCCTAGCATTAAAGTGGCGGGAGATGAGAGGGCTGCAAGGGTCGAAGTCACAACACTTGAACCAAGCTGGATGAATCCCACCATTGACTTCTTAACCGACAATTGAGTCCGGGACGATGAGAAGGAATCCAACAAGATTCGCAGGGTAGCTGCCCGGTATTGGTTGTCCAAAGACTGGAAGCTCTATCGTAGGTCATTCGGGGGACCATATCTTTTATGCTTACACCCAGAGAAAGTAGGCCAACTCTTGGTTAAGTCGTATGAAGGGGTATACGGTAGCCACGTAGAAGGACGATCATTGGCGCACCGGGCAATGACTTAGGGATTTTGGTGGCCCCAAATGCAGAAGGACGCTGCAGAATACGTTTGAAAGTGTGAGCAATGTCAGAAGCATGCCCTTCTGATTCACCAGCCTGCTGGCCATTTGAACCTGATTAGTAGTCCTTGGCCCTTCACATAATGGGGGCTGGATATCCTCGGACCATTTCCCCGAGCACCGGGCAATCTAAGATTCGTTTTGGTAGCCGTGGATTACTTCACCAAATGGGCGAAGGCAGAGGTTCTGGCTAATATCCGAGATGTGGATGTGAAGAAATTCGTATGGAAGAATATAATCACCCGGTTTGGGGTGCTGGACTCCCTTATATCGGATAATGGACTGCAATTCGACAACCAAGCTTTCCACGAATTTTGTAGCAACCTTAGTATTAGGAACAGATATTCCTCTCCAGTGTACCCCTAAGGTAATGGCCAGGTCGAGGCCGTGAACAAGGTAATCATGAATGGCTTCAAGAGAAGACTGGAAGGTGCAAAGGGTAACTAGGCCAAGGAATTACCCAATGTTTTGTGGGCATACTGGACAACTCCTCAGAGGTCTACAGAGGAGACCCCATTCTCTCTCACATACAGGGCGAAGGCCGTGATACAAGCTGAGGTTAATTTGTGTAGCACATGAGTTTCAGGGTTCAACACGTCCCAAAATGATGGTCAGCTGATGGAGCGTCTCGATTTACTTGAAGAATACCGAGACACAGTGACTATATGACTAGCTGAGTATCAGCAAAAGCTTGTCCAGCGTTATAACCAAGATGTAAGGGTGAGGGAATTCAATGCCGGAGGCCTGGTACTAAGGAAGCAAGTAGGAAGCATGTGAGATACAAACGTCAGGAAGCTAGCCCAAACTTTGTGAGGACCATACAAAATTACAGCCATTGCAAGTATAGGAGCGTACTATCTAGAAGACATGAACAAGATACCGTTGCTCTAGCCTTGGAATGCTTATAATCTTAAGAAGTTTTATCAATGACCATCCGTGCACGGAAAAATGTACTTTGTACTAACCGATATGATAACGATGTAACTAGTTCGTGCAGGCCCAACCAACTCTATTTATTTAAGTACATCTGGTTGATAAACACAGAGGAAGGTGAAAAGCTTCAAGCAGTTAGTAAATTTCTAAAGACAAAAGCCTGCTTCTCGGTTTGATCCCTATCACTGAGCAGGTGGAAACCTTATTCAAAATTTCCTAAGGACAGAAGCCTGCTTCTCGGTTCGACCTCTATCACCGAGCAGGTGGAAATCTTATTCAAAAATTCCTAAGAACAGAAGCTTACTTCTTGGTTCGATCCCTATCACCGAGCAAGTGGAAACCTTATTCAAAATTCCCTAAGAACAGAAGCCTACTTCTTAGTTCGATCCCTATCACCGAGCAGGTGGAAACCTTATTCAAAAATTCCTAAGGACAGAAGCCTACTTCTCAATTCGATCCCTATCATCGAGCAGGTGAAAACCTTATTCAAAAATTCCTAAGGACAGAGGTCTGCTTCTCGATTTGATCCCTATCACCAAGTAGGTGGAAACCTTATTCAAAAATTTCTAAGGATTGAAGTCTGCTTCTCGGTTTGATACCAATCACCGAGCAGGTGGAAACCTTATTCAAAAATTTCTAAGGATAGAAGCCTACTTCTCGATTCGATCCCTATCACTGAGCAGGTGGAAACCTTATTTAAAAATTTCAAAGGACAGAAGTATTACAAAAGAAAATATTATATTCCAGGGCAGAAACATGCCCTGTTCATTAGTGAAAAATGCATGCACGGAGACTCCGAAGTATTACAAAGAGGTTAGAATATAAATGCATAGTCATAACAAGGATTAAGGCAATTGGCCGGCAAATAAACCTTAGCCAAAATCAACCATGAAAAATCAATTACTTCGTCATCAAAACCCAGTGACATTATGTTTAAAACCAGAAATTGAATAACTGTTTGGTAAAAACCAAAAATTAACTGTTTAGTCGCCACAGCCCAGCGACATAGGCAAACCAACTCAAAGTAAAAGTCACTAAATAGAAGCAAATAGGGAATAAAGTAATAACAGGTTCGGTAATTAAGAAGTAAGATCCACGGGCTGCGTCTCAGATGCCATCTCGATAGACTGATGCTTGGATACAAAGGGCTAGAGATGAACATTTTCACTGGAAAGGCCGTCAATAGGGGGTTGCTGGTGGCTTCTGTCCCTATCATTTCCACATGAGCGTCAATCTGCTCCACTAGCTCCCTCAAGCTGTCCGTCTCTTCCTCATCATTTGGCCCTACAGGGTTCTGCGCGACTGGGGTAGGGTCTGGAAAGGGAATCTAGCTAGGGTCCCTAAGAGGGGAGTCTTCAAGCACCCTTAAGGCCTGTAGGGCAGCCATCCAGCCCTTCTAAAAAGACAGCTGCCAAGCTTGCATTACAACCGGCTCCACGCCCTTCTCTGTATCGGCAAACCCCTCATCATACCACTTACTCTCACAAGCTTCCAGGGCCGCTCGTAAATCAGCAACTTCCTCGGACAAGGTAGCATTCAAACTTGCTGCTTTGGCCAACTTCACTTCCATTTCATTTTGCTGCATCACCAGCTCCGCCAACCTTTTCTCAGATGATGCCCGAGATTTCTCCATGGCAGCAGCCCTTTTCTTAGCAACCTTAGCAGTTTTCGTTTTCTCCCTAGCTGTTTTAACAGCCTCTTCTCTGCCGACCTTTTCCTAATCAACCTCCTTAGTAAGGTCCTTCACTCTCTCATTCAGGATATGAGCTAGCTGAGCGGCCTGTTAGAGATGACATTACTCACACACGGTAGCTTAAAGAAGCAACATATACGGCAATAATAAGAATGCATGTAAAAAGCAAGTGTACAAAGAGAGAGAAGTTACTGCGACAGTGTGCCATTGGAGTCTTCTCCCTATGGACTCATCGGTCCCATCAGCGAAAGCACTAACATCCTTGGGCAAAAGGAGACCGTGCACCAAGCTTTGGGCAACACGACCCCCTTCTCCTTTCTCCCATGCTCGTACACTGGCACTAGCCGGGAGGGGCGTGCCATCTAACTCAAATGTAGGTTGTCATAACTGCGCTAGTTTAGAGGATGAGGCCACGTTTGTCCCAACCTGGGCTGGGGGCTCCCGAATAGTAACACCCCTAGATGGTTGGTGGGGGGTTTGAACTTGAGCGTCTCCCAGGCTAGTGAAGGTTAGGTAAGCAACCCGTTGTCTTTTACGAGCCCGCCCGGAAGGAAAAGGAGGTGGAGGATGAGCGGGAGGAACCGGGACACGCCCTTAGGGTGGCTGCTGCTGAACAGCCTAACTTGCCCTAGGGATAAAATAGCCAACTGTCAAAGTCTTACGGGTCACCATGTCTTTAGGAATAGAATGCGTCCTGGAAGAGTCACTGGATTTTGCAGCTTCTTGTTCGGCTACCTGAATCGGAGCCTCGAGTTCTGCAGGTAAAACTTCACACTGGACAGCCTCGTGAGCACGTTCCCGGAGATATCTGGAAGCTACTTCAACTGATTTGTCCCTTATAGGTGCGAGTTCATCCAAATAGGTGTATTGCAGGCCGATGTCTCGGGCTTCACCTATGGTAAAATTTGGTGGAAGAAAGTTCGTGTGTAGAACATCTATGTAGGAAAGGAGAGGACTGTCAATAATAAGGGCTTGGTTGAAGGGTTGCCAAGTGGAGTACACCAGATCTACGCCGAGGATAAGGTGAGATGCACGGAGTTGCCCGTCTCGGTGCACAAAAATTTCGGACCTGAGCACAAAGTTCAGGTCTTGAACGTGAATCATTCTGATGTCCTAAGTAAACACAGAATTGTCTGTAGCAAAAGATGGTGAGTTAGAGTTAGGGTAAATAAAATAGTTACAAACGGAAGGGATATAATAAATTAAAGATTAGAACAAACCAACTTTGTGCCGAGATAAAGGGGAAGGGATACCACCGGAAAACCAATTGCCGCGCACTTGGACGTATTCCCCAGTAGAGTTCCTATTAGAGTTCGACAAACATGAAATTGGCCGTACCCTCGTATCTCTATTCTTTAAATAGTAATTAGATTTCTTCTTTCCACATAGGCTGTACATGTGGTTTATGTCATGATAATCTAATTACAAACCAAATGTTTGGTTTAACCTACTCACACAACTCACTATCCGGTAAAAGTTGGGGGGAAGTTGGTCGAAACTCAATCCATAGTATCTAAGGGTATTAAGTAAAAGTGGGTCTATAGGAAACCTAACCCCGCCCTCTAGAATAGACATCAACGAGAAAAAGGCCGTGTCTTCCCCTTTGTGGAGAGCGATCTCGCTTTCATGGCAATACGCCATCTCCACATCATTGGGGATGCTATAGTTTTGCCTAAAAGTGGCTAAGGGCGCTTCGGCATTCAAAAGATAAGCAAAACCCATCCTAAAGCCTAAGAATCATAAAGAACCCTGGGAAAAGAAATAAAAGCAAAGGAAAGGGGAAGAAGACTTACTTTTGGCTCTAAGGGAGAGGAGGATTCTGGGTTTGTGGACAGGTACGCAAGTGAATGCTCGGCAGAGAGAAATTTCAGAGGAACAAAGAATGAAAAGTGAGAAGATGGATTATGATGAACTATTTATAGGAACGAAGGGAAATGAGCATCAGTTAATGAGCAATAATTGGTATTAATTAGTAATGATGTAAAAAGGAGTGGCCTTAGAAATACCCAGAGCAACCAACATATGCGCCTCGGTTTGTGAACCGACAAGTAATAATGACGGTAGAACCAGAAGGTCTGAAGCAACGCACCTTTTGAGAAACACATTAATGGACCATTGTAACCGCCCAAAACGCATCTGTTGGATTTCTCGGGTAAACTGCTGCCTCTTTGGCTCCTTGATTCGTCCTCGGGAGTCATGAACGAATCAAGGGGGGGTTATTGTACGGCACCTAACATCCAAGTCCATTTGGGCCTTGGGCCATGGATTAATAATAGGGGCTAGGGGTCCAACCTCCACACCGCTAAGGATCCCGTCCCAAGCCCACAATAACTATGAGTCTAAGCTGGGTGTTGTCCAAATACTTCAAAAGCGGACTACGGGTGCCCCACTCACATGCTGCTCGGAAAATCATCCCTGGATGATATACACATGCTCGGTCATATCGCCGTTTGAGTGCTCGGCAGAACCCTAGGAAACTCCGCTGCAAAACACACTTGTTGCAGTGGGAACCATTTCCAAAGCCACTCATACCTAAATATCCTCTTAAATTTATCAACATTGGACCTCTCTTTGCACTAGTTAAAAAGATAATGATGATCTCCCTATTAACAATGGGCTATAAATAGGAGAAACTAAAGAATGGAAAGGAGATGCAATTTTGTGGGAAGAAAAGAGAGAGAAAAAGAGGGTCTGAAAGGAAGAAACATAGAGAAAGAGAGAAAAGTGATCTCATTGAGTCTCTAAGCCTAGAACAACCCAAAGTAAGATATTTAGACCCACCATACAAATAATTTGTGAGCCCAAGTAGCGGTTTGGCCCAGCAAACCCATCTTTGGTGCGCACAGTAGCATAAAACAAAATTAAGTTAAAGGAATACTGTCTCTAGTCAATAGAAAAAGTATGATTTACTTTTAGAGATTGTTTTCCACTAAATTATTTTTGAAATCAACTCTATTTCATAGCAAACTAAATAATGGAAATTAGAATATTGTTTAAAAAAAAAAAAAAAAAAAAAAAAAAAAAAACTCATTTAAGGTTAATACCAAACATAGAAAAATGACATAGTCTTATAGAAAATAATTTTTGAAAATTACTTATTTTCTAGATAAGATTGTCCCTGAAACAAATAGAATACTAAAAATAAAAGTCAAATTCATTCATGATAAATATTTTTACTTTCTTTTGTAAAAAGTATTGAACTATACTTCTACCTCTAAAATATACTAATAAATTCCAGTTCGGTGCTTAGATTTTGTAAAATTTCCATTTTTCCTTCAAATTTTTAGGTTTTAATTGATAGCACAATTTGGCAACAAAACTTAACTTTGCAGATTGTCTCAGCATTTCTCATGTCATCAATTGCAATACTCCAAATTTAAATTTTAAAAGAAAACTTTAGAACTTTATAATAAAATCTAATGATCGATCAAACATGCATTAATATTGTAGTCCTCAACTATATATGAAAATGTAGTTCAACTAGTAAGTGCAGACTTTAACGAGCTTCAAACACAGAAAATGTTAAGTCATTAAGTGAAGCAGTTGCTCCTACAGAACTTGTTGAATGTAGACCACAATTTATATTTTTTCTGTTGATAAATGCTGGCTTGTTGGGAGGGGGAAGACTTGTTTCATTTCCCAACATGAATAAAATTTCTGCCATGCTTGGTCGATCTGTTGCTTGTTCTTGCACACATAAGAGCCCAATATGAATACATCTTGAAACTTGATGAGCAAGATATGCTTGACCCAATGATGAATCAACTATATCCAAGGGATTTCCTTCCTCCCATAAGTCCCAAACCTAAAAAATTAATAGTATAATCTTAGAGTACTACCAAGGTGAAGTGCAATTAAATCAAAACCAAATGATAATATATTTTACTCACATGTCCAATCAAATTTAGGCAAGGACTTTCAGCATGATAGTGGTTGTTTCTCTTACCACTAATTATCTCTAGTATCAAGACACCGTAGCTAAAGACATCTGATTTGGTAGAATATAATCCTTCCATTGCATACTCTGGTGACATATATCCACTGCAATTGCACAAATAAAAATAATTATAATCATAGGCGAAGCTGGGGGGGGGTGGAGGAGCTTTTTGCAATTTTCAACTATATATAGCATTTAAATTATAAAAAGTACAAATTACAGAAAAATGTAGTTATTGGCCCCCACAGATTTTAGAATTTAGGCATTTAACTCCTCAATCCTTTTGAATTAGTCCAGAACACAAGTTTGATACATTGTGCAATTGTTTGGGTTTTGGATATCTCATAAATAATTTTTTTTATATTTAGTTTGGCCCCCTCTGGAAAAAATTTCTGGCTTCGCCACTAATTATGATTGTGTAATTTTGTTTTTAGCATTCTTTGTTAATGTGTTTGTACATGTTAATTAAGGATATGGATAACGAACTCACTTAACAAGCCAAACCAATCAAATCTCTCTCTCTCTCTCTCTCTCTCTCTCTCTATGTGTGTGTGTGTAAGAGTAATTATTATAATTATAATTAAATATAAATATAGCCTTTTCTAACGACTTAATCTTTTGAAATAATAGGCAATTTATCATGGTATTAAAGTAATTCTTCCACCATTTATCCATTACCATGCACATGTGCCACATTATTTATTTATTTTTCTTTCTATGTGGAACCGTGGATAATGTCATCCTCACATGCTTTGTCTATCACACCATTGACATTATCATTCAGTTATTAGTGGTTGAATTTATCATCAAAGTTCTGGGCTCTCAGCATTACTTTCTTGGTCTGGAGGCCCTTTCAGTCTCGGACCTCCTTCTTTCCTAGCTGGCAACTTTATATTACGAATACTCATTCTAGGAACTAAACCAATTAATTTCAATCCTAATAATGATTTTGGCCCACAAACTGACTCATATTGATATATATATGGACCTATTGTTAAATCTAACCATGTATTGAGGCAACGTTGGCTTTGCAATATCTACCCCTTGTTAGACCTAATATACTCTTTGCTGTCAACAAAGCTAATTAGTTCATTCACTGACTTACCATTACCCACTACACCATTCTTAAGCATATTTCGCTATACCTAAGGCCACCATTTCACCATGGGCTTCATTTATTGGGTTGCCTATCTTCGGCTTTTGATGCATACTTTGATGCTAGTTGAGTTGGGCCTAATCTTATTCCTTTAGAGTGCTCTTAAACAGTCTAATGTATTGGAGTCAAACACTAAGACTGAATACAAGGCCCTAGCCACCAGCACTGCTAAACTATTCTGGTTTTTAATCTTTCTTCAAAGAACTTGATATCTTTCTTCCCCACAAACCAATCTTATGGTGTCAGAATATTGGCCGTTATTATGACCCAACCTGCTTGTATGCCAACTCTGCCTTCCATGCCTATACAAAGCACATAGAGATCAAGTTTCATTTTGTGCGAGATAAAGTGGCCTCTAAAAGTTTGGGTATTCGATCTCTCTCTACTAAAGGCAAGGTCACTAATATATTTACCAAATCGTTGTTAGTCTCAGCCCGCTTCTCTCATCTTTGGTGCAAACTCAACGTTAACACTTTACCATTGTGTTTAAGGGGTCCTCTTAGGAGTATAAAAAAAGAACCCTCTCAAGTCTCAACAAACCAAATCTCTCAATCAAGAAAAAACTTAATTTTTCATCAACGAAATGGATAAATTATTTCCTCACAAGAAGTCGTGATGTACTCAAATATCCTATTGTAATCTTTATGTTGTAATAAGCATTATCAAACTTGTGTCATTAATAAACAAACACACTGATTTGTGAGAGTGAAGAATATATATTTTCATAGCAAAACATCATATGTACTTTCTTAGTGCGTATTTGAGAGAGAGAGAGAGAGAGAGAGAGAGAGAGAGGAGGGGGGGGGGGGAGGAGGGAGGTGCTAACAATACTTTATGTATTTTATTCAATTTGGTCATTCCAAACATCCTATCCAAACCAATATATGGTGTGTGTGTGTGTGTGTGTGTGTGTGTGTGTGTGTGTGTGTGTGTGTGTGTGTGTGTGTGTGTGTGTGTGTGTGTGTGTGTGTGTGTGTGTGTGTGTGTGTGTGTGTGTGTGTGTGTGTGTGTGTGTGTGTGTGTGTGTGTGTGTGTGTGTGGTGTGTGTGTGTGTGTGTGTGTGTGTGTGTGTGTGTGTGTGTGTGTGTGTGTGTGTGTGAGAGAGAGAGAGAGAGAGAGTTACTAGGTGCCGACAACTCTATTTGTATTTGCTTCAATTTGGTCATCTCCAAACATTCTAGCCAAACCAAAATCTGAAATTTTTGGATTCATTCCAGCATCTAGTAGAACATTGCTTGCTTTTAGGTCTCTATGGATGATTTTTAATCTTGAATCTTGATGGAGATACAAGACTCCTCGAGCAATACCAGAAATAATTTCAAATCGTTTGCTCCAATCCAACAATTGCCTTCTTATTGCATCTACACCAAAACAAGAAAGCTTCCATCAATTATTCATGACTAAAAACAAATACATGCTAACATATCAAAATTCCATGATAATGTCATAAAACAATAATTAAATAGTTGAAAGCGATTAGTGATAGAAGAAATGGCATACCAAAGATGAAAAAGTCTAAACTTTTATTTGGCATGTATTCATAGATTAACATCTTTTCTTCTTTATGAATGCAACAACCCAAAAGCCTCACAAGATTCCTATGCTGGAGTTTTGCTATAAGCATAACTTCGTTCTTAAATTCTTCTATACCTTGCCTTGAACTTCTTGAGAGTGTTTTTACTGCAATTTCCTGTCCATTAGCTAGTTGACCCTGAAATCATAAAAACATATTATTGTAATTTTTTTTTCCTATTATGTGGAATTGTGATAACAACTTATAATCTACCTTCAAAGTACCTATGATGTATAATATTGTAGTAGAATAAAATTAGTATTGATGCATATTCATAGATGCTTATCGTCCATAAGGCGAAGTACCTTATAGACTGGGCCAAAGCCACCTTGTCCAAGCCTTTTATCAGGTGAGAAATTGTCTGTGGCAGCAAGTATGTAGCTTATGTCGAAAAATAGTAAATCTGGGGTTCTTCTACTTTCATCAAGTTTATGAGAATCTTGAAAGCTTGTAGAACTTTCAGTAACATCCTTAAATACTATGAGTTGTCTTTCCCTCCCTGTCCTCATGCAAGCACGATTACAAATGATGGTTATATATATATATATATATATATAAAGCCGTCACAATTCACAAATGCAGCTTGAGTTGGGGAAAAAAAATCAATTGAAAGGTTTGCTTACCTGTTCTTTTCCTCTTTATTAACCAAAGCACAAAGAGAAAAATGAGTAATGAAGTAACTAGTAAGGCCACTACCAATATTGCTAGCCTCCTCTTGTTGGCAAAGAACCCCTTTGCATGATTATCTGAATACAAGAAAGTTTCTCCATCTGTATGATTACCTAACAAGAAGACTTTCCCAGTCACTCATGCCACAAAAATGGTGCACAATATGCATATTGATGCTTTAGATATTCCAGATATTATTAAAAAATTTATTTAGAAATTTATTTATTATGTTGTTAAAGTACTGGGATCAATCGCATTCATTAGTTGTAAACCATTTTATAGTAAAAATCGATAATGACATTAATATTTTTCAATAAAAAAAATGCTCAAATACTGATAAAATTATTGAGTACCTAACTCAAGTGCATCCACACGAACATACAGGCTTTGGCCCCCATCCAAAACTCTTGTATCCATCAAATCACCAAACCATATAATGCACCCCATTTCCTCTTCCACATCAACACTTGCATACGCCGTGCAAGAACAATTCTGCAAGCACAGTGGCTCACAGGCCTCGAAACCCAGATTTGGATAAACTTGTGCCACTGAAGAATCTGGAACCTTCAAACTTTCCACCTTCACAAACCCTTCACCACTCCTACATAATGATGCCTCCCCACGCTTCCTTACACACCAACCTGTCTCATTTCTCATGAATCCTGGCAAACACATGCACTTGAAATCAGAACCATTGCTTTCAATGTGACATTTACCAAATGTACCACACTTGTTGTAATAGTCACACTGGTCCAGGGGTACTGACCCTATAGAAAACCAAATACAATCTGCCTTCCTGCATATAAACTTTTGAACTGATCCAGATTCTTGTACCACTACTCTTGCTAATAAACTTGATTCCATGACACCAAAAGTCGTGGTAACCTCACTTTTGTTGTTCACAAAACTTAAATTCAAGAACGAATTAGGGATCAAAGGGGGAAGCCCACCCCATCCATGGCCAATCCAATGACCAGAACGCCACCACCGAATGTTGCCTTTGTACAAAAACAACTCTGGCGAGGAGATATCTGTGTCAAGCATAAAGGAGCAATTTCCAGATCCCGGATCATCTTTGGATTTCCAAGATGTTACGATTCGGCTTAGACCAGTTGTTCGGTCCAATCCAAGTTTCATGTTTGGAAGAGTTGTATCGGTGGGATAATCAAAGCTTTGCCATAGAACCTCACCAGTTGTTTCGTTGTGAATTAAGATTAGATTTCCTGTATCCAAGAGCTGAGCATTAGTACTTTTGTTGCTCCATTTTGAGGCAATATTTGTGGACCAGACGGGTTGTTTCCGATAATTGACATTGAGTACTAGGTTTCCACGAGAATCAATTGAGAGAACACCAGAAGTATCATTGATAGGACTATCTCTGTTTGCAACCCATACCACGGTTCGTCCTTGAGCTTCAGTTTTGTACCAAATTCCCACATAGCGGTAGGTGGACTTGCCGGGACTAAAGAAACCAAGCGCAAAGGTTTCTCCTTTAGAGACTAAAACGTCACCATCTCTAATGGGTTTGCTGATAGTTATATGCGAAGTGCCAAGTTGGAGAAGAAGGAAAAGAAGCAATGTTTGCAGAAGGAGAAATATCATAGCAAAATACATGATCATTACTTGTGAGGTTGTAAGATCGGTCCCTTTGGTAAGCGGAAAAAGAGGTTGGTGTAGATAAGGCTTTGATGCATGTAACGTAGGAATGAGTTGGCTTGCATGTTTGTCTTTTTTGATGCATGTAACGTATTTCAGCTTTCCATTCATACTTTACAACATATCGATTTCCTCGTGAACTATGTTCTTCTCAAAGATTGGCCCATCAGTTGACCAACTTTTTACTTTGTCAGATATTTCGTATCAATTATATCCGTCTACTGCACTCAGAGTGTTTTTTTTTTTTTTTAATTCAATAATTAAAAGGGTGAAGATTTTTTTTTTTTTTTGGAGAAAAAAAAGGGAGAAGAGTTAAACCTAAGTGTTTCTATTGAAAATATAATGAGATTCCAATTAAATTTTAAACCTCTTGACTCTAGATTTCATCTAATACTTTTTTAATAGAAAATGTACGATTTTAAGTTTAAGTTTTTAACCGATGAAATTAAAAGTTAGTTAAGAAAAAGTTTTTTTTTTTTTTTTCATACTTACGTTAGTTCTTATAAATGTGTGACAAATTTTGGAATCAAAACATATAATCAATAGATTTGTGTTCGGATTAAATGTGGGTCAAAAGCTCTTCAATCAATACCATGATTTGATGAGTTTTTCCCGTATCTTTTATATTAACTACTAAGGTCCCCTGCAATTCATTGCACATTAAAAAAAATATATTTTTTACAACAACATCAAAGTCTTAGTCCCTCATTTTTTTTGAGTCGATTATGGATCCTCAACAAGATTAGTTAGGGTTAGTAACGTATATATTTTTTTCCTCTATTTTATTCTATCCGAAGTCATAGTCTCTGTTACTTCCTTAATTCGTATGTATTTTTTAACTATCTACTTCTACTAATGTTATTTTTGGTTTTCCTCTACCTTTTTCATTCTCTCAACTTGAACAATTTCACTCTTTCAACTAATTGCCATATCCACAGCATTTGACCAAATCATCTCAAGCAACTTTCACTCATATTTTCATCCAGAAGAGCCACCCCTATCATTAAGCATATTTTCTCAATTTGAATCATATCTTTTTGTGTGTTTCCACTTATTCGTCTTAATATCTTTCCTTTAAGCTATACTTATTTTGTGAAAATGTTGATTCTTAATTGCCCAATATTCAATACCATAGAGCAGAGCTAGTCTTATAACAATCTTATAAAATTCTCCTTTTAACTTAATAGGGAATCTATGATCGCACAATACTCTCAATGCACTTCTCCATTTCATCCACCCTGCTTTTATTATTTTATAATTCACATCCTCTTCGATCTCTCTATCCTTATGGATTATTAGTCCAAGATAAAGAAAGTTCTACCTCTTTTTGTATCTCTTGACCATCAATTCTTACCATCCCTTAATATTTGTTTCCACTTTTACTAAATTTCATTCCATTTACTCTGTTTTATTCCTACTTATTTGAATGCCTTTGGAGAGCATCACGACAAAGATATGCACTTAATCTAATCCATACCAATGGAAAACCTCTTAAATCGATCTAGTTAGCTCATACATCACTAATGGAAAGAGATATGCTCTCAATGCTTATCATTGAAAACCTATAGTGATAGGAAACTCAATTTAAATTTACCCACTTGCTCTCACACTAGTTACAACGTTATCATTCATACCCTTAACGAACTTAATATACTTTAGAGGAACTCAATACATAAATAAGGACTCTATTATTTGCTTTTTTTATTTTATTTATGTCAATAAAAACCATTTATAATTATGTGTTGTAATGTTTAGGAAATCGACTTAAATTATATTATATGTTATCATAAAAAGAGGAAATATTGCCAAAATTGATATTGTGGGGGCCAGTTAATTAGGAAGTATTGTTAAAAGCGGTGTTAACTGGGCCTATGGCCCTATCCGAGGATAGTAGACCATCCGAGGAGGCCCAAATAAAGCTATGAGTAGAATAAAGTTAAGAGAGTAGTAGAGATAATGTGAGATGGGTCCAATAAGTGTCCGAGGGCAAATGTATTCTCGACAACATGTGTTCGAGGTGAATCTGAGCGCCTTATTATCACAGACTTACTTCGGGGCTACGTCACAACTGAAGGTAGGACATTGGACTAGGGATAAGGATAAAAAGGCAGACAAATATCTTCAAAGGCTGCAACCTCCGCATTAATTGCCTCTCAACCAACTCTCTAGCCGCATTAATGTGGAAGTGATGCCTGAACAGTGATCAAGCAGCCTTACAACTACTAGTTGATGGTTCTAGGAAGTGTTGGATGGGACAGGAAGGAATCCCCCTAATCTAGCATACACGTGTGTGGTAAGGATGACACAAAGATTGCAGTATATAACCTGGAAGAATGCACTGAAAGAATGAAAAAAAAGGGAGATACAATTTATGTCTTGAAGAAAACCATATAAAAAAATCACTGAGTTTGTTCCGAGGATAAGCTCGATAATCTTGTTTGTGTCATATCATCTTGAATCGTTAAGTTTAATCGTTTTCCTTCTGGGATTAATCTAGTTCTTTTATCCACGCTCTACAAATTTATTGTTTAGATCGTTAACGTTTGAGCCCAATTCGGTTTTGGGGTCAATACAATTTCAGTCCTTACAGATATAATTAAGAATATGGATATTTTTTTATTCATTAGGACGGGGAGTGGTGACCCCTATTAAGCTTAAGCGCCATTCATTGCTATCCTATACGCGATGATGGCTCCATATAGTTAGAAATTGGTATATAGTTCTAGGTAAATATTGGAACTATTGAGGTATTTATCGAGCACTATATCAGTTGCTTTAGTATCCAATCAAAAAAATAAATAAATAAAATTGCTTAAGTAAAATTACAAATATATATATTATTTTCACTAATTTAAGCGCACAATTATTTTTTGTATTATTATGTTATTATATTTGCTTGACTTTTGATATTTTTTATTTTATTTATTTTTGTTTTTGCCAAAGTAACTCAATTTTAGAAAGAATGTCGTATTTCAATTCAAAAAATAACTACAAACATTTATTTTGCTCAAATAATTGATACTCCACCTATAAATAATTTATATATGAAAATAAATCCATTTTCCTCATTAAAACTTGTTAGGTTCTAAGACTTTAGGAACTAAATGTATTAGAACTTTAATTTGTAGTGTGTTGGCAAACCATGATCAAAACTTAGAGTCTAGATTTAGGCTGCTCAAAGTGTGTTTATTTGTAAAATTGGAATCAAGTAATTGCAAGATTTATTTGTATAAATCTGCAAGCCTTGATTGATCGAACCTCGTACAGATTAATTTTCTGCAAAATTTTCCAACTCAGCCAAAGTCCAGTTTGATGTGTAGGGTTTTATGTTTTACTCCAAGTATAAAAGGAAAAACCTTAGCTACGTTTTAGAAGTCTTTGATATGCTGTGTGTTGAATATCTTGTGAGATCTAAAGGTGTTTACCTTCATACACACTTAGGGTTATCAAGATTCATGTCAAGAACTTGGTGATCGCTTTAGTTGCTGCATAAAAAATTTAAAGAAGATCTAAAACTTTTGAGTGGAGTCTCAAAGTTACAAGTGGGAGTACTTGTGGTTGCAGTGGATCAAGGAAAGAAGTAATCCATGGACTTGGAGCTGTCACATGGTTGTGGTAGTAAGTTTTCTACTCAAGCTAGCAATAGGATGTTAGTAGTCTAAGTCTTATTCGTACAAACTTCAATTCTTTTTTTCACGCCCGAACCCAACTATAAAGATAGGCACATGACAACTGCCGCATGCTTATAAAGTAAGCACCCTACAAGTTTGCAAGGCCTTCGTAGCAACTAAAATTTATCCTCAAAAATTAAATTAAATAAATCCAAAATAGCTCAACAATTTCTTTATGAATAGATCTCCAATAATTTAAAAGGAACAAAATCCAAACCTCATGTACATAATGCCAATTGGCCAATAAATATAAAACTATTAGAAGACCATCCAATCCCAAAATCACTAAGCTTCTTTTCCGACTCACAATACAACATCAAAACTCCCAAAACTTGCTATTCCTCACAATCTGAAATTGGAGGGGAAAAGGGGGTGAGCTGACAACTCAATAAGTAACCAAAATCCTAATAAGTTCTATCAAGCAATAGATCTATAAAGGAAAAGATGTAATATGTGTTTTCAAAGTTATAATATACTATATATTTTCAAAATAACTGAAGTAGTTTTGTAGTCTTAAAATAATAAGTTTTACATAGATCACATACTTTAATCTTACAAATATATCTTAGATGGTTAAGAAAATAGTCAGTTTTCCATAAATCAATAACACATAAGCAGTTTTAATGACTCAAAATAGTTCAAATACCCAAACATTTCCAAATTCACATATGTAGTTTTAAGGACTCAAAATAGTTCAAATATTCAAACGTAATTCATATTCTTAACAATCTTATGACAATGGTCACGCTATATCACTGTGACTGGACATCAGAGTACCAATGAATAACCCCTATTGGTTTGAGTATCAGAGTACTAATGAATAACCCACATTATTTTGGGTATCAGAATACCAATGAATAACCCTCATTGGCTGGGTATCAGAGCATCAATAAATAACTCCCATTAGTTTGGGTATCAGAGTACCAATGAATAACTCCCATTAGCTAGGTATTAAAATAAATTCATAGTCAGATTGTTCATAATCTTATATATGAAATCATATTTTCTAACAAAAATATATCTTATTCAAGCATGTATATAAAGATCATATACTCAGTATTAAAATATATTTGTAAGAATCCTTTACTTGAAATCAGTAATACAATAGAAATAAAAATTCTCACAATTATAAACAATTTTCAGTAGTTAAAAATACATTAATATAAGCAAAATAAAACCCAATTAAGATAAGGTTACTTACCTCCAAAAGCTATTCCAAAAGAAATTTTTTCTCAACAATTCCTCTAAAATCTTTAGATATCACCTAGAACAATTTTCAAATATTCTTACTCAATAATCAAATAATTTAAGGACTTCTAGTGGTACCCAACCAGAAAAAAAGACTACTAAAAATATCCAATAAGTATCCACCATCACTTCAATCATGTTAGGGCTAGCCCCTTTCCCAAAACTCTTTCTCTATAGTATGACCTCCTCTGGTAGTGTGCCACTGACGTGGCCTTATTGTCCGAGGGTGTGACCTAAACAACCCACATAAATAAATATGTCATCAAAAAGAAAAAAATGCAATTACAAAATAAAATAACTTCAGATTTACCTTTTATAAACTTTTTTTTTTTTTTATAAAGTTAAAATCATTAACTTTATTCTTCCTCATGGATTTTTATATATAAACTTATATATTTAAGTTACCAAGGTAAATATTTATTCATTTAGCTTTTCTAACTTTCCAAAAATTATATAAACTTTCCCTGTGTTCTAGGGCCCAAAAATGATGCCAACCATGGGTACTGAGCACATTTGTGGTTTACTAGTTTCTAAACTTTTTATTTATTTAAGTTATTAACATAAATGTTTATTAAGATAAATATTTATTAAGAAAGAATGTTAAGGTTTTAACAAAGGACTCCAATTCAAAATTTTGATTCACCAGTTCTATTTTAATTGTTATAATTTTAATTTTCATGTAATTTGGCATGAACTAGTCAGAATTGATGGCAAATATATTCTAATGCGGTAGTCATGAGCTACATCGTAATTCAAACATGGACTAACTCATTTTCATATGATTCATATGTTAAATGTTTAGTTCTTAAAGGTATTGAGAAATATAAAAAGGTTAAAAAGTTCATCAGGAAAATGCATGTGTGAATGTGTGCAAGTATCAGTGTTGACCTTTTAGCATTGCTTGTGGGAAGTTGTTTTATATACTGGGGACTGAAAAAACAGAAAGCTTATCAAGCTAAAGGAAAAGTTATTTGAGAGAAATGGTGGCTTACTATTACTAAAGAAACTATCTAATCATCAAGGTTTTGTGGAGACTGTTAGGTTCTAAAGTTTAGGATTTTATGTATTTAGAACTCTAATTTGTAATGTTGGCAAACCATGATCAAAACAATGTGTTTAGAAGTGTTTAAAGCTAGCTCAAAGTTGTATGTCAATGTAAAGTTGGAATCGAGTTTAAAGCAGGAAGCACTGTGGCTTTCGGCCTGGCTCGATCGATTGAAGCTTAGGCTCGACCGATCGAAGCTCGGGCAGATCGCTTTTTTGCAGATTCGTCCAATTCAGCCCTATTTGTTTTAAAACGTTTTTAGAGTTTCTTATTTGTCCTAAGTATAAAAGGCAAACCCTAGCAACGTTTTAGTGTTGCTCATATTGCGGTTTGTGTAAATCTCTTGTGAGATCTAAAGGAGTTTTCTTTTACACAAACTTAGGGTTTTCAAGGAGGAGATATTTTCTACACCTTGATGATCAATTCAGTTGTTGCCATTAAAGTTTAAAGACTACACAAGCAGATGTGCTTGTAGCTGGTGGGAATCCAAGAAAGAAGGAGTCTGTGGATTCGAAGCTTGCACGTGGTCATGTCAGTAAGTTTTACTAGTTGGTAGCATTAGGAAGTCAAGCGGGGGTGCTTGTAAGTCCTTTTGTATGAACTTCGATTCTTTCAAGATAGTGGATTCAGGTTTACCTTGAGGATAGTTAGGTCAAATCATCCCCAGGTTTTTACCGGTTTGATTTCTTGGGTGATCATATCTTGTGTTATTTATTTTCTGCTGCTTTGCATGATTTGATCTTTATTATTGTGATAACCTAGACTTGTTTAATTGGATTAAGTAACAACTTGGCTAATTACCTAGGTTTAATCAATTGTTTAAGGAGTCTAAAAACTGTCAAGTGGTATTAGAGCGGGTAGCTCTTTTGTTGTTGATCCTTTGATCACTGAACTGATCCTTGACCCCTGTTGTCATGGAACACGGACACTCTCTAATTATTCCTCCTCACTTTGATAGGAATAATTATGCTTACTGGAAAGTAAGGATGAAAGCTTTCCTGAAATCCATTGATGAGAGGGTGTGGAACTCCGTTGAATACGGATGGGAGAAGCCCACTACTCCTGTTAGTGAGTGGGAAACTTCTCAGAAAGAAGCAGCTTCGTTCAATAGCAAGGTTATGAATGTGATTTTTAACGCTATTTCTATGAAGGAATTTAAGAGAATCTCGAATGTTGAGATCGCTCATACTGCTTGGAATATCCTCCAGACTGTGCATGAAGGCACAAAGGCTGTCAAAATAAATAAATTGCAGCAATTGGCTTCTAAATTTGAAAGCATTAGAATGTCTGATGATGAATCTTTTGATGAATTCTATGCTAAACTGAATGATATTGTTAATTCTGCTTTTAACTTGGGTGAAATCTATGATCAACCTAAAATTGTTAGGAAGATTCTTAGATCTTTGACTGAAGACTTTAGACCTAAGGTGACTGTCATTACTGAAAGCAAGAATGTGGACTTCATCCCTGTTGATGAGCTTGTAGGATCTCTTCAATCCTATGAGTTGGATCTACCCAAAACTACCAAATCCAAATCAATGGCTCTTAAGTCAGTTGATGATGTTGATAGTGGTGGATTTGATGATGAGTTCTTTGCTACAGAGATTGCCTATCTTGCCAAGAACTTTAGAAACTTTCTCAAGAATAGCAATAAAAAGGCAAGAGGTACAAACACTGCTGAACCTAGAAATTTTAGGAAGCATGATCCCACTAAGGTTAATAACAATGATAAACCTAGAGAAAGAGTAGGTCAATCTTCCAATAATTCCTTGGGATCTCAATGTTTTGGATGTCAAGGGTATGGACACATGAAATCTGAATGTCCAACCTATTTGAAGTCTATGAGTAAGGCTATGGCTGTAACCCTTAGTGATGGTGAAGTTTCTGATCATGAAGTCTGATTGTGATGAGGATGGAAATTCATTGCTTTCACTGCTACTGCTGTAGTTGATGAGAGCATATCTGTTGAAGAGAACCCTTCTGATGGGGAACTCTCTGAAGATGCAGATCTTCAAGAGGCCTATAACAAACTTTGCAAAGTTGCTGCAAAGGATGCTATGAATGTTGAACTTGGCCTAAAGAAAATTGAATCTCTTGAGCTTGAAAAGAAAAATTTTTCTTGTTAAATTGTTTGATGCTAATGATCTTTTGAACAATGTGAAAACTGAAAACATTCTTTTGCTTGATAAAGTTAAATCTTTGGAACTTGATTTATCTGTTGCTAGATCTGCTAGTTCTAAACTTGATCAAATGCTGAGTGTTCAAAAGTCATCTTCTGACAAAACTGGTTTAGGTTATGTTGATAGCATCTGTGTGTCCGCTCCCCATTCCACTAAGTTTGTTCCTTCATCTTCTTCTTCTGAACCTTCAGTGAGTGAGATAGTGAGTGAAACTGTCAAACCCTCTGTGAGTGAGGTTGCTAAACCCTTAGAAGGTTCATCATCTAGGAAGAATAGGGTTGATCTGAAAGAATCTAAGCCTAAGAAGCCTACCCTATCTAAGGACAAGACACATGATAAACCTGCATGGGTTTGTCACTTTTGTGGAAAGACTGGACACATACGTCCAAATTGCTACAAGCTGCAAGCTGCAAAGAGAGCAAACAAACCAAAAGTACCTGTGCCTCAAGCACTTGATCCTATGGTACTTATTGGTGATTTGGTAAAGGCTTTAAACCTTTATTCCAATCCTGGAGTTGGTAATCATTCTCAAGTGAATAAGAACTCCAATGCTCGTGGTGCATCTAAAAAGTTTTGGATGCAAAAGACTCGACCTAACTGAGTCTTTCTGACATGGTCCTTGTGCTTCATTGCTCTACCCTTTGTGACCATTGTTCTTTGGTTTTGTTTTTTTTGTCTCTAGGATTTGCATAGCATAACATTCATGCATTTCATTCTAGGTGTTTTTTATTTTTATTAAAATAAAAAAAAAAAAAAGGGAAAAGGAAGCACATTTTGTTTTTCACTATTCTTCTTGGTTTTTGAGAACAAGGTTGGTCAATTTATTTTCACATAACATGTCTTTTGTACCTTGTTTAGCTTTGATGAGCTTATTTATTGCACTCTACTAGTTGAAGATTTGTAGTGCATGTTGTGTGGGAAAGATGTGTATGGTTTTTGATTACTATGTCTTAATCTTGAAGTCACATGTTTTTAAATGTTGGACTTGAACTTTTAGAGAAAGGCATAAATAACCATCTCACCACTGTTCACTAGCCAATCATGAACACCTTAGTGCATATCATAAGATTTTGTGCTCGAGAAAGTGTAGCACATGCACAAAAAGAACATAAGGTGAAGTCTCGGTAAAAGTGCTTAATTCTTAAAATCTAATTGGTGTGTACTATTAGGCTTGATGCCAAACTCACATAACTTAAAATTGGAATGTATATTATGAGGCATAAATACAAGAAACTTACATGATTGCAAGCTTATGATCTAGGAGATGTGGGAGTTATATGATGTAACTCTTTAGGTGATAGTCTCTTTTAAATTCTTTGTGATGAATTTTGTAGACTTTGTGATTGATTGCTATTCACATATCACCTCACATGTATCTCAAATCTTTGCTAGTCGCACACACTACACGAGTTACTTTTTGCTAAACATCGTACATGTTATTGTATGTGTTTATGGTTTGACCAACCACGTTTTTGCAATCACTTTGAATTATGTACAAACTAAATTTGTTGCTTGAAAATTTGTGGAGAATCCAAAATTTTGTTTTTGGGAATTTTGGGCTTAAAATTCTTGTTGGAAAATCATATCATCTCATACTCATGCATTTTTGTTCTTAAATTTCAATGCTTTTAGTTAAATCAACTTGTTTTTAAAAAATTGTGTTTTTCCTCAAAAATATGGTGAGCCTCTGCCTGATTCGATCGGTCCATTTTGTTTTTCGACCGATCGAAATTTTTAAAATTTTTTAAAATTTGAGAGAGGGAGTCTCTGTCTGTTTCAACCGGTCGAGGCTGATTTTTGACCGATCGAAACTCGTGAATCAGGTTTTTCAAAAAGGCAAAATTGGACTTTTTCAAACTTACTTTTCAAATAGTTCTTTTCTTTTCTCTCTCTCCGTGTTGGCTCTTGGCTCCACCATTCAATTTTTGTCGTTTTCCTTCAAGATTTTTGCAAGGTTTTTGTCCTTAGAAGCCGGTATGTCCCTTTTGCCCTTCTTTTTCAAGTTTATTTCTTGATTTCATGCATTTTTCATGCATTATCATGGGTATTTTCAGCATCTTCAAACTTATTGGGGTTTTTTATGATTCAAGCCTATTCTTGTGTAATTGATCAATGGGTTTTTGTGCCATGATGTTATATTGATGTTCCCTATAGTTTAATTTGATCAATTTTGTGGTTTTTGAAAATTTGGAAATTCTAGGTTTTTGAATTTGATCCGAATTGGGGATTTTGTCAAATTGGCTTAAATTGATGAAATTGGCTTATCCAATTGATGTATTTGGTCATTATTTTTGTTATTATATCATGTATAATGATCAATTCGTCAATATTTTTCAAATTAATCAAGTGGTTTTCCAAATTTTGGGGTTTATGTGTAAAAAACCTTAATGTTCAAGCCAATTTTGTAATTTGAACCTTTTGGACTTAATTCACTGCATTAGAACATGCATCATGACATTTAAACTTGTTCATGCATCATATAGATTTTGATTCTATATTTTGTTTTTGTGCTAACTTGCAGTCTGCCCTTGGTTTTGGTTTGTGGTTTTTTGTTCTTTCGCTCTGTGTTTTGATCCTTATCTTAGCACCATGCCTAGGAAAACTAGAGCTCATAGGTCCACTTCCACTTCCTCTGAGTCTCCACCTAGAGTAGAGCTGTTTAAGAATGATAAGTGTAGAGAAGCCTATGACACCTTGAACTGTAAGCGTAAAATCTGGTCTGAGTGAGCTGTTGTGTTAGATGCACTTGATCCGGCCATTAGGGCCAATTTTGAGTCTAAGGGTTGGTTGCCTCTCGTAGAGATAGATCATCCACCCCCGACCGCCCTGATTAGAGAGTTCTACTCGAACCTCTCTTGCCACATCTATGATTCCAACACCCTAGTTAGGAGTTGGATACGAGGTGTAGAGTTCACCATTACCCCCCGGGTAGTGGCTGAGGCTCTTAGGGTGCCGGTTGTTCGGGATGCTGACTATCCCTATGATGAGTCACCCTCTTTAGACGTTGTCATGTCTTACATCACTAGGTCATCTATCCAGTGGGGTTCTGATCCTTGGATCACGTCCGCTGAGCTTACCGAGACGACCTATCTCTTCTTTAGGATTGCATGCCATTCCTTGTGGCCTATCTCTCACTTCCACACTATCCCTTTAGAGCGATGTGTGTTTTTGTACGTCTTTGCTTCTAGAGCATCCATCAGTTTTCCTCACTTGTTCCTTCGTTCTTTGAACGAGGTTCATAGGAGTTCTGCCGTAGGGCATGCGCTGATTCATCCTATTTTCATTCATAGGATTCTGCTCTACTTAGGTCTAGATGGTTTTCCGTCAGGTGAGCCTGTTCATGTGATAGCTCCCATAGGTGCCAACTTTCTTCGTCAGAGGACTGCTCAGTTGAGAGTTGCTCCTCCTCATCTTAGAGGTGCGTCATCTAGTAGTGTTCCCCCTCCTCCCTCTTCTACAGGTACAGCTGCTGCTGAGACTTCAGGTGCTGCTGCTGATGCTGATGCTGCTGTTCCTCCACCGACTGTTTCGGATGATTCAGACATTCGTCTCACGTTAGCTCATGTCTTGACCGTTCAGGCGGCTCAAGGACAGATTTTGGTGGACGTACTTGATGAGATCTGTGCCTTGCGTGTGGAGTTGGCACAGTTTAGACCACCTCCCTTTTGATGATGGATATCTTATTTGCCCTTTGGCATTCCGTCACAAAAAGGGGGAGTACTTGTAGGTTTTTTGTTTTCAGAGGGAGTTTATTTGTTTTTGGTTGGAGCTTGTGGAGTTTTAGATTGTATCTAGGTGCTTCACTGTGTACTTAACATTTTTAGCTCTTACCTTGTTTTTGATGGGATATTCATGTTAGGGAGAGTTTTATGTTTTTGTTGGTATTTTATTTGTTTCTTGTTTCAAACTGCTTATTGATTTATATTTATGAGTTATTCATTGATATATGTCTTTATTTATGTGTTGTTTGAAATCAAGAAGTTATTTTGTTTACTTGTATTATTTCCACACATGCGGTTATGCATTTTGTTTAGTGTTTCAGGAAATATACAAGTTGATTCAATTAAGCTGCTATCTACACTTGCAACTGATGGATAGTAGTTAGGATTGAATTTGGTTTATGAGCATTGTTTTGTAAAGGGCTTTTCATTTTGTAAACTTTGAGCTTCTAAGTTGTGTTTTGTCACGGATTGCCAAAGGGGGAGTTTGTTAGGTTCTAAAGTTTAGGATTTTATGTATTTAGAACTCTAATTTGTAATGTTGGCAAACCATGATCAAAACAATGTGTTTAGAAGTGTTTAAAGCTAGCTCAAAATTGTATGTCAATGTAAAGTTGGAATCGAGTTTAAAGCAGGAAGCATTGTGGCTTTCGGCCTGGCTCGATCGATCAAAGCTTAGTCTCGACTGATCGAAGCTCGGGAAAATCGCTTTTCTGCAGATTCGTCCAACTCAGCCCTATTTGTTTTAAAACGTTTTTAGGGTTTCTTATTTGTCCTAAGTATAAAAGGCAAACTCTAGCCACGTTTTAGTGTTGCTCATATTGCGGTTTGTGTAAATCTCTTGTGAGATCTAAAGGAGCTTTCCTTTACACAAACTTAGGGTTTTCAAGGAGGAGATATTTTCTACACCTTGATGATCAATTCAGTTGCTACCATTAAAGCTTAAAGACTACACAAGCAGGTGTGCTTATAACTGGTGGGAATCCAAGAAAGAAGGAGTCCGTAGATTCGGAGCTTGCACGTGGTCGTGTCAGTAAGTTCTACTGGTTGGTAGTATTAGGAAGTCAAGCGGGGGTGCTTGTAAGTCTTTTTGTATGAATTTCGATTCTTTCAAGATAGTGGATTCAGATTTACCTTGAGGATAACTAGGTCAAATCCTCCCCAGGTTTTTACCGGTTTGGTTTCCTGGGTGATCATATCTTGTGTTATTTATTTTCCGCTGCTTTGCATGATTTGATATTTATTATTGTGATAACCTAGACTTGTTTAATTGGACTAAGTAACAACTTGGCTAATTACCTAGGTTTAATCAATTGTTTAAGGGGTCTAAAAACTGTCAGAGACAACCAAAATTTATAGTTTAGAAGAGCCTGAAAAGGTCACCACCAACTATAATGAGAGTAGATTCCTTGGACAAGGAGGCTATGGTACAGTCTATACAGGAATATTACCAGATAACATTGTGATTGCTATTAAGAAGTCCAAAATTGATAGTTAGCGTCAAGCTAAACAATTCATAAATGAGATAACTGTGCTTACTCAAATTATAAATCGAAATGTAGTTAAGCTATCAGGTTGTTGTCTAGAAACAGAAGTACCATTACTAGTTTATGAATTCATCACAAATGGGATTCTTTCTGATCTCATTCATGATAAAGGGCAGTTATTCTTACTTTCATGGGAAAAACATTTTTATTAACATAAATGTTTATTTATTTATCTATTTTATGTTCCTATAAAATTATTAATTTTTTCATTTAGAATGCTTGTTTGTGTATATGCATATGTTAATGTTTATGTTTATGCATATGTGTATGTTTGCATGTGCACTACCTAATAATTTGTTAAAAAATTCATATTTTGCAAATTCCACCATTGGATTACATGTTTTATGTATTTTTAACACGCATGATAATGGTGATGTCAATCGAATATTAATTATCATTCAATCCATAAACTCATTTTTATGCATTATTTTAAACTGCAAAACCTTGAATTTAAACAATTGATTGATGAGATGACTATTGATCTTTGATCATCTTAAAATTTTGCAAGTACAGAGAATCTACGAAAAATAATATAATCCAACAGTAGATTTATTTATCAAAATTCACATATAATTAAAAAATATTGAATTACGAAATATTACTTAAATTACACCAAGTGTAATTTAAACCTAATATATATACTAATGGTAAGTTGCACTCACATTAACACTAATTAGACAATTATTATAAAAAGTAGTGTACTTTCCTTTAAGGAATTGAAAAGAATCCATCTTTTGCACAAAAACTAGATTCTAGGTGCATTGTTGACATCTTCTACACGCATTTTCATGCCTACTAAGCAATTTCAAAAATAAAAAATACTTGCATTGTAGAAAAAGGAGATGTTTCCTAGCAATGCAAATGCCAAACTGTTAGGTTGGTATGATAAATTTTTTTTTTTTTTTTTTTTTTTTTTTTTTTTTTTTTATATTGGTATTTATCTTTCGTATTTCCTCAACCAAAAAAATTTAAAAAAATCAAATTTTAATCAAAGCAATGCAAATGCCTATAGCGACACATATTATTGATGCCAACCATGAGTATTGGGCACATTTGGGGTTTCTACACTCCGACAATTTTTTGTGAAGTTTTGGGTATATATAATAAATATACAATTGAGCAAAATACCTAATAATTTTCCAACATATATAATTTTCTTTCTAGTTCCTATATAGGTATGGTTAGCTAATAGGTCTATATAGAATATTAAAAATTGGAAGTTTTATATTTCAAAAGTAACAACTAATAAAAAATAAATAAAATCATGACTTTAGGGGTGACTATGTCTATAAGACCTGGAAAAAAATCTAAAAAAGTACCCAATAATTTTCAATAAATACCTAATAATTTTTCATTATAAATTGATTTAATAAATAAATGAAATTTCATAAAATTGTGATTTGTAAAAAATCCAAACATTAATTCAATTGTCACATGTACACCACCCAAGAAAATAAATATGCCATCCAAAATAAAAATGCGCAAATAAAAAATAAAATAATTCTAGAGTTACCTTTTAAAACTCATTAATTTTGCTCTTCGTAAATTTTTGTATCTAAAATTTCAAATTTATGTTATTAATCTAAATACTTATTCATTTAGCTATTTATGTTTCTATATAATTATTAATTGTTGAATTTATTATGTTAGTTTGATTATGCAAATGTTAATATTATGTTTATGTTGGTATATATATATGCACACACAAGAATAGATGGCTTTAATCCCTTGCAATGGACTTGCCAAATTTATCTTAACCATCTAAGTAATTTCATTCTTCAATAAGAATGTTTTAAAAGAGGTATAAGTTTTTGATGATAAAATTTAGCTACAAATTTAATTGTTGTCTAAGGCTACAATTCCCAATAAAAATTAGCATGTTTACGAATTTTGAAATTCTAATCGTCAGATTGCATGTTCTTCATATTCTTATCACAAATATCAAATTTTGGGTCAATCAGATGTTATTTACTATTGAATTCATAAATTGATTTTTTATCACAATTTTAGATTACAAAAACTATAAATTTAAACATTTGATTAATGATATAACTCTTGATCTTTGATTTTTTGGAAATTTTGTAATTATGAAGAATATAAGAAAAAAAATGTTATATAATGGTAGATTTGTTAAAACTCACATCACATAAAAGGATATTAAGTAGAGTTGTCAGTCTTAGACTACAATCAAGTTTGTAACCAAATTTTGTCTAATTAATAGTTAAAAATTACCATGTTAATTAAAAATATGTCACATCGTTGTTCCATTAACCACATAACCATTGAGACTAACGATATTTCATAAAATAACTAATAATGCTCACTTGAAATTTGATTTGAAGGATCAAAAACACTCACATAGCAAACTTGAGGGACCAATAATATATTTTGGCATAATAATAAAAATACCAAGAAAAGTCTCCAACTATACACGATGGAAAGCATGGTTTAGGAATTCTATATAAAATGATATTTTCACAATTGTACCAAACAATTGATTTTGGTTAATCATTAGCAATTATGTTTATACTGTTACTTATATTAATTTTTTAAAAAAGGGTTCATGATTATCTATTAGTTAGTTCTGAGTTTGTAGAGAATTGTCATGATTGTGGCAAATAGTTGAGTCACAGTCGGTTGTCTCCATTCTATTGGTTTTTTTTTTTTAACACGTAGTAGTTAATTGCACTAAACAAGTATAGCAAAGCCAAAAACACCAAATGCTAAATGCAAGTAAACAAAACCTATCTTTAACCTAAGCTGGTCTTCAGTATACAGTCTTTCTTAGCGTTAAGAATTAGCGTGAAGAATTGCATTTCTTTGGCTCTACAGGTGGTAAACAGTTTACCCACCAAGCTAATTTACAAAGTACAGCTCTCAATCTCTTCCCTTTTTTGTTGAATTACACTCCAATCAACTAAATCCTACCAGCTGAATTTGGGGTCAGATATTAAACATAAGCCCATAATACATATCCTTTTTGTAAAAGAAAACTAGATGATTTCTGTCCTATGAACAGGACCTGCAGAACAGAAACCACACAAGTTGTCAACATAAATTCCCCATTTAATCATTCTGGCTTTGGTTGGAATTTTCAGGTAGTATGAAGATACTAGCCCAAAATCCTTGAATGTTGCAGAGTACATATTGTAGTAATTTGAGTCTTCCAGCAAAGGACAATTCTCGGGTAATCCAAGACTTATAATTCTAGCCAAAATCTTATCAAGTAATGGCTGGCAGTCCTTAAAACTAAGCTTACATGGAATTAGAGGCATACCAATCAACTAAATCCTACCAGCTTAGATATTAAACATAAGGTAAAAGAAAACTAGATGATTTCTGTCCTATGAACAGGACCTGCAGAACAGAAACCACACAAGTTGTCAACATAAATTCCCCATTTAATCATTCTGGCTTTGGTTGGAATTTTCAGGTAGTATGAAGATACTAGCCCAAAATCCTTGAATGTTGCAGAGTACATATTGTAGTAATTTGAGTCTTCCAGCAAAGGACAATAATCCAAGACTTATAATTCTAGCCAAAATCTTATCAAGTAATGGCTGGCAGTCCTTAAAACTAAGCTTACATGGAATTAGAGGCATACCACTTTTTCTTTGAATTGAAGAATCTCAAGAATTTGCTTTTTTAAAATATCAGAAATAAATGAGCAAAATACCCCACTCATGCACAGTTCAAAATTTTATTGGAATTCTTCAAGAGCTTCTTTAATAACACGAATTGAAGATAGATCAGCAGAAGGAAAAATAAGAAGTTCAGCAAAGATAAAATGTGTAATTTTCTGCTCTTTACATAGAGGATCATATTTGAATAAACCAAATGCTAGGAATTTGAATTTGAGCAGTCTATTGAAGCTTTCCATGGCAATAACAAAGAGGTTGGGAGACAATTGGTCCCCCTGCCTTAGACCCTTCCCTCCATTGAAATAATCCACCAAGGTTCCATTCATTGCTATTGAGAATCTAGGAGTAGTGATGCACTCCTTAATCCATTGAACAAACCTAGCAGAAAAACTTGAAGCCAATAAACACACGAGAATAAAATTCTAATTGAGTGTGTCATAAGCCTTCTTTAGTTCATCTTTAATTGCACATCTGCTCATCCCTTTATTTCTTTGGTAATTCTTCACTAGCTCGTGGGCTAATAGAACATTTTCAGATATACTTCGTCCCTTAATGAAAGCTGTTTGGTTTGAGTCCACTAGAACTCCTAAGAACCCTCTTAATCTATTGTTCAATATCTTAGTAATGCACTTGTACATTACATTACAAGCAATAGGCCTAAAATCAGTTATGTAAGAGGGATTAGGAACCTTAGGAATCAATGTGGTAACTGTGGAATTCACTTCCTTATGCAGATTACCAGTATTGAAGAAAAACAAAATAGCCTCAATGACATTCTCTTAAATGTACTCCAAGCTTCCTTAAAGAATTAGACAGTGAAATCATCAGTTCCGGGTGCTTTGTCACTCCCCATACTGAAAAGAACTTGCTGAATTTCATCTCAGTCATATCCTCTGCAAGAAGTTCTTCATGGATTCAGGTAACTGATCAGAGAATAGTAAAGACACCTTATTTATCGTCGTTTGCACATTAATAGCAGTGCCTGGCCCCAGAAATTTCCTATATAACCTACTTATGTGTTCCTCAATAAATCTGGTTCCTCCACCACCATGGTCAAGCAGGCATTTAATTTCATTCCTACCTTGTCTTCCTTTCACAATTCTATGGAAATAACTTCTTTCATGATTCCCCGAATTAAGCCATTTATTCTCACGCAGCAGCTGCTTCTCTAACTCAATAAGTCTGGTATCATTTGAGTTTTGTAGCAAGCCTATTTGAACAGCTTCAAGTCTTTCCCTTATGAGCTGGACCCTTTGTGATAACCCACTATATAGATCTTTATTGAAAACTTCCAGTTTAAGCTGGGTAGCCTTAAGCTTTTGGCAGAGCTTGTACATAGGTGTTCCCCTAACTTCAGAGTTCCATGCCACCTCTATCCAATTTTTGAAATCAGCATGCTCACACCAAAAGTTACAGAATCTATATGATTTAGGTCCAAAGCTTTTCCTTGAACCAATTCTTATCAGAGCAGGTATTTTCACACACTTTTTCACCAACACATATTTCTACACATGTTTTCAAACAACAATTTTCAGTTTTTAAGTACATCTACCAAATACCCCCTAAATATCCCTAAACATCTAAATTGTTTAATAATTGATAATTCCCTTCTTTATGTTAATAAAAGATGCCCGCCTTTGATATTTCTATGACATTTATTAATAGATTGATTCTTTTTTCCTTAGCATTTTGATTTCAATGCGCATTGGAGAATCAAATTACCATTTAGTGTTATTAAAGAAGATATGATTTCCCAACTGTCATCTGAATTTATGGCATGGGAAATTCAACAAGCTATCAAGCAAATGGACCTTCTCAAAGCCCTAGACCCAAATGGTATGCCTCCTCTCTTTTATTAGCACTATTAGAATTTAATTGGTGATGACATTACTCTCTCTGTTGTAAAATTTCTCAATACTGCATCCCTACCTAAGTACCTCAATCATACTTTTATTACTTTAATCCCAAAAAAGCAGAACTTGGAACATGCTTCTGATTTTAGACCTATTAGCCTCTGTAATATACTGTATAATATTTTTTCAAAAGTCTTACAAATAGGCTTAAAAGAATTCTACCAAAAATTATTGCTGACCATGAGAGTGCTTTTACTAAGAGCCGATTAATTTTTTATAATATTTTGGTAGCATTTGAGTCTCTCCATAGCATGCATAAACATACTAGGAAGGATGATTACATGGCTATCAAGCTTGATATGAGCAAAGCCTATGATAATAGAACATAATTGTGACTTTGTGAGTATTTAAAATTCATATTTTTGCATGAATGCATCTGCATGAAGTGTTAGCTGCAATTCTCACGAAGCATTAGGTTCAGGTTCAGGTTTAGTTTGATTATGGATTTTTCACCCAAAAGAAGTAGATTTAAATGTTATCTTCCTGAACATATATATCCAACATAAACTATGCAAATATGCAATAAATTTAGTCTAATGCGGCTTCAAATATTTTGTGGTTTAATTCAATCTTTATCGAGTAAATAACTACTTGAGTAAAAATCCAAGGGTTTGCTGGAGACTAGATTAGATGACCTTTAACATGTGATTTTAATTAAACTGCAAACACATTCCCATACATACTGTCAATTCCCTTCCTTTATCTTGGGATCTTTATTGAAATTTCTTATATGTGTGTAATCCTAGTAATAGGATGGTATATGTATATGCTAAATTGCTAATGATACATGTGACTCCTATTACAAGAGTAACACTAAAATTACAGCAACCTCTGGAGAAAGCCCTAGTTTTGGGTGAACCAAGTGCATTGATCTTTATTATGTTCTTTCCTTTTTGTTATTTGCATCCCATTAATCTGGGTTTGGTTTCACATTTCCTAATAGTTCGATTTTTTTAATGAAAATTTTCATTCATAAAAAGAAAAACCAATAGAGTGAGAGAGAAGAAAAAGAATTAAGGAATTTCATTTTTTCTTTAGTACATAAAACAATATAATGTTAATTAGTATTAAAAATTGTTATACAAGCAATTTAAATGAACCTCTACAGCTTTACCATTAGCGAGCTTCAACCTTAGATATTGTCATGTCATTTATAGAACAAGAACCTCCTCCTACGACTGGAGCCAAATCTTGGATAGATTTTCTGAAAATGAAAGCAGGTTGTTTAGGAGAAGGAAGTGTTGCCTCACTACTCAGCATATGAAGAACTGCCAACATTGTTGGTCGATCCATTACATCTTCTTGCACACATAAGAGCCCAATTTGAATGCATCTCAAGACTTGATCGGAAACATATGAATCATTTATCGATGAATCAATTATATCCAAAGCTCTACCTTCTCTCCATAGTTCCCATACCTGTGTGGTTCATATATAGCATTATTCATATAAAGCTATATTATAAATGAAAATTGTAAATATTGTTTTTTTAATTTTTTTTTTTTTTGGTTACTTACATGGCCAATCAAAGTTAGGGAAGGGTGTTTCTGATAAGAATCGTTATTCTTCTTGCCGCTTATGATCTCCAACAATACGACACCAAAACTGAAGACATCTGATTTTATTGAAAATTTCCCAAATATTGCATACTCCGGTGACATATAACCACTGCATGTGAAAACATATCAAATGTAATTTTAACTTTGGCATTATGCTTTAATTTCTCTGTTTGTGTGCATGCAAGCTAGCATGTGTATGATACTTACTATGTTCCAACAACTCTAGTTGTTTTGTCTTGAATTTGGTCCCCTTTAAATATACGAGCCATGCCAAAGTCTGAAATTTTGGGGTTCATTTCAGCATCTAGTAAAATATTGCTAGTTTTAAGATCCCTATGGATAATTCTCAATCTTGAGTCTTGATGAAGATACAAAATCCCACGAGCAATCCCATCAACAATTTCACAGCGTTTTCTCCAATTTAGTATGGAACTTCTTGTATGATCTAAAATAAAATTTTGCTCCAACATGTGAGTTGACAATGTTGAAACATGTGGTTTTATGGACTAAAATTGAAGTCTTCGAACATATATATCATAAAATAAAATAAAATTGGTTAAGGCAATATTTTTTAGAAAGAAAAACTACCAAAAATGAAGGAGTCCAAGCTTTTGTTGGGCATGTACTCATAAATCAACATCTTTTCTTCCTCTTGAATGCAACACCCAAAAAGTTTGACAAGATTCCTATGCTGAAGTTTTGCAATCAGCATAACTTCATTTTTGAATTCTTCTATTCCTTGTCCTGAACTCTTGGATAGCCTTTTTACAGCTATCTGTTGTCCATTAGGTAATTGAACCTGAATTCAATATTCAAAATTAAGCACTCATGACTACTAGTTTTAACGACTCCATCTGCTAAATCATCAACTTATGTCTTAGCCTAAGAAACTCATTTCCCATAATTAACATCCACGCAATAATGAAATATGAAACAGAAAAAATGGGCAATATATCAACAATGTCATTATGAATTTTAGCTATACCTTAAAAACAGAGCCAAAACCACCTTGCCCAAGTTTGTTGGTCGGAGAGAAATTGTCAGTGGCTGCAACAATGCAACTTAGATTGAAAGTGGACAAATCTGGATGTCTACTACTGTCCTCGAGCTCATTTCCCTCCAAAGAGCATTTGGTACCAATAAAACTTAATAATTGATTGTGCAATTTTCTCATCACTGTCCTAAAGCATATTGACAAACATTGCTCACTATAATTTCGTAATTAAGCATTTATAGATTTACATCACAGTAATGACTAATCTAAATGGTTCCTAATATATGGTACATTTTTTGCGACTTAGCAAAGCACACAATTCAACTGATTTTGTTACCTTTTGTTTTCCTCTTCTTCATTAGCAACATATAGACTAGCAAGGATACCAGAAAAAATGGCACAGCAACACACAATATTGTAATAGCCAGCAGCCTCTTGTTGCCACGAAAACCTTTGGACTTCCTTGTATACTTGGCTGAAAAGGGAAATAAAACAAGCAATGAGTCCAAGATCTAAAAGTGCAATAGGCAGAAATGAAAATAGTAAAACAAATAAATAAATAAAATGAAAGCAAGAAGAGGAGGCTACCTAACTCTGATGCATCCACACGAATATTTAAATCCCACCCTTCATCTGAATTCTCCAAAATGTCTACCAATTCACCATACCATGCCAAGCAACCTGTCCCCTTCCCATCAATATCTATACTAATAAAAGCTGTGCAAGAGCAATTACTCAAGCATGCCTGCTCACACTCTGAGCTACTCATACTCATGTCCATCCAAGCTGCATTAGCTGAATCAGGACCCTTCAAATGTTGCACCTTCACAAACCCTTCTCCATTCCCACACATTGACATCCCCAACTTTTCCCTAACACAACCCTCAGAACCATCTCTGAGATACCAATCCCTTGGAGACTTGGGTTCATACCCTGGCAAACACATACAATCGAACCTATTAGAATTTTCAGGCTTACATTTACCATACGCACCACACTGTCCATACTTGTCGCAGCGGTATTTAGGTACTGACCAAGTCTCCTTCCATTGAAGATCAGCTTCATTCCACATAAGTTGTTGTAGCAATCCAGAGTTGTCAACCACTAATCTAGAAATAATATAAGGGTCATCAAGAAAGTAAGCATAAGATACCTCATCTTTATTGTTTACAAAATCAATCGAATAACCTGATGAAGCTGTTGCTGTTGCTGGTGATGAGCTCTGCCATGGCCATGGACCCAGCCGCCAATATGGGGTCGAACCCTTGTAAACAAACCCTTCAGGGGAGCCAGAAATTATCATTTTATAGAAGCAGTCCCCAGATCCGGGGTCATCTTGTGACTTCCAAGATGTTAAGAACCTGTCTAGTCCAGTTATCAAATTCACACCAAGCCTCATTTTTGGAAGCAAAGTATCTGTGGGATAGTCGAAGCTTTGCCATAACAGTACCTTTTGGTTATTGTCTTGGACCAATACTAAGTTTCCTGAATCTTGAAGCTGAGCTACAGAGGAGGTTGAGGTGGTTGTTCTTTTAACAGACACATTTGTAGACCAAACAAGATGGTTAGAACTGTCGTGAAGGACAAGGTTTCCAAACTGGTTGACTGAGAGAACTCCGGAGGAATCATTGATAGGATCATTCCTGTTCGCAACCCATACTACGGTTTGATTTTTCACTTTAACATACCAAATACCAAGATACCGATGGCTAGAGTTACCAGGGCTGAAGAAGCCTAAGGCGAAATTTTTTTCTTTGGAAATCAAAGATTGGCCATCCTTGATGGATTGGTTTGGTGCTAAGATGTCAAGGGAAATGCAAAATGGGAAGAAGAGAACCATTAGAATTACTGACTTGAACATTTTTTTAGCATCTATGTTTTGTGCTAGTAGTCTTTTCTTTAAAAATAAATAAATAAATCTTTGGGGAAAAAATATTGATATTTTGTTTGATTGAGGATTATGAAGTCTCCAGACCAAAAAATAAGGAAGAGAGAGAGAGAGCTATGAACTATGAAGTCTTCCATCGCTCTTTTGTTTTAGGACTATGCGTTTTTCAATGTTCAAATGATCAGTTGCGTAACCAAAAAAATGTTATTGCGTCAAAGTCTACAGTCTTACATCAGTTACACCAACTGCGAATAGGAACTGAGTGAGGACATTCTAGGGGTCAATTTTTGGCATGGACTTTGGACTTTAAAATGTTTATATGAGCATAAAAAATGATCTTCTCGTCCAAATCAGCCCAGCCTGATTCCCAATGCTTTTGGCTGGTAGCCTGTTCATTTTTCTTTTCTTTTTTAGTGATAATTCAATCTTATAATAATGGTAGATGAAAGATTTGAACCCCAAATATTTTCGTTAAAAACACCTAGTGTCAATTGAGCCACAGAGCTCATGTGTCCATTTCTACTGGATAATAGCTTTTACAAACTACAGAATCTACCATATGCATTGCTTATGTTTCAAAAAGAATGGGAAGCCATGTCTCTCGAGTCAGGATTTTTTACTAATAAAAGTTGCATAAGAAAACCGGCATTTGCCTATAGCAAAAGCTAGACGTGACTGGGGTCCATCATGATGATGATTGAACATTGATGCCTTGGACGAGTTGACAATAACTCATGTACATGGAATGATCATTGATCAATGGCAATGTGAAATGTAATGTAAGGCTATAAATTGACCCAAATTCAGCTTCTCATATTCACATTGAAATATGACCAGGTAGGAGTTTTGGCGATCACGCGTTTTAGGGTGGACTAAAAGCTTGAGCACAGATAACAAAGCCTTACATGTGAAACATGCCCAGCTCTGACTTTGCCTCAAGTTACTATCACGTAGCAAAAGGGTAAACAATAGTTATGTTATCATTCAGTAATATTCTATGAAGCATGAGTGCATTTCGGGACTCGAGTGTGGGTATGGGTGCAAGTGCGAGACTTGACAATTTTTGAAAAAGTAGGATGCGGGTGCGGCGGGACTCGGTGATTAAAAAATTATTAAAAATATTTTTATTTATATTTGTACTATTAAAATATTCTTAAAAAACACATTACTATGCCTTGATTCAAAAAAAAAAAAAAAAAAAAAAAAAAAAAAGAAAGAAAAGAAGGCAAGAAACACATTACTATGCCTTTGAGGTGGGAATTTCGGCTATTCCGGCTAGATTCAAGGCCGATTTTGGCCTGTTTCAGCCGTTTCCGGCCTATCTCGGCTGTATCGATCGCCGGCCGATATGATCTAATATGGCTGATACGACCCGATTCTGGCCGAATCAGCCCAGTTCAGCGCGAATCCAAAAAAAAAAAAATGCTCAGACGTGGCAACGACTCGCGGGCAACCGCGTCGGGCCGCATCGGACTCGGGTGCGGCACCCTCCTAACTATGTCTGTGCTTTCTAGGTAATATTATTCTTTTAAGTACAAGTGATTAAGGAGTTTTGACAGGACCTGGTACATTATTACTGGTTTGATCACACCAAATTTTGAGCATATATAAAACTCATCCAATATAACAAAATGATGCAATCAAACACCTAAAGCTTGGCCTCAAACCAAAAGGAAACAAAAAAGTTTGGCTTTAAACATGTTTAGAGTTCTCTTTTTCCAACTCACTATGTGGCATTAAAGAAACCATCCATGTATAGTGTTAGTCACATGACTTTGTTAATTATTCATGTGACTTCTTTAAATAATACACATAAATAGTCTTAATAATAGTCACATAAACGGGTTTGAAAAGATAGTTCTAAACATATTATGAGTCAAAACTTTGTTAAAGCAAAAAACCAAGAAAATGGATGATGAAGGGACAGGAAAACAAATGCGAAACTTTAGATTCAAGTTTTGTTCAGTTTGCAATTCTTACTGAGATCATGCAGATTTAAGGTGGGGACTTTTGTGAACATAAAGCCAATATAATTTATACAGTAGATTTTGGTCTTCAAATATATATGGTTACTAATTTCAAACTTTAGAAAAAATATGAATCAAAATATCCAAGAATTTTGCAGGTGATTAGATTAACACGTGAGGTTAAACATTAAACACATTCCTATCAGTTGTTTATGACAAGGATATTTACTTGAAAATTAATAGAAGTTTGTTCCTAGACTACCATCCATCACAGACTGCACGTTTGGCTTTTAGCTTTCCTTAAAATTCTAATGCTCCTTCCATTGACGATCACCATCATTCCACATAAGTTGTTGGAACAAACCAGAGTTGTCAACCACTACTGTAGAAATGATGGAGGGGTCATCAAAAAAGTAGGCATAAGATACCACTTCTTCGTTGTAAACAAAATCGTACTTAAAACCCAAAGATACAGTTGTTGCTGCCGCTAATGTTTGCCATGGCCATGGAGCTGACCACCAATACAGGGTCGAACGGTTATACAAGACAACCTGTGGAGAGCCAGTAGGATTCATCTTATAAAAGTATTGCCCAGTTCCAGGGTCATCTTGTGACTTCCAAAATGACAAAACCTGTCTAGTCCAGTTATCCAATTCAACCCAGCCTTATGTATGGAAGCAAAGTGTCTGTAGGGTAGTCAAAGCTTTGCCATAACACCTTTTTGTTATTGCCCTGGGCCAATACCAGGTTCCCTGAATCTTGAAGCTGAGCAACAGAGGAAGTTGTCCCTTGGACAGAAATATTTGTAGACCAAACAACACGGTTATAACTGTCATGGAGGATGAGGTTTCCAAACAGGTTGATGGAGAGAACTCCAGAGGAATCATTGATTGGATCATTTCTGTTTGCAACCCAAATGACAGTTTGTTTTGTCACTTTGACAACCCAAATTCCAAGATACTGATAGCTGGAGTTGCCAGGGCTGAAGATTGGCCATCCTTGATGGATTAGTCTGGTGTTAAGGTATCAAGGGAAGTGCAAAATGGAAAGAGAAGAATGATTAGAATGAAAGACAAAACCATTTTTTCAGCATCCATGTTTGTTTTAGTGATTATTTACTGGAATTAAAAAAAAAATTAAAAAAATTTGTTGGTTTGGAAAAATATATTGATATTTGGTTTGATTGAGAATTATGATGTCTCCTTACCAGTGGATAGAGAGAGGGAGTTAGGAATCTCTCTGATCCTTGTCTCGGAATATTTTTATTTAGGACTAAGCATCCGTTCTTGCAAATCAAAATGGACAATTTAAAATAAGTATTTTGATATTTAATCTGACAGTCATTTTGAAGTTGACAAAAGCGTTCACTGATATAATTGATGCCTAGAATGCCTCCAGTCCCTAGATGCAATTCTGAACTTGTGATGCTTAGTGACTGTGTAAGCCGGCTTATTGACCTGATCCAATATCCATTTTGATACGCTGTTCTTCTTAGTCCATAGATTGGCTTATTAGGATACATAGAGTTATCAAGGCAGGGCAAACTATCCTGGCCTGCGATGGTAATAGGTAATTTGGCATCCTGACTGATCTAGGGCCAGCCGCAGCCAACTCATCTGAGCTTGATTCCTAGAGCTTTTTGTCCGTTCAGCTAACCTCAGTCCAGCAAATTTCAGTGGCTTTTACAAACTAGTATGCAATCTACTCATGCCTTGCTTGTATCCAAAAAGAAAAGGTGTAAAACAATACAGCTCATTGGAAGCACAATTTTAACTTTTAAAAATGACTACATAGATTCACAACCAAGCATATGAGATCAATATATATTCTATCTGTCATGTAACGCCTTAAGTACAAGGTAATGGACAAGGTAAACTGTATTGCACAACCAAAACAATTGCATTTATAATGTCTTTCCTCAACCCTTCAATAGTGTAACATAATAGTCACCTCATTTATTGCACCATATCTCCCATCCATTTCAAAATCTGCTATATGAAGAAGCAGATATAGAGAACTTCAACAAATAATTAAATTTTTGGCCTAAAGTCAGTAAAAAGAGCAATGCTAATCCAAATTCTTATTGAGACATTATTAAAGAATGGTGTCATATGGTAGCCATAGAATATACCTTAGGACCCATGGTAAATTTGACAGCGACAGCAAGCTCCTCCACACCCTTTAGCATAAGACAAAGAGCCTGGGCCAAAACCCCGAATTTTATATTTTTGGTAGGGAGACTTCATATTCCTAAATCAAACCAAATATCAATATTTTTCTCCCATACCCCAAAAATAGTTATTTTAAGTGAAAGACCAATAACACAAACATGGATGCTGAAAAACTGGTCATTTATTTGATTCTGATACTTCTTTTCTTCCCATTTTGCATTTCCCTTGACACCTTAACATCAGACCAATCCAAAAAGGATGTCCAATTTTTTTTTTTTTTTTAAATTCCAAACAATGATTATTGGAATTGGACCATAAGTTGGAGATACTATAGTTATCTCATTAAAATTAGCTTTGCATTCATGCAACTTTTATAAACTTTGTTGTATATCTCACAAGACCAATGGGGTAACAGGTCTTAATTATCTATCTTATACTCTAGTAAAAAAAAATAAGATGGGCCTTTTATGCATAACATCATTAACTTGACCTAAGAAACCAAACCCAAGTTAGCCCAGGAATTTACAATCTGTGTATCACAAAATGAAATCACCAAAAAGCCAAAATAACCGACTCTTTTGGGTTCATGTGAGCTTTTGATAAGTCCATGAAACGTAATAGATCACTAACAAATGAATTATTCTTCAGCAAGCTATATATAATCACAAGTTTGGAGTTTTAAACTTATTACTTTTGCTACTTTAAATAGTAAATGCCAATATGATTAAGAAGTAAATTTAATTTTGCATTGCACTACAAGCTAAGTTGCCTTTCTCTTAGACAAGGCAAGGGGAAGCACATACCTCCCTGAGTTGACAAACCAACCAAGCTACACTAAAAAAAATTGCTTTCCAGTCCACTGCACAGTAGCACCAGCAAGCTTATAAGGAAAAAAAAAAAAATCATTTTTCATACATGCATAAATAATTCACTGCGCCATATAATAGATAGTGATACAAAGTGTTTGAACATTATATCTATATTACTATTCCAGAACATTGAACATACATGTCACAAATTTTATTTCATCAGATAGAAAACTTTAATTTGACATGCCAATTGGCATACAAGTGTCTCAAACTCTACAATTTACAATAACAACACATTGCAATAACATTCAGCAGTCAAATTTTCAAAAAGATAAATTTATCTATTAGATAAGCATTAAATAGAATAAGCAGGTGCACAAAGATTGGAATCAACGTTAGATTTTGAGAAGTCAATAAAATGTAGTTTTTCACTAACAAAAAAACTAACCACCAAAGCCTCCAAAATCAACTAGAAAGCCCCAAAACCATGACCCACATCTCAAAAACTAAACTTTCCGCTTCTAAACAAAGTAAAACATTCTAAATCAATACTACAGTTCATGTAAAATATCAGAACATAACAGAACAAAAAAAGATTAAAAATTTTAAGAAAGAAGGAAAACGGATAATCAAAGCTTTGCCATAACACCTTTCTGTTATTCCCCTAAATCAAAACCAGGTTTCTTGAATCTTGAAGCTGAGCAACAGAGGAGGCTGTAACTTGGACAGAAACATTTGTAGACAAAAGAAGACAGTTAAAACTGTCATGGAGGACAAGGTTTCCAAACTGTTTGATGGAGAGAACTCCAGCGGAATCATTGATAGGATCATTCCTGTTTGCAATTCACACGACAGTTTGTTTTGTCAATCTGACATACCAAAAACCAAGAAACTGATAGCTGGAGTTGCCAGGGCTGAAGAAGCCTAAGGCAAAATTATTCTTTGGAAATCAAAGACTGGCCATCCTTGATGGATTCATCTGGTGTTAAGGTGTCAAGGGAAATGCAAAATGGAAAGAAAATAGTGATTAGAATCAAAGACATAACCAATTTTTCAGCATCCATGTTTGTTTTAGTGATCTTTTACTCTCCTTTTTTGGGGTGGGAAAAACATATTGACATTTGGTTTGATTGAGAATTATGAAGTCTCTTTACCAAAAAAGAAAACAGATAGAGATATGAAGTCTTATCTCTCTAATCCCTATCTCTAAATCTTTTTATTATAGGGATTAAGCATCCCATCTTTCAAACCAAAAATGTAGCATACCAAAATGGATTTTGGATCAAGTCAATAAGCCAGCTTACACAGTCACAAGCATCGCAAGTCCAGAATTGCGTCTAGGGATTGGAGGCATTCTAGGCATCAATTATCAGTGAAGGCTTTTGTCAACTTGAAAATTACTAGCAGATTATTTAAAATATACTTTTCTTTAGTTTTAGAGAAACTTAATGGATGGCTAGAGTGACATGTTAGTATTGTTAACTTTTAGCATCTTTTCCTTACTTTAGTGAGTAATTGATAGTTTGATTAAGTTGGCAAACAAGTGGTCGAGAAAATGGGATGAGATTGGTTTATTGGGATATAAACAGTTATCAAGGGAAAAACAAAAAGGCTGGGCCAACTATTCCTGCTTGAGATGGTAATTGGTAATTCAGCATCTTGACTGATCTTGGCCCAGCTACAGCCAACTAGTCTGAGCATGATTTCTAGAGCTTTCATAAATCAGCCTATTAATAGTTGATTAAAGCTTTTACAAACTAGTATGCTGTCTACTATATGCTTTGCTTGTTTTTAAAAAAGAAAAGGTGGAGGATGAAACAGCTCATTGGACGCACAATTTTAAAGTTCAAAAGACTACATAGACTCCCAACCAAGCACATGAGATCAATATATAATGTATCTGGCATGTAAGCCTTAAGTACAAGGTATTGAACAAGGTAAACTGTATTACACGACCAAAACACATGGATTTATAATGTCTTTTTTGACTCTTCAATACTGTAACATAATACTCACCTCATTTATTGTACCATATCTCTCATCCATTTCAAAATCTGGTGTTCGGAGAGAGCGTTTTTTTTAAAAATAAAAATTAAAAATTAAAAAAATCAATAAAGAATTGATTTTGGGCCAAAAATCAGTAGAAAGACCAATGCTAATCAAACTTCTTATTGAGATATGAATTGCATAGATTGCATGAGTTAGAAATATGAATTAAAGAATGGTGTGATTATGTAGCTATAGATTATCAAAATACCTTAGGACCCATGGTGACTTTGACGGCTACAGCAAGCTCCACCACACCCTTTAGCATAAGACAAAGAGCCCAGGCCAAAAACCCGAATTTTATATCTTTGGCTACATAGTTTCTTCTGCTCCTCAATCCACTGCCAATCTAAATCACACAACAGAGAGCATTGTCCTTCTCTCTCAACAACAACACCACAAGGCAAGCACAAACACTCTCAAGTCTCAACAATCCCCCTCTCTCTCCAAGCTGAAAGCTCGCATTTTTCTTCATGAATGGAGTTGGGTTTCGTCACAAAGTAAAGGAAGTCAAGGATACAAGCTGGTGGGTCATGAGTGTTAGAACTTGGGATAAAAGCCATCTCCCAAATTGTCTCCGAAAATCTCCGTTTTTTTTTTTAAAACCTAATACATTTTATTTTATTTTAAAGTTAGCTACAAAAATAGTTATATCTTAAAATTACAACTTTATTCAATATCTTTTTATTTAAGAAAAATTTTAATAAATCCACTATTAGATTACATTTTCATTTTATACCCTTCATATTTGTAAAATTTCTAAAAAATTAAAAATCAATAACTATGTTATCAGTAAGTTGTTTAAATTGCAAGTTTTTGTAGTTTAAAATTATGTATAAAATATAATTTTATAGATCATATAATAAATAATATCTGATTGACCCAAAAAAATTGACATGTGTATTAAGAGCCTAAAAAACGTGTAATCCAACAGTTAAATTTTCGAAATATGTAGTTGTAAGGACACGATTTAGTACCGAACCAAAACAGTGTTGGGTTCGCAGGTAAAAGGCCCAGACAATATAATTTGTAGAGCGTGGGTGTAAAGAACTAGGTTAACCGTGGTCTATCCTCCAAAGATTCACTTTCATGAACGTTCAAAGTTTTTCAGTTGGTACAATGGATCTTTTTTCCTTAGTGACTTGTACAACTCCTTTTTTTCTCTTTTCCCTTTTTTCTCTCTTGTTTACGTCTCTTGTTCTTCTTTCTTTTTCTGTTCCCATGCCCTCTTTCATGTTCTCCTTTTAGTTTATATACTCCCCTTTGCGTTCCATCCTTACCGCACACGTGTTGGTTGGGTCCGGAGGATTTCTTTCTGTCCCATCTCGCATCCCTGGGAACTTCCTATGGGCAGCTGTAAGGCTACTTCCTTACTGTTCAGGTATCACCTCCACATTAATGCGGTCAGAGAGTTGGTTGAGAGGTCATTAATGCGGAGGCAGCTGTTGTTATAGATATTTGTTGATCTTATCTCTTTCATCCGTAGTCGGTTACCCTTATCCTTTACGGTGACCTAATTCTGGGATCGGATCGCAGTAAGACCACGTCCCAATCGTCCTCGAACGCGATCGTCCTCAGACGCATACTGCCGAGGAGTATGGCGTGCTCGGATGGGTACGCGTCCTTGGATGGGCCTCAAGCCCCACAACCCTGAATCGATTCCGAACCCTACGAGCCTATTAATCGACCGGTCCCCACAGTAGTAATGTTAATAATATTGTTTAAGAATGTAACTTTAAACTATAACTTATTTTGTAGATAAATTTTGTCCATTATTATATATAAGAGATATTTTCAAAATGGAAAAAATTAATGAAATGCCCTAAAAACATTGGTTTATGAAATATTTTTGGAAACCGTTTATGGAAAAAAAAAAATTTGCAACTTTTTATATTTCCTACAAAAATGATATTAGTTTTAATTTTTTTTTTTAAAATGATCTATTAACAAATACCCTAAGAGCACCTATAAAATAATGTAATGTATGGTTAGAATTTTTATTTTTTTAGTACTCCTTACAAACGATTCATCTTCTACATGACTTTTTTTTTTTAAGAAACCTCTTCTATATGACTTAAATGACCTAAAAAGAAAAAAAGATATAAGTAATCACTTATATTAAAATATAAAATAAAATAAAAAACAAGACTATAATAACATATGAAAAATATAATTTTATTAAGAACCTATCTACATTATTTTGAGAATGTGACATAATTGTCAATGTAGTTCTTTCTACAAAAACATCTCCACTCAAAGCATCACTAAAGTGAACCGAAATAGATCGTAATAGACTGAATTAGACCAAATTGGACCAAAGTGTACCAAATGGAACAAAATGGACTAAAATGGACCGAATAGACCTAAGTAGACCATAATGGACCGAATAGGACCAAATTGGAATAAAGTGGACCAAAATGGACTTGAGTGAACCAAAATAGACCGAAATGCACCGAACTGAACAAAAGTGAACTAAATTGACCAAAATAGATAGAGTGGACTGAATAGACCACAATGGACCAAACTGGATAGAATTTGACTAAAATGGACCAAATAGGCCAAAATGGACTAAACTAAACTAAAATTTTACTCTGATATGACTCAATAGGAGCATAATAACAATAAATGTTATACTTCAACTTTTAGATATTATATAGACGAGGTTAAGTCCCCTCTTTTCTCACTCTAACATGAATGGCTCTGAAAAAAGGAAATAGGAGAGGAAGACTTGCATGTATTGTTGTTGGGTGTATGCAATCAAATATCTGTTGTAGATCTATTCATGTCATTAAGAGAGAAGCAAGTAAAATTATAGTTGTTCTTATAATTAGGGCTAAATTTCATTACGCACATTCTATTTACACATATGTACACACACGCAATATAAATTTCTGACAGTTCAATTAGTGTATAAAACACTATGAACGTTTAGACCCTCAACTAACAAATTACCAATCAAGCTTAATATCAAACAATTAATGTGCGGAATATGAACAAGCTTAATACAGAATTGATAAACAATCTAAACCTAATAAAAACACATTCACAATAGAAATTAAATGGCAAAGATTAAGGGAAGGAAGATGCAAACACAAGGACAACATAATGATGTGTTATCGAAGAGGAAATCGAAACTCTCAAAGTAAAACCTCTCCGCCGCCCTCCAAGTGGTAAATAATCCACTAAAGAATGTAGTTGGGATACATGAACAGTAGAAGACCCTCCAAGCCTAATCTACCCAGTGTACCTAAGCCCTCCAAGCTCCTGCTCCTACTCCAACGAGTTTATGCCGAACCTATTTCTTCTTTAGTCGAACCTATCTGAGGCGATCGGCGACTGAGATGGCGTCGGTATGAGGCGATTGGCGGCTGGGACGGCGATGGGTCGAGCTTTGGCTGGGACGACATCGGTCTGAGAGCTTGAGCTTGAGAGATAGTGAGTTTTAGGTGAGATGGTGAGAGTGAGCTTGAGAGTTTCAGAAAGGTGAGAGCTTGAGAGAGGAGAGCTTAAGAGAAATTTCAAATGGGAGCTTGAGAGTGACATTGAGAGAGAGGATGGTGAGATGAGAATAAAAGAAATGAAAAAAATAAACAAAGCAGTATTATTTTAATCCGGGGGGTGAATAAGAAATTAATTTTTTTTTAGATGTCTGTTACAGTGGACATCTATAGATAGATGTGCACTGTAGCAGTTTAGCTAAAAATTATACCTATGCCTCCACTACTGCATGGCCCTTTTTGATATTTTGGTGGAACTAAAATAGCATTATATCTATTTAGCTCCACTGCTACAAATGCTCTAAACAATTCATCCTCCATATGGCTTAAATGAACTAAAAAGGAAGCAAATATAAGTAAATCCATCACTTATATATATATATATATATATATATTTTTTTTTTTTTTTTAAAAAAAAAAAAAAAACTATAATAACAAATGAAAAATATAATTTTATTAAAGAACTTGCCAACATTTGTTGAAAATGTGACATAATTGTCAATCAAGTATCTACTCTTTTTTTACACAGAAATCTCCCCTTAAAATATCACTAAAGTGAACTAAATGGACCGAAGTAAATTGAAATAAACTAAATTGGATCAAAGTGGACCGAATTAGACTGAAATGGACTATGATGGACCAAATATACAACAATGGACTGAATTTGACCAAAGTAGATTGAATTGGACCAAAGTGGACCAAATAGGCCAAAATAGACTGAATTGAATCAAAATATTATGATAATATGACTCAGCGAGAGCTTAACAATAATAAATATTATGCTTTAGCTTTTAGATATTATATAAATAAAGCTATGTCCCCTCTTTGCTCACTCTAACATGAGTGATTTTGAAAAAAGGAACTAGGAGAGGAAGACTTGCATGTATTGTTACCAAGTGTACGTAAGCAAACATCTGTTGTAGATCTGCTCATGACATTAAGAGAGAAGTAAATAAAATTATACTGTTCTTATAATTAGGGCTAAATTCCGTTACACAAATTATTTTACACATCCGTACACACATGCAATATAATTTTCCACTTGAAAATAGTGAAATTTCAATGCATTTTGTGCGTGTATGGACGAATATGTAAAATTGTGTGTATAACAATTACTATTCGTTAATTAGTTGTGTTCTAATCAATAGTATGTGCGTTCTTGTGTTGATTGCTTCAATCTTTAGATTATATTTAATTTATATTGTAGTTGTTGTTAATTGATTAGTATTGTGATCACCAATTGATCTAATCAAGTCATTTTTAATTAATCCGCATTGTACGCACCAAAGACGGGTTTGCTCGGCCAAACTGCTACTTGGGCTCACAACTTATTGTATGGTGGGTTTGGGTAACCTATTTTGGATTGTTCTAGGTTTGGAGACTCAATGAGATCACTTTTCTCTCTTTCTCTACGTTTTTTTCCTCTCAGACCCTCTCTTTCTCTCTCTTTTCTCCTTACAAAATTGCATCCCTCTTCCCTTCATTAGTTTCTCCTATTTATAGCCCATTGTTAATGGGGTGATCATCATTATCTTTTTAACTATTGCAAAGAGAGGTCTAATGTTGATAAATTTAAGTAGATGTTTAGGTATGAGCGGCTTTGGAAATGGTTCCCACTGCAGCAAATGTGTTCGGCAGAGGAGTTTCCTAGGGTTCTACCGAGCACTCAAATGGCGATATGACCGAGCATATGTATATCGTCCGGAGATGATTTTCCGAGCAGTATGTAAGCGGGGTACCCGCAGTCCACTTTTCAAGTATTCGGATAACACCCAGCTTTGACTCGTAGTTATTGTAGGCTTGGGATAGGATCCTTTGCGGTGCGAAAGTTGGACCCCCGGGCCATATTATTAATCCATGGCCCAAGGCCCAAATGGACTTGGACGTTAGATGCCGTACATGCATAATTAACAAAAGGTGTAAAACTTTCGAATTATAATTTAACCTCAATTTTATTTGTCTATCGAAATTAAACTATCAAGAGCATATTTTCAACATTATTTTTTTTTAGTTTTTTCTTTTCTTTTATATTGTTTTAAACTTGGACGAATTTTCAATTTAATAAATCACAGACAAAAGTATTACTATTACAAGGAGGTTCTGGTTCACAGACTACCGTAACTAACTTTGGAATTAGACATTTTTAGTACAACACATTTAAAAGGCTTTTATTAAAACGTCATCGCTTGTAACTACTAGACAACCTTTTTTGGTTTTTTTATTTTTTATTTTTATTTAAGAAAACGATCATGAACTTTTCATTAAACAAGCATTAAGCCTCTGTCAAAAAATACAAATTGCAGGGCATTACTATGAATATCCTCCATCCACACTTGTGGTTCATACAAGTTTTTGGCTAATTTTGCAAGCTTATCAGCTACTTTGTTACCCTTGCGCCTGTGTGTGAGTAAGATGCTTGTCTCAACTTGGCTGAAAGTGTCCGTGCTTCCTCTATTATGTGCCCAAAAGCTGTCAAATAGGGTTGGTCTACTTTGAGGTGGTTGATAATAACCTCCGAATCACCTTCAAACACCACGTCTTGGAGTCCTAATTTGAGTGCGAATAAGATGGCTATTCTGCATGCCAGAGCTTCCAAGTTAGCAACCGTTGGTGGTAATCTGATGCGTTCCAAAAGAGAGGCGATAACCATGCCGTCTGAATCACAAGTAACCACACCCAAACCCACCGAGTCCATATCTATGAAAGTTGCTCCATCAAAATTTACTTTGTAGACTGAATGTGGGGGAGGCCACCATTGGGTTGAGTGAGAAACCACGTCCTGTTGTGTTGGATAATCTTGCACCGAGTGATACTCTTGCAGCCATTCCACAGCATCACTGAAAATTTTGTCCATTGGCAAGGAAGTGAACCCAACCCTTTTCGCATTCCAGTTGAACCACAGACTCCATCCCATGTAAGCAAACAATTCAACCATGTGTTGGTTTTTTTGTGCAAGGATTCCTTGAAATAAATCTTGGAAACTTACAAACCTTTCTGATAGGAATTTTTTGCAACATTCAAGTTCCCACCAGATATGCTTCACCGTTTGGTAGCCCCACAAAGCATGTATACTATCTTCAGCTCCCTCTCCACATTGATCACACGTTGGGTTTGGTATTATTTTCCACTGCTACAGGTTCTTTTTTGTTAGGAGTGAATCATTTGCTGCCCTCCAAATGAAATGGCGAATTTTATTTGGTATGTTTAATGACCAATTCTCATTCTAGAGTTGCTTGTGAGCCATTGGGTTGGAGGTGCCAGGACATGATACTTCAGCCTTTCTTGTTAGGACACAGTATGCTGATTTGGTTGTGTAGTGACCTGATTGTGTTTCAGCCCATATCAGTTTGTCATCCATGGCATCTAGGCTCAAAGGGAGCCTCATGATTGCCTCCACTTCATGAGGAAGGAATTCATCACGAATAATTTCTTCAAGCCAACACCTATTGTCCTTATCTATAACGGCGCAAACCCGGTTGTTATTGGGAAAATTCTTCTGGGGAGATATAACACGGCTAGAATGCAAGTCAAGTAGCTAGCTATCGCCACGAATGTGAACTGATTTCCCATCCCTAATCCTCCATTTTGATCCCAAATGAACCACCTTTCTAGCTTGTAAAATACTTTGCCAAGTGTATGATCCTTTCTTTTTCACCCCCTCTTCCAATATTGTGCAATTGGGAAAATACCTCACTTTGAAGACCTTGTAAAATAATGAGTCTTTGTTGTGGAGCAACCACCATACCTATTTTCCCAACATGGCTAAATTGAAATTCTCTATATCCTTAAACCCCAATCCTCCTTAACACTTCGGCTTACATAATTTTTTCCATCCCACCCAATGTACCTTCTGTGCTTTCCCCTTATAACCTCTCCAAAATTTCCTAATTAAGGACTCAATATCCTTGCATAGGCTTTTTGGGAGTTTGAAACATGCCATGGTGTAAGTGGGCATGGCTTGTAGTACCACTTTTATCAAGACTTCTCTTCCACCTTGTGACAATAGCCTTTCTTTCCAACCTTGCATTTTGTGCCAAATCCTTTCTCTAATATAACCGAAGCTTTGTTTTTTTTCCCCCTTCCTACAAAAGAGGGTAAACTAAGGTATTTTTCATAGTTGGTTATGGCTGCCACTCCTAGCAAGTTTTTTTTATCTCTTCTTGCATAACTATCTCAATATTGGGGCTGAAAAGAGTTGTGTTTTGCCTCGGTTTATTTGCTACCTAGATGCATCTTAATATTTCTTCAAAATCTCCAAGATGTGGGTGCACTCCTATGAAGTTGCCCGACAAAACAGCAAGCTGTCATTGGCAAAGAACAAGTGTGAAATTTTTGGGGCTGCACTACATAGCGAGACTCCTTTAATTGCACCCGAGCTTTTAGCTTGTTGTAAAAGGGAGTGTAACCCCTCTGCACACAAGAGAAACAAATAAGGAGATAATGGGTCCCCTTGGCAGAGGCCCTTTTTGGGGGTGAAGTTGCCACGAGGTTCACCACTAACCAGTATAGAGAAAGAGACAATTTGAATGCAAGATTGAATGAGAGATATCCATCTATTGTCAAAACCCATTTTTTCCATTTTTTTTCAAGAAATACCCATTCCATTCTATCATATACTTTACTCATATCCAGTTTAATGGCCATGTATCCCGTTTTCCCCTTTTTTTTGTTTTTTTTGTTTTTTTTGTTTTGAGGTGATGGAGTGTTTCATGGGCTACAAGGATGTTGTCTATGATTAGTCTATTTGACATGAATGCACTTTGTGATTCTGACACCAATTTTGGCATGATTTTCTTTAGGCGGTTGGCTATTGTTTTGGACACAATTTTGTACAAGACATTGCACAGGCTTATAGGTCGGAAATCACGTCATACAATAAGGAAGAGAAAAGATGAGTCATTGTTCTAAGCAAACAAAAATCTCCTTATTCTCTTTTGCAACACTAGAAAAAGCTAGAGTAGCACAATTACAGTTTAAATGAACACGAACAAAAGAAAAAGTACAAAAAACCTAACAGATAATGGAAATATCTTCTAAAATCCGATTAGTTCTAGAGGACAGCTTAAGCTAGGAATTTTCATGGAGGATAGTAAGGTTGAAGAACAGCCTTAGTAAGGTTGAAGAACAACCTCAATAGTGGAATTGGTTATTTATTTAAATTTGTCTTAAAAGTTGATTTTTTTTTTTTTTGGGTGTAGATGGAAAGTTTACAGTGGGTTGATTATCAAAAGCATAATTAGGTATTTCTTGAGGAATAATGCTATGTTTACAACATTTTTGCAATAAATATTAGGTGGTAAATTGTTGCTAGTTCTAATATAGATTCACCACTAACATAATTTTTTATCCATCAATAATAACTTGCCACTTCAAAATTTGTTATGAAAATTATTGTAAAAATGTTGTGAAAGTAGCATTAAGGGTCTTTTTAGAATCCACTTATTTTGTTGAAAGTGACAAATTTTTGCTGAAAGTATTGTAAATAAAAGTAAAAGTTAACTAAAAATAAGCGCAGCAAATAGTATCAAAAAGTGCAGTGAGACTCATTAATAGTAGCAAAAATAAGTTGAATAATAATATAAGTTGACAAAAATAATTTTTTCCAAATAGACACTAATCATATTTTAAAATACTTTGTGATTGGAGCCCCCACCTTCTCTTCGCCTGCTAATTACATATCTTGGGAAAAAAATACTTATATACACACACACACACACAAAAAAGAAAAAAAGGAAAAAAAAAAAAAAAGCATTACGTTAGTCAGTTTAATGATTTTGGTCTAAGATTTACATTTATTGTGTATTCAAATCTGTGATTATGATTTCATAACAAGTTGTAGAGAACTTCTGCTAACACACAAAAATATTAAAAATCTTCAATTTTATGATAAATTATAAATTATAAATTACCCCCTAACTTTGACCTATCGCAATCCTATAAGCATTTCATTTTTTTTTTCCTCCATTTCAATCTACTAGGTTATGTTTGGTAACCGTTTTTGTTTTCTATTTTCAAAAACTTATTTTTGGGAATAGAAGAAAAATAATTTTCTTGTATTTTTGAAATAAAAAATGTGTTTGGTTAGTTGAAAAAAAAAGTTTTATGAAGAAAAAAATAGAAAATTTTTTTGGTAATTTTGATGATGTTGAAATAAGATTTATACTTTTTACAAAAGGCAAAGGAAAATTGGCATCTAAATATGAAATGTAGCATGTAACGTGATTACAAATTTACAAAAAAGTTATATGTTATATAGTTTTTTTTTTTTGATAATCTATGTTATATAGTTTATGCTCTATGTGCACAAAGCTATATGGTATTAGTCTTAGATGGACATTGCACAAAGCTTTTGGTAATGTGTACATATTGTATATATTTGTACGAATAGTGTATAATATTTTACATTTTACATGAACAGTAAATATAAACTAATAATTGTTCTTTTTACATTAAAATATACTAGCCTGTAACCCTATACATCTGCAGGGATACACTTAAAAATATACAATAAGATGTATAATATAATTTCTATATATATAATTTAGATACAATTAATAGTCATTTTTATATTTTATTAACACTTTAAAAATTTTTGTAAATATATTATTAGGTATAAAATGTAAATTGTCCATGTTTTTTTTTTAATAATTGTGAAGCACTTTTTTTTTTTTTTTTTTCCGATTCATTTATTTTAAACTCTTTGGTTTTTGTACTTAATAGCTCACTTGGATGAATATTTATGATGTGGTCCCATATTTGATTCTAAAATTAAGAAATAAAACTTTCTAAGAATAAATAATTTAGGACACATGACGCAAAATTGGAATTCTAATTTGAGTTTCTCTCAGTTTCACTTATTATTATATATATAGATATAGATTTGCTACTAATATATATATGTAGTGAGAACCAACCAGGGAACTAAGCCAAAATTGCACATGGAGACCCATCAAGATACTATGAACAATTTATGCAATTTTCTAACATCGTGCATAAATACTTTTTAAATATGCTAGCCTAATATCTTCCTACCTGTAAGGTGGTGTTTCTCTATAGGACCGTGGAGTTTCACACAATAGATTTTTTTATTTATTTATTATTTTTTTTAATAATAGAATGCAAGATAAAGAGAAAAAAAAAAAAAAAAAAAAAATCCTATGCGAGAGAAGGAGATACAAAAAAAATATTGAAATTTGTTGTTGCTAGGATTTGAACTCTGGTACTAACTCATTAAATGGGATGGATTATTAAATCAGACACCTGTTTTCATTGACTTTTGAATACTGGAAACTGAAAATAACATTTTGCCTATTTTTCAATTTCCTTCACAAATCGAGTTTTGAGAACATTTTTTGTATTCTATCCATTTTGGGTTGTCAAACAAATTTTTTAGTCTCAAAAATATAAAATTGTTTTTGGAAATAGAAAATATGGAGAAAAGTAGTTACCAAACATACCCTTAACTTTCATTAGTCTTCAATGTAATAATTTTGTCCAATCTGCACCATCAAGCCATCAAAACAACATCATTTAAAAAAATAATGGTGAGATTGGATAAAACTAGATGAAAGGCCAGTAAAATTACCAAAAAAAAAAATAATAATAAATAAAAGATTAAATTAAAAATAAGTCAAAATTAGGGATCTCTAATTAAATTCAACCACATGGTTGCATTGACCAAGTAATACAAACAATATTATTTTTTTTATACAAGAATTAAATCTAATACAATTATGTTTAGATATGGACCAAATATACTGCACTTAAAGCACTGTACCTAAATTTTGCCCTTTTTAATGTAACTTTAATTTTAGAGCAAAACTTAGGTACAATACTTAGGCGTTGTTCCTTAGATTCCTCTCTTAAAATTCTGTAATGTGAATTTTTTCTTATAGGATAGAAGTGTATTTTTTAGTTAAATAGCCAAATAACTGAATTTTAAGAGATGAACCTAAGGAACAGCATCTAAGATACTGTATCTAAGTTTTATCCTTAATTTTAACACAAAATCTTTACTTGAGTATTGAGTAAGTAATTGGTAGTTTAATGAGATTAGTATTTTTTTTTTTTTTTTTTTTTTTTTGTGCGGCCAAGAACATGGGTCTGAAATTTGGTTATGGAATCTTGAGTTACCATGGCAGGGCAAACCATCAGCCAACTTAGCCCAGCTTGAATCCCAATGTTTGGGCTGTTCAGCCTGATCTTCAGCTAATCTCAGTCCAGCAAATCTTTTACTAATCGATAATACTAGATTTACAAACAAGTACAAACTGAGCTATTTACCATAGAGTAGTGCTATAAGTTTTATTATATTGAACTCAAAAATTGATGCGTTATCATTATAAAGAGACAATTTAAATATATATTTAATTATGAGGTTGTTGAAATCCACCCGTTACATTCAAGTATTACATTAGTTTATAAGATTTATGTAATAAAACTTATAATGCATTTAAAATTTTCTTTCACTATATGTTTTTGCTTGTGTGAAAAAAAAATGTCAAACCACGTTTTTGTTAGTAAAAAATTTTGACCAATAAAAATGCATAATAAGAAGACCGGCATTTGCGTATGGCAAGCTAGACGTGAGTCACGTGACAGGAGTCTCGGGATCCATTATCCTGATGATAGTTGCCTTTGACGAGTTGACAATAAATTTGACTTTCATGTAATTTGCTTACTTCCACGTTCATGCCCACCTTTGACTTTGCCTCCTCAAGCTACCAATTACTATCAGGTAGGAAAGCTTTCTCAAAAAAAAAAAAAAAAAAAAAAAAAAAAAGGTAGGAAAGGGGTTAACAATAGCTATGACTTGTGATATTGTTAGTAATAGGAATATGTTAATAGGTGTGCGAATCTACTCGTTAAGGAGGAATTAAGCCAATCGTAAAAAGCTAGTAAATAAATAAATTTCCCTTTAATTGAATACTGTGCGACACTTAAAAAAATACAAATGAGTAATTTTAATAAAAAACTCAACCTTAACGATGTAGTTGAGTACTTGTTAACTGAACTCTTTGTAATATTACTTTTCCAAGTACACATAGTCAAAAGAGTTTTGACAAGATTCAATGCATTGGTATCGTTTGAACAGACATGAGTTAGGTTCAGTACATCAGTGCACTGGACATAAACTTAAGCTTTTTTTTTTTATTTTTTTATTTTTTTTATTTTTTTATCACACTTGTTTGACATATTATGGGTCAAGAGGTCCAAACCAATCGTGAGTGCATATGGTTATAGAAAAATTTAATTTATGTTAGTCTATGGTTTTTTTTTTTTTTTTGAGAGGAAACGATAGTAGACTTTATTAATTAAGAAACAGATATACAATAGGGAAGAGAAATGGGACATATGACCCCCTTTTTCTCTTTTGCATCACTAGCAAACGCTAGAGAAACACGATTACATCGTAAAGAAACAAAGAAAGAAAAGAAAAAACTTCAAAATCCAAATAACGATAAGAAAAAAGAATCTTCACTTGAATGCCTAGAAAACCTGAAAAAATGCCAAACGACACCTTTTTGATTTATATGGACATCAACGTGATGATGATTTTTTTTTTCTTTTTTTCTTTTTTTTTTTTCCCTACTTGGGAATAGCTTCATGCCCGGCATGGTTGCCTTGCAACCTCCATCGATGCCATGGGTGACACAACACCTTGCTCTTTCTCCATAGTTCTATATTTCTTTTCTCCCTTAGCACCCGTAGTCTCCTTATTCATAATTTTTGCTTGCTTCCTTTTATGCCCAAGTTCCACGTCAACAATTGAAGAATTGATAAGAGTCTGAGGTCTTGTGCCAAGCCTCTTCCAATTCATCATTGCTTTTGGGCTTCCAGTTGTAGAATTCTCCACGGGCTTAACTCTTTTTGGGCTATGCAAGGATTGACTCACACATTTATCTATATTACCATTTCTTTTGGGCCGGCCCTTACTAGTGGTCTTGTTTCCTTTCACTTTGCCACAGCCAATCATGAAATCTATTTCTGATCCCTCAAAAATCAGTGTGCCTTGTTTCCCCATTAAGTCATGACTAAGGATGACAATATCCTCATCCATGACTACCACCTCAATCAATTTAGAGGGAATCACGCTCTTATCTAGCATGCAATCAGTTGGAGGCGTTTTTAAATTTGAAAACTTTGAAACCATTTAGATAGCATGATCAACTTCTGTAATCAACTCCTCAGAAACCGGAACGTGATTCTTCAGAGGTAGTACTACATCATTCTCGACTGTAATTCCACCATCTGCTAGAGCCCCATCGAAGCTTTTATCTTTAAGTAAACTACCTGCCTGCATTGAAGATATCCTTCCACTTGTTAGATAAACCTGCTCATTTATCTTCCTTTGTGAGGAACCTCGACACCCCTGATCAGTTTGGACATCGTCATCCCGCTACCTAGGGCTATGTCTTGCTTTGTTTGTATTACCATGGTTTCTACGATACCCTGCCTTCAACCATTTCCCATAAGGAAGACACCCCTATTTTCGAAGACCAATCCGACCACACAGATAACAAAGCCCAACTAAACGTTCATACTTGAAACCAATACAAACCTTATCTCCTTTAAGACTGGCCACAACTCCTCCTCGACGTAATGGTTTATCCAATGGCGACTCCACCCTTACTCTGATAAAGCGAGTTTGGTCAGACGAAAATGCCTTCAAATCAACTCCCAGTACTTCTCCCAAACCACTGCCGATTTCCTTACCCACCTCTTCCAATAACAAGTCAAAAGGTAGACTCCATATCTGAACCCACATCGGCATTGAAATGAATCTAACCGAAGTGGCTGTCATACCTCTCTCCCATCTTCGTAATGCTAGAGGGTGGTCCTCAAAACTCCATGGACCATTTGCTAGCACCCACTTCAACTAACTCTCCATTATAAATTTGAATTGAAAAAGATCATTCCCCACGTCAACAATGCCTAAGTTCGAGCCCAACCTCCACACAAACCTTAGCAAATCCTTGGCCACACGTTGGTTGAAAGCTCATGTAGTGAGAAACCTCCCCAACAAACTAAGGGAACATTCTTCCAGCATCCTTTCCCTCTGTGAGACCCCAACCTTAATGACTTCTCCCTCCTCCTCCATCAAAGTTATACTTTGCAACTTGTTTATAAAATTTGAATCCATCATATAAACAAGAAAAAGATGCTAATAATTAATTAGTCCTCACCCAGAGTGTGAGAAGAAAAGTCTCTCCCTAGAGAGAAAAATACTCACCTGGCGTGAGAATAAACTTACTCGTTAACTTGTTAGTCTATGGTTAAGTAGGGTTAATTTAGGTTTTTCAAATATACAGTATAAAGCAACTAAGTCAATTATGTACCAGATGCTATTTCAGTTTGGTCAAGGAAAGGGTATTAATGTGGTTGAATATATATATATATATATATATGAATTGATGGGGGGGGGGGGGGGGGGGGGGGGGGGGGGGGGTGTGGGGATACGGTTAGCTGTTGGTTTGTCCACTCTTTGTGGAGTAGTATTTAGTGTGCCCCTTGCCTTGACCTAATATAAAATTCAAACTTTCGAAAAATTTTGAGTCAAAATATGCAAGCGTTGTAGGTGATTAGTTAGATTAGCTTTTAACATGTGAGGATAAACAGCAAACACATTCCCATCTATTGATTATGAAGAGGATATTTAATATCCATCGAAGACTGCACGTTTGGCTTTTATCTTTCCTTTAAAATTCTTATGTTTGGCTATGACTTCTTGCATGGAGCTCAGAAATTTGTCTGTAGGTTACATAATTCTCCAATACCGTTCAATTATTAGTATATCAGGCTTGCACTCCAGTTATAGATCTTGAAAGGTCAGGGGAGACTACATTCCACTGAAGTAGGCTGTTTTCACCAGCATTTATATTTTAATTTTGAATTGCTTGGTACAAAAAGGAAAGAAAGAAAAGATTAAGAAATTATATAATTGTTCTTTAATACAAAAAGAGTAAATGTTAATTTTTCCCATAAATCCATGTAGAAGCAATAAGATACAGCTAACTCAAATCTTCAACTTTAGCGAGCTTCAAGCTTAGTTATTGTCACGCGGTCTATAGAGTGAGATCCCTCTCCTGTGTTTGATCCTAGATCATTGCCTGTTCTTCTGAAAATGAAGGCAGGCTCTTTTGGAGAAGGAAGAGTTATTTCACTACTTAGCATGAGATGAACTGCCAACATTGTTGGTCGATCCATTGCGTCTTCTTGCACACATAAGAGCCCAACTTGAATGCATCTCAAGACTTCATGAGAAACAAATGACTCATTTAGCGATGAATCAACTATATCCATGGCTTTATCTTCTCTCCATAGTTCCCAAACCTGTATGGGTCATCACATTATTTATAAGGGGTTGTGTTATAAATGCAAGTGAAAAAGATTGTTGGTTTTTCTTACTTACATGCCCGATCAAAGTTAGCGAAGTATGCTCTTGATACGAATTGCTGTTCTTCTGGCCACTTACGATCTCCAACATTATGACACCAAAACTAAAGACATCTGATTTTGTTGAAAATTTTCCAAATACAGCATACTCCGGTGACATATAACCACTGCATGTAAATAATATCAAAGAACATCTTAAAGCTTGCATAGGCCTTTATTTTCTATATGTGCGGCAAGTGTGCAAGTTTACATGTGTGAGCAAATGTGTTTGTGAGTTGCTTACTATGTTCCAACAACTTTGTTTGTCTTGTCTTGGATCTGGTCCCCTTTGAATATTCGGGCTATGCCAAAATCAGAAATTTTGGGGTTCATCTCATCATCTAGTAGAATATTGCTGGTTTTAAGATCCCTATGAATAATTCTTAATCTTGAGTCTTGATGAAGATACAAAATTCCACGAGCAATCCCAACGATGATTTCAAAGCGTTTCCTCCAATTTAGCAATGAACTTCTTGTAGGATCTACAACAAAATTTTCAACCAATGTGCTCAAAATGTGATTTAAATAGTGTTGAAATATGTAGTTTTATGTACTTTAAATAAATCATTCGGACATATAAAATAAAATCGACAATGGAAATAGAATTTTAGAAAAATATACCAAAGATGAAAGAGTCCAAGCTTTTGTTGGGCATGTACTCATAAATCAGCATCTTTTCTTCCTCCTGGATGCAACAACCAAAAATTTTGACAAGATTCCTATGTTGAAGTTTTGCAATCAAAGTAACTTCATTTTTGAATTCTTCTATTCCTTGTCCTGAACTCTTGGATAGCCTTTTTACAGCTATTTGTTGTCCATTAGGTAATTGACCCTGAATTCATGATAAAAAATAAGCTTACTCATAACTATTATTTTTAAGCAATTAAGTTCAATGCTTATATTTGCTACTTCAATAAGTTATTTCTTAGCTTTTGAAACTCACTTTCTACCTGCATTCACACCCTCACATAATTGGAATGTGAAATAGAAAGAAAAATAGGCAAGATATCAACAATGTCATAATGAATTGTAACTGTACCTTAAAAACAGAGCCAAAACCACCTTGCCCAAGTTTGTTGGACGGAGAGAAATTGTCAGTGGCAGAAACTATGCGACTTAGATCGAAAATTGATAAATCAGGATGTCTACTATTGTCCTCAAGCTCATTCCCGTCCAAAGAGTCTTTGGTGCCAATAAAAGATAATGATTGATTTTGCAAATTTCTCTTCACTGTCCTACAACATATTGATAGGAATTGCTCACTATAATTTTGCAATTTAGCATTTATATACCTCGCATGGTGGACAAATCTAATTACTCCTGTGTTTGTATTTGTTACCTTTTTTTTTCCTCTTCATTAGCCACATGTAGGCTATCAAGGACACCAGAAACAATGGCACAGAAACAGATATAATTATAACAGCCCTCCGCCCCTTGGGGCCAAGAAAACCTTTGGACTTCCTAGTGTAAGTAGCTGGGAAAAAGAAAACCGATGAATATTGAATCCACAATCCAAAAGGTGAAAATAGGCAGAAATGAGAATTTATGAAAAATTCAAGCAGGAATAGAAGGCTACCTAACTCCGTTGCATCCACACGTACATTTAGATCCCACGGTTCTAATGTATTCTCTGAAATGTCCATCAATTCACCATACCATGCCAAACAGCGGGTCCCCTTCCCATCAATATTCATGCTGGTAAAAGCTGTGCAAGAACAATTACTCAAGCATGCCTTCTCGCACTCTGAGCTACTCATACTAATGTCCATCCACGCTGCATTGGATGAATCTGGACCCTTCAAACGTGTCAACTTCACAAACCCTTCTCCATTTCCACACATAGAAAACCCCGGCTGCTTCCTTACACACCCCCCAGAACCATCTCTGAGATACCAATCCTTTGGTGACTTGGGTTCATACCCTGGCAAACACGTACACTCGAACTTATTAGAATTGTCATCCGAATCAAGAACACATTTACTATTTGGACCACAGTGTCCATAGTAATCACACTGGTATTTACGTGCTGACCAGGATTCCTTCCATTGGAGATCATCATCATTCCACATAAGGTTTTGGAGCAATCCAGAGTTGTCAACCACTAGTCTAGAAATGATGGAGAGGTCGTCCAAAAAGTATGCGTAAGATACTTCATCTTTGTTGTTAACAAAATCGTTATAAAAAACCGATGAGACTGATGCTGCTGCTGATGATGATGTTTTCCATGGCCATGGATCTGACCGCCAATAAAGGGTCGAACCCTTATATAAGGAGACCTGTGGAGAGCCAGTAGGATTCATCTTATAGAAGTAGTCCCCAGTTCCAGGGTCATCTTCTGACTTCCAAGATGTCAGGAACCTGTCTCGCCCAATTATCCGATTCAACCCAAGCCTCATGTTTGGAAGCAAAGTGTCTGTAGGATAGTCAAAGCTTTGCCATAACACCTTTTTGTTATTGCCCTGAATCAATACCAGGTTTCCTGAATCTTGAAGCTGAGCAACACAGGAGGTTGTCTCTTGGACAGAAACATTTGTAGACCAAAGAAGACGGTTAAAACTGTCATGGAGGACAAGATTTCCAAACTGGTTGATGGAGAGAACTCCAGAGGAATCTTTGACAGGATCATTCCTGTTCGCAACCCAAACAACAGTTTGTTTTGTCACTTTAACATACCCGATACCAATATACCGATAGCTGGAGTTGCTGGGGCTGAAGAAGCCTAAGGCAAAATTATTTTCTCTGGAAATCAAAGATTGGCCATCCTTGATGGATTGGTCTGGTGTGAAGGTGTTAAGGGAAGTGCAAAATGGAAACAAAAGAATGATCAGAATCAAAGACATGACTATTTTTTCAGCATCCATGTTTCTGCTAGCTTTACCCTACCAAAAGAGCTAGAGAGAGAGAGAATTAGGAAGTCCTCTCTCTCTTTCTCTGATAGCAGCTGTCTCTGACAATTTTGTGTTTTTTAGGACTAAGCATCCCTTCTTTCAAACCAAAAAGTAGCATGGCAAAAAGGATATTACATCAATTCAATAAGCCAGCTTACAAAGTCAATAAGAATCATCAGCCAACCAGAATTACATCTAATAGATAAATTTCTCATTTTGAAAATTGACTGCTGAAAAGTTATCCCAATATATATTGTAAATTGTAGAGTTTGAGACACTTGTATGCCTATTGGCATGTCAAATTAAAGTTTTCTATCTGATGAAATAAAATTTATGACATGTTTGTTCAATGCTATGGAATATTAATAATGTAATATACATATAATGTTCAAACATGTTGTATCACTATCTATTCTATAGCGTAGCAAGTTATTTACGCATGTATGACAATTACTTTTTTCTTTTTTCTTTTTTATTTTTCCTTTAATAAATCTTTGTGGTGATATTGTGCCGTGGACTGGAATGCATTTTTTATTAGTATAGCGTGGTTGGTTTATCAACTCAAGGAGGTACGTGCTTCCTTTGCCTTGTGTGACAGAGAGGCAACTTAGTACAAAATTAACTTTACATCTTAATCATATTGACATTTACTATTTAAAGAAACAAAAGTAATAGGTTTCAAACTCCAAACTTGTGATCATATATAGCTTGCTGAAGAATAATTCATTTGTTAGTGATCTATAACATTTCATGGACTCATCAAAATCTCACATGCACCCAAAAGAGTTGGTTAATTTGGCTCTTTGGTGATTTCATTTTGTGATGCACAGATTGTAAATTACTAACCTAACTTGGGGTTGATTTATTTGGTCAAGTTAAATGATGGTATGCCTAAAAAAGCACATCTTATTATTATTATTATTCTTATTATTATTATTATTATTATTATTATTATTATTATTATTATTTTAGACCATATGATAGATAAGAAAGACCTGTTACCCCATTGATATTGTGAAATATACAACAAAGTTTATAGGGAAAATTACACTTTACTCTCCTCCACTATGACTCCTTTTTTCACTTACCCAAAACTATACTCCCTTTTACACTTATCCCTATAAATTATGAGAATGCACACTTATTACCCTAAACTATTACCCGTGGGATGAGGTACAAACTAATACATGATTAAGAGTTTAGGGGGATAAAGTATGCATTCTCATAGTTTAGGGGGGTAAATGTAAATTGAGGTATAGCTCAGGAGGGTAAAGTGTAATTTCCTCAAGTTTATAAAAGTTGCATGAATGCAAAGTTAATTTTAATAAGGTAACTATAGTATCTCCAAGACTCCAACTTCTGGTCCAATTCCAATAATCATTGTTTGGAATTTTAAAAATTGGCGTCCTTGATGGATTGGTCTAATGTTAAGGTGTCAAGGGAAATGCAAAATGGGAAGAAAAGAATTATCAGAATCAAATATATGATCAATTTTTCAGCATCCATGTATGTTGTTATTGGTCTTTCACTTAAAATAACTTTTTTGGGGGGTTTGGGGGAAAAAAATACTGATATTTGGTTTGATTGAGGATTGTGAAGTCTTCCTACACACATACACAGAGAGAGAGAGAGAGAATTATGAAATCTTCTCTCTCTGATCCCTGTCTCTGACTATTGTTTCTTTTAGGACTAACCACATCTTTTTTCAAACAAAAAAAGTAGAGTATCAAAATGGAAATTGCATATAGTCAATAAGCCAGCTTACCTTTCACTAAGCATCACAAGTCAACCAGAATTGCTAATTGGAAGCACAATTTTAAAATTTAAAGAGAGGTGTTACATCCACAATATTTTCAAAAACAAATCATAGATGATTAGTTATTATTAGTTCTAATTTGAACTTACCACTAAAATTACTTATCTACCCCACCAATAACAACTTATAACAACTTGCTATATAGCATTTGTTGTAAAAATGTTGTGGATATTTCATTTCTCAAATTTAAAAGAATATCAAAGTATATGAGATCAAAGTATATTCTATGTGGCATGTAAGCCTTAAGTACAAGGTAGTAGATCTTCTCCAAAAAATAAAAGCACAAGGTATTGGACAAGTTAAACTATATCGCATAACTAAAACACATATTTTTATAATTTTTTTATTAACCCATGCAACATAATAGCTAGGATGCACGAACACGGACACAAACACAACTGTAAGTACGAGTATAGATGAGATACGGCAACACGGGTCATTTTAGAAAAATTTTAACATGATACAATAAATAGGACACTGTTAGTTACGATACGGAGACATGGGTACAACACCCCAAATAAAGTGTCAGTTCCTCCTAACATAATAATCCCTCATTTTAACCTTCTATCTCCCATCCAATGCAAAATTTGCTATATGAAGAAAGCAGATGTAGAGAACTCCAATAAATAACTGATTTCTGGGCCTCAAGTCAGTAGAAAGACCAAAGCTAATCAAAGTTGATATTGAGATATGAGTTGCATTGCATAAATAGCAAGAGTTAGAACTATGAATTAAGGAATGGTGTGATTATGTAGCTATGGACTAAGAGCCCGGGCCAACACCCCGAATTTAGTATCTTTTTGAACACATAGTTTCTTCTCCAACTCAATCTACTACCAATCTAAATCACATACACAAATAAAACACAACATGCAGAGAGGGCGTCAATAAAAACATTAAGTAACAGAGATAATCATAGAAGTTTCACAGTTTTAGGAAACACAGTCACTGATTCTCTCACCTGCTGCTGGGTGCTGCTCCCTGCGAGTCTGCGACCCACCCTTCTCTCTCAACAATACCACAAGGCAGGCACAAACTCTCTCTCTATCTGAGCTCGCATTTTCCTTCAAGAATTGATTTGGGTTTGTCACAAAGGACACAAGCTGGTGAGTGTTTACACCAGTCCCAGCTTATCTTGGCTTCAAAAAACTTCATTTTCAGTCTTTATGGCCTTTGTGTTGTGTCTCTTGTGCTTCTGTACGGGCTTTTTATGATTTTGATTTTGATTCAATAAATTTTGATTTTATTTTTTTTGAGAGAGATTGATTCGATAATTTTGATACTGTGGTTTAGGAACCAAACACTTATTTATTTTTTGGGAAGCATTTTTTAGAATGCAACCACAACCTTGGAAAACAGATTATTTTCAAAAAAAAAAAATTTTAGGGTCCATTTGGATCCACTTATTTTGCTAAAATTAATTTTTTTTGCTAAAAGTACTATGTAAAAGCTAGCTGAAATAGCTGAAATAGTACCATGAATAATACTAAAAAGTGTAGTGAAATCTATGGATAGTATTAAAAATAAGTTGGGAAAATAAATTTTTGCTAAACGGACACTTAATTGAAAATATTTTTTGGCAAAACAAACATCACCTAAATATTGCTAATCTAGAGCTGCATTTACTCTCGCATTATTTAAAAATTTAAATGGAAGAAACCAAACATATTTAGTATGATAACCAAAACTTATTCATTATTTTTTGAATTTATTTAATTTTTGGAGAGAACAAATTATTTATAATAAAATTTAGAGAATAAACTATACATATTTAGTATGATAATCAAAACTTATCATATAATTAGAGAATAAAATTATGATTATCATAATAATCTCTTTTAAGAGAATGAAGAATTTGAATAATTTATTTAAATAAAAATTATATATATTTATTTATTTAGTTTGAAGTTATAATCAACCTCATGCAATTCATTTAAAAGTATTGATTTTAAAACACGAGTAACTACCATAAATATCAAATTTGTATATTTATAACCTTCCTAATTAGAAAGACTTTCACTTACTGGATCGAAACGGACTAAAATGCTACTTTAATGTGGCTCAACAAAAGTGTAATGACAATAAATAAAATGCTTAAAATTTTAGATATTACGAGTTTGAGATTTATATATTTTTTAATAACTTTGGATTTAGAATAGGTGCTCTCATTCAAACATGTCTTTTTCCTATATTTAGTACAGAAAAATGGACCAAAGTAGACCAAAACGAACTGAAGTGGTTTGAATGGACTGAGATGGATACAAATGGATTGAATTGGACCAAATAAAATGAAGTGGACCAAATGGACAGAATAGGGTTGAATTGGAACAAGGTGGACTGAATGGGACCAAAATGGATCGAATAGGACAGTGTACCAATGTGTACTGAAAAGGATTTAAGGGGATTGAAGTGGACCGAATAAGAACAAATAGACAGATTTGGACCAAAGTGGACATAATGGACCGAATAGGAACAAATAGGATTGAATAGGACCAAGTTGGACTGAATAAGACTGAAGTGGACTGAATAGGACCAATGTTGACTGTAGAGGACCGAAGTGAACAAAATAACATAGGACCAATATGGAGCGAATAGGACTGAAGTGGATAGAATAGGAGCAATGTGGATGGAATGGACCGAATAGGACCTAAATGGACCAAATAGAACCAAAGCAGATTGAAAAGGATAGAATTGACCGAATAGAACTTTTTAATATTAATAATTTTTATTGCATTTTTAGGGCTCATATTTCTAATTTCTAATGTCTATTTTATTTGTATTTTTGTACTCAAAACTATAGAGTTTTGCCCAAACATAATAAAATTTCATACTTTTCTACTCGAAAATTAAGGAAAAAAAAAAAGAATTTTTGAGCTAAACTTTAAAAGTAACCTATAAAAAGAATCAATTAAGGCCCAATTCGTCCAACATGGACCAAAGAGGACCAAAATTAATGAGTAGATCAAATTGGATTGAATTATACCGAATGGGGCTTAAGTAGACCTAATTAGACCGAATAGAAATTGTTTAATTTTTAGGGAAAAAATTATCTTCAACAAATTTTAGAGAAAAAATTATACATCATATTAGAATTACAAAATAATTATTTATTACCATGCATCATGTGAGCTTGCGATTAGAATATATTATTGTAATTATCACCAACTTACATGTGTTCTTTAATACAAAAAGATTAAAATGATATATTGTCTTGCAAATCCTTATAGATGACATTTAGATGCATTTGACAAGAAGCATTATCTTCAAAGCCTATTTGGATTGAGGGGAAGTAGAGTAGAGTTGACCGGATATTGAACTAGTTTATGGCCAACTCTACTCTACTCCCCTTCCTCCCTCTCAATATATCCAGACATGTTATTAGTGAGCTTCAACCTTAGTTATGTCACGTCATTTATAGAATAAGATCCTCCCCCTGTGTTTGATCCCAAATCATTGGTAGGTCTTCTAAAAATGAATGCAGGTTGTTTAGGAGAGAGAAGAGTTGTCTCACTACACAACATGAGAATAATTGCTAACATTGTTGGTCGATCCATCGCATTTTCATGCACACATAACAGCCCAATTTGAATGCATCTCAAGACTTCATGGGAAACAAATGTCTCATTTATTGTTCTTCCCACTTATGATCTCCAACAATATGACACCAAAACTAAAGACATCTGATTTGGTTGAAAATTTCCCAAACATTACATACTTCGGTGACATATAACCACTGCATGTGACAATATTAAAGATAATGTTAAAGTTTGCATATGCCATTATTACCTTTGAATATATAGGCTATTCCAAAATCCGAAATTTTGGGGTTTAGCTCAGCGTCTAGTAAAATATTGCTGGTTTTAAGATCCCTATGAATAATTCTTAATCTTGAATCTTGATGAAGATACAAAATTCCAAGAGAAATCTCGATAATGATTTCAAAGCGTTTCCCCAATTCAACAATGAACTTCTTTTATGATCTACAACAAAAATTTTCTCTAGTGTACTCAAAATATGTGGTTTTATGTTCTTCAAAAATATTCATTGAACATATATAATAAAGGAGAATAAGACAAATGAATGCACAATAGATTTTTAGAAAGAAAAGGTACCAAAAATGAAGGAGTCTAAGCTTTTGTTGGGCATGTACTCATAAATCAACATCTTTTCTTCCTCCTGAATGCAACAGCCAAAAATTTTGACAAGATTCCTATGTTGAAGTTTTGCAATCAACAAAACTTCATTTTTGAATTCTTCTATTCCTTGTCCTGAACTCTTGGATAGCCTTTTTACCGCTATTTGTTGTCCATTAGATAATTGACCCTGAATTCATGATCCAAAAAATTAAGCTTACTCATAACTATTAGTTTTAATCAATTCAGTTAATGCCTCTATATGCTACTTCAGTAACAAATGTCTTAGCTTCTTGAACTCATTTTCCGCCATTCACACCCACAGAAAAATGGCGAAGATATGAACAATGTCATTGTGAATTGTAATTGTACCTTAAAAACGGAGCCAAAACCACCTTGCCCAAGTTTGTTGGTTAGAGAGAAATTGTCAGTGGCAGCAATTACGCAACTTAAATCGAAAATCAATAAATCTGGATGTCTACTACTGTCCTCGAGCTCATTATTCTCCAAAAGGTCTTTGGTGCCAATAAAATTTGATACTTGATTATGCAATTTTCTCTTAATTGTCCTAAAACATATTGATAGAAATTTTTCACTATAATTTCGCAATTGAGTATTTATATACCTCACATGGTGGACTGATTTAAGGAGTAAGAACTATATATATCTGTGTGTGTGTCAACAATACAATGCAAGCAATTTTGTCACCTTTTTGTTTTCCTCTTCTTCATTAGACACATATGGGCTGTGAAGGATACCAGAAACAATGGCACAGCAACAGATGATATAATAATAGCCAGCTGCCTCTTGTGCCCAAGTAAACGTTTGGACTTCCTTGTGTAAGTTGCTGGAAAAAAAAAATATATATATATATATATATATATATATTGAGTCCAAAATTCCGAAAGTGAAATAATGAAAATTTAGAAAAGCAAATTCAAGATAGCATAAAAGGCTACCTAACTGAGTTGCATCCACACGTATATTTAGATCCCACCGTTCATTTGTATCCCCCAAAATGTCCATCAATTCACTATACCATACCAAGCAACGGGTCGCCTTCCCATCAATGTTCATGCTGATAAAAGCAGTGCAAGAGCAATTACTCAAGCATGCCTGCTCACACTCTGAGTCTGAGCTAGTCATACTCTCGTCTACCCAAGCTGCAATAAACGAATCTGGAAGCTTCAAACGTTTCACCTTCACAAACCCTTCTCCATTGCCACACATCGACTGCTTCCTCACACACCCTTCAGAACCATCTCTGAGATACCAATCCCTTGGAGACTTAGGTTCATACCCTAGCAAACATGTACACTCAAACATATCAGTAGACTCAGGACCACATTTAAAATACGCGCCACACCATCCATAGTTGTCACACCGGTATTTAGGCATTGACCATAATTCCTTCCATTGAAGATCACCATTATTCCACATAAGTATCCGGAACGATCCTAAGTTGTCAATCACTAGTCTAGAAATGATAGAGGGGTCTTCAAAAAAGTAGGTGTAAGATACCTCATCTTCGTTGTGAACAAAATCATACTGAAAACCCATTGAGGCTAATGACGATGTTGGTGATGATGAAGATGATATGTGCCATGGCCATGGATCTGACCGCCAATACAGGGTCGAACCCTTATACAAGGAGACTTGTGGAGAGCCGGAAGGCTTCATCTTATAGAAGTAGTCCCCAGTTCCCGAGTCATCTTGTGACTTCCAAGATGTCAAGAACCTGTCTAGCCCAGTTATCCGATTCAACCCAAGCCTCATGCCTGGAAGCAAAGTGTCTGTAGGATAGTCAAAGCTTTGCCATAACACCTTTTTGTTATTGCCCTGGACCAATACCAGGTTTCCTGAATCTTGAAGCTGAGCAACAGAGGAGGTTGTCCCTTGGACAGAAACATTTGTAGACCATAGAAGACGGTTAAAACTGTCATGGAGGACAAGGTTTCCAAACTGGTTGATGGAGAGAACTCCAGAAGAATCATTGATAGGATCATTCCTGTTTGCAACCCACACGACAGTTTGTTTTGTCACTTTGACGTGCCAAATACCAAGATACCGATAGCTAGAGTTGCAGGGCTGAAGAAGCCTAAGGCAAAATTATTTTCTTTGGAAATCAAAGATTGGTCATCCTTGATGGATTGGTCTGGTGTTAAGGTATCAAGGCAAGTGCAAAATGGGAAGAGAAGAATTATCAGAATCAAAGACATAATCATTTGTTTCAGAATCGAAGACATTATTAGAAAGAAAAGTTTTTTGGTTTGATTGAGTATTATGATTATATAAGTTCCGTTTGGATATAACTTATTTTGCTAAAATTAAAAACTGAAAATATTGTAGTAAAATAATTTTTAAATGTGTAAATAGTGCCGTGTGACTCATTTTTAATGAAAAAATTGATAAAAAGTGAAGTTTGTGGAACCTATGAACAGTGCACGGGTGCACTGTTCACTGCTAACTTGGTCAATAACTACAGCTAAAGCGAGAAGAAAAAAAAGAAGAGAAAACACAAACTTAAAATGTAGACTTGGATCCAAACCCACACTTCATACACGTTTTGAGTTTTGTGTTTGCATTTTACTCTTCTTTTTTTTTTTTTTTTTTAAGCCGTGTTTTAGTTGGACTTGAGCAGTTACGGCTATTGTTCATGCATTATTCATGAACAGTAGCTGCAACTTTTAACTATTCTCCCACGTGCACTGTTGACGAGAAAATTCAGCATGTTTTGGAAACATGCATCCCCCCCCCCCCCCCTCACAAGAGTCCACCCCCTTGTGAGGGGGGAGAATGCATGTTTGGGGTCTAGGGAGAATGCATGTTTGGGGTCTACCCCCTTGTGAAGGGGAGGATGCATGTTTCCTAAATATGCAATACCTTCTCACTGTTCACAAGTCCCACAAACTTCAATTTTCAGTTACTTTTCATTAAAAATAGGTCTCACGGTATTATTCACACATTTAAAAATTATTTTACTACAGTGTTTTCAGTTTTAGTAAAATAAGTTCTATTCAAATGGACACGAAGTCTTCTCTGGTCTCTTTGATCCCCGTCTTTGACTTTTCTTTTAGGACCACTACTAAGCAGTCCCTTCAAACTAATTAAAAAGTAGCGTATCAAAAGGGATATTGCATCAAGTCAAACAGAATTGCGTCTAGGGATTGGAGGCATTCTCAGCATCAATTTTCGGCGAATTAAGGGTATGCATTTTTCTACCTGAAAATGACTGGCGTATTAAATCTCTTTAGATTTAGAGAAATTTAATGTATGTCTACAGCAACATGTTACATATCATTAACTTTTAGCACGTATTACTCACTGAAGTGAGTAATTTAGCGTATCAAAAGGGAATCAAGGGATATTGCATCAAGTCAAACAGAATTGCTCTAGGGACTGGAGGCATTCTCAGCATCAATTTTCAGCGAATTAAGGGTATGCATTTTCCTACCTGAAATTGACTGGCGTATTAAATCTCTTTAGATTTAGAGAAATTTAATGTATGTCTACAGCAACATGTTACATATCATTAACTTTTAGCACGTATTACTCACTGAAGTGAGTAATTTAGCGTATCAAAAGGGAGTCAAGGGATATTGCATCAAGTAAAACAGAATTGCTCTAGGGACTGGAGGCATTCTCAGCATCAATTTTCAGCGAATTAAGGGTATGCATTTTCCTACCTGAAATTGACTGGCGTATTAAATCTCTTTAGATTTAGAGAAATTTAATGTATGTCTACAGCAACATGTTACATATCATTAACTTTTAGCACGTATTCCTTCCTGAAGTGAGTAATTTTGATAGTTTGATGAAGTTGGCAGATACATGGTCCAGAAAATTGGCTTGAGATTGACATACTGGGATATAGAGATTAAAGTGCGAGTCATCAAGGCATGGCCAAATATTAATTCTTGGCTTGAGCGAGTAATTGGTAATTTAGCATCATGACTGATCGCAATCAGCAGAGATTAGAGATATAGAGAGACCAATTATATTGAAGAGAGAGATGAGGCTGAGAGTAGGGGTGGCAATTCGTGTTCACGTGTCGGGTTCATGTCGTGTCAACTCAAGGCCAGCCCTAGATATTTTGGGGTCTAAGGTGAGAACTAAAATGGAGCATTTTTTATACTTATGTATTAATTAAATTAATATTTATTTAATATTATTATATTATAATATATTTCATTAAAAATCTATTTTTCTTGCCTTTTGAGATGCAAATTGGCTAATTAAATTTTTGTATTCAAATTCTTCTAACATCTCCTTTTCAATCAATAATATAGATAATCCATTCAATCTTTCTTAGGATCAAGGTTTTGAAACCCAGACCGTTCATTAAACCGTAAAAGAGAAAGGTTCAAGGTTTTTGAGGTTGAACCAAGGTTGAACCGGGGTCAAACCATGATGATGTCATAATTAATTTAATAATTATTTTTTTATATATAAAAATATTAAATTAATAAAAAATATTAAATTAACTAAAATAATCCAATTAAATATAAATATCTATATTTCAAATATATATTTTCATATCATAACTTTTACAAGACAAATAAGAAATATCAAATTCTAAGCAAATTTAAATATAATATCTATTTATTTATTTATATATTGATTAGTTAAACTTGTAATAATAATAATAAGAATTATTATTATTATATAAGAATTAGAAAGACACTCAAATAAAATAAAATAAAATATGTAAATTATTTAATAATTTTAAATTGAAATAATTATTATATTCTTAACTGTAAATATTAATTTAAATTAGAGAAATAATAGTACCATAACATTTTATACAAATTTTGCCACAATTTGCCACATGATGAGATGTGAGTGGTAGAGATGTAAACTCATAATTTTTTTTTTCATTACTCACACTTTGCCATGTGTCAAATTATAGAAAAAAAAAATTGTTTGAAATATTGTGATACTACATTACTATCAGAGAAATGATATGTCCACAACATTTTCACAACATTTTTATAACAAATCCTAAGCTGCAGGTTGTTATTGGTTGTTATTATTAGGGCAAAAAAGTAATCTTAATGTTAGGTTCAAATTTGAACCAATAACAACTAACCACTTATGATTTGTTGTAAAATTGTTGTGGATCTAGCACCTCTCTTACTCTCAAAAATACTTAGAATATTTAATGCACCTATCAATGCATGTTACATCACGGTTGGGCAGCTGAAAAAAATATCTGAATCTAATGGCTGAAATTTTTTTGCTTTTATTAAAAAATTTAAACCTTTCATCATTTCCAAGTTAGCCACGTGAGGTATAGGGACTTAGGAATTCAAAAGAAGTAACAAAAGTAACAAAAGTCTAAAGAAAGAAAGAGAAGCACATACCTCAGTGAAAAAGAGGAAATTACAGAGCTCTATCAACGGAAAAAAGAAAGAGAAGAAGAAAAAAAAGAAGAAGTAGCAGCAGAAGACGAAGATACGTGTTACTGTAATTCGTGTTTTTGTTTTTTTGATCTGATGTAGTTTGTGTTTACTATTTATTTGCTGAGCAAGTGTGGAGTTTTTTATGGTGCAGACCCTGATTCGTTGTGTTCTTCTCTTTTTTTTTTTTTTTAAGGAACTTGTCTTCTTCTTCTTCTTCTCTAGTTTTTTTTTTTTTTTTTTTTCCCTTACAAATCCCTTTGTTCAAGATCTAAAATTATCAGATCTCCTTCCGATCTTTGTTCTTCTTCGTGCTCTTTCATTTCTTCTAGATTTGATCATAACTTCATACCGGTGTATTGGCCAAAATTCACTGGAAAAGATGAAACAAAAAGAAACTGTCTGAACCTCACAAACTGGTCACGTTTCTCAGAACCGTACAGTCTGACCACGGTTCACACGCGTTCCTGCTTTTTTCCCATGGAGTGGTTCTTGAAGTTAAAAAAACTGCAAAACTGAGAGGTTAGCGGTTTTTCTGGTCGGACCGTACGGTCTAGTCTGAGTTTCAAAACCTTGCTTAGGACATTTTCGATCTTAGATATGATTTTATTAATTTTAATTTTGAAAAACTTCTTTCTACAGAAGCTACTGTAATAGGTATTGTTAGTAAAATCCTATAAGCAATGCATGTATTTGGAAATGAATCTAATCTTTTTGTATAATTTAGTATGTCAATCAGAGTGTAATCTTATATTTGTAAAATTTCTTTTAAAACCTTTAACTCTAAAAATAAATCTAAACCATTAATATCATAATTAACATCATGTTTGAGAAAAGATTCAAGTTTAAGACAGTATTTTTGTAAACTATCATTATCTAGTGATTTCAAATTTTGTAAAATTTCTTGCACATTTGTGATATTTTCATCTAAATTTTGTGTTATATTTTGTTTATTACTAATAACAAATATCTATTGATTCTTTTTGAGACTCAATTAATTTTTCTTCTTTTTTCCTTTTTTTAAGTTTTTCATATCTAGATGCATATTTTCTAGTAAACATTTCTAATCAAACAATATATTTATAAAGACTAAAATAATAAAAAAATAACTTTCAAGTGTAGAGCAAATAAGAAATAGAACTTGATTTATATAAAAAAATATTGTTGTAATTTTACCGAATAATAACAAGTTTTTAGCAATTTCAACCTACATAAATAAAGATTTATTCATTATATTACTAATAACTAAATATATATATATATATATATATAAACATAAACACAAGATTAAAATTTTAAAAAAAAAATTAAAATTAAGCACAGCCATAACAAAAGTACAAGCCTAGCCCAACCAAAAAGATGCCAAGATGACCACACAAGTCTTATTAATAAGACCCACCCACAAAAAACATAAAACAAATCCTATTACACCTAAAAAAAAAAAAAAATCTTGAAGGCCTAAACGTGAAATGTCAAGCCATAACTCAATATATAAAGCCCAGTCTTAAAAAATCTAAAGTAGAGAAAGTCAAGTCTTATAAGTTATACCTCAAAATTCAAAAGCCCATTTTGCAGAATCAAAAGCAGCAGCGAAAAAAAATAAAAATAAAAAGGCAATCGACTCGACAGTCCTTACTCCTCAAAGTTTTCAGATCAGATGCGATTGGATGATTTAGATCGAAGGAAGCTCGAGCTAGGAAGCTAGCAACAGTGGAGAGAAAGAATGAGAGTGGCGGAGAGCAAGAGCCGAGAGAAAAAAGCAGAGCAAAAATGAGAAAGAGAAACGGTAAAAATTTTAGGGATTTGAGATTTTTTATTTGTTTTAATTATTGATTGTTTTGTGGTTAATTTCTTAGATTGTATTTGTATTTTATCTGGTTGAATTTTGGTTTGTTTAGTGGATAATGATGTTATTTTCGAAACAATTGATTTTATTTAGACCAAAAAATTTTTTGTGCTACCAATGTTTAACGGGTATAATAGAAATTTTGTTTTTTGGTCAAAAGTATGTGTCAGATTTTTTTTAGATTCATATAAAACCAAAATTTTTTTCCCTACTATCGTTCTTTTCAAAAATTTTGGGGCCTCCCTTCCACTTGGGGGCCTTAGGCAATTGCCTAATTGGCCTAGTGGAAGGGCCGGCCCTGTGTCAACTCATGAGTATCTGACTATATGGGTCAATACTAACCCAACATGTTTATTAAACAAGTCAAGATTGCTCAACCCTAACATGACCCATTTATTAAACGGGTCAATCGTGTTGACTTGTTTATCAGATTTTATAAAAAAAAATATATATATATATATATATTTATATGAAAAAAAACAAACAAATAAATATTTTTAATATAAAATTCAAAACTAACGAGTAACTGCATCACAATTAATCATTCAAAACTAAAATATATCTCAATATCACAAATAATTAATCACAATATGTCAAAAGAAATAAACCACAACAATTAATAAGTTTATATACCTAGGGTTTGAAGAATATATTTGTAAAATGTCATTCAATTAAACAAGTTAGATTGGTCAAACGGATTCCATGGGTTCAACATTAACCCAACCCCTTTATTAAACGGGTAAGTTGTATCAACTTGAATATGACACGAACCCACTAAACCTCAATCAATAACCTGCTAAATTTGTGCTGTGTTGTGTCGGGTTCACGAAGTGTGTTCAATTTTGCCACCCCTAGCTCTGTGAGAGAGAGAGAGAGAGAGAAAGTTGTTTTGGTCCATTCGGTCCTACTTAGTCCATTTGGTCCATTCGACCCTTTTTTCTTTTTCTTTTTTTTATTTTAATTTTTATAAATGAAACGGTGGCATTTCTTATCAGGCCTCACATTCTGTCATTAAAACACAGATGTGTCCATGTGATATTCATATTATTGATACAAACGATGTCATTTAATTAAAGCCTTTTACATTTTAGCAAAAAAAAAAAAAAAAAAAAAAATTAAAGCCTTTTAAATGTATTCCACCAAAAGGTGACGTCTCCCTTTATAGCTGTTAGATTCCAAAAATAGTTAGTCTGTTAACCAGAACCTCCATGTAATACTTTTGTTTGTGTTTTATTAAAATCCCTGCTATATTTAAAAATTAAATTTTCAATTGAAAATTGGGCCAAGCTTAAAAAAAAAAAAAAAAAAAAAAAAAACTTTGATAGTATGCTCTTGATTTCCCTAGTTTAATTTCTATGGACAATTAGATTGAGGAAAAATTATAATTCTAAAGTTTTAATTTAAACCCCTTTTGTTAATTATGTGGATTAATTAAAAATAATTTTATTAGATCAATTTGGTGATCATAGTATTAATCAATTAACCACAAGGTCCACAACTACAAATATAAATCAAACCTAAAGAGTGATACAATCAACACAAGAACACACATATTTTGATAATGAAGTGAAAATTAATGAAAAACCAACTCCAAACGAAGGAAAAAAAAAAGGACTCTGATGGTACCTCTACTCCTATAAATTAATCCACCATATGAAGCGGAGTTATATAAACTATTTCAATTAAGGCATCCTTTATACAAATTAATTCCATTTCGGTTTGCTTTATGAATTACTTTTGCAAATTTTAACGAAATTTGATGATGGGGCAGTTGCCAACAATAGGCCTGTATACGGGTCGGTCCGGGTCGGGTTTGTGCCCAACTCGGAACCGACCCGATCACTTCGGGTCTCCTAAACATGGACCCGCTGCCGACCCACCGACGGCAATAGTTCGGGAGTCAGATGTCAAAGTTTTCTGGTCGGTTTACGGTCGGGCTCGGATTGTGCGAATAGCGCCGGATTTTTGCCGAAATCTGCTTATTTTTGATGGATTTGACCGGATTTCGAAGAGATCTTGGCTGATCTCAACAAGATTAGGCCGAACTTGAAGAGATCTTGGCAGATCTCAAAGAGATCCAGCGAGATCTCAAAGAGATCAGGCCAGATCTTGACGAGATCTCGATAGATTGGACACAATCATACCGGCAAACTACTTCAATTGGTAGAGAAAGTTATTTTCGGTGTGTTTTCTAGTCGGGTCAGTTGAAATCAATTTTCCATGCTCTAACCCGTCAACCGACCCGCCGGTCTCAGATTTTGGGATTGGAGATTTGCAGCCGACTGTCACTGGCGTCGGGTCGATCGGTTATTGGGTCGGATGAGCTGGGTTGGGTATCGAGTCTGGTTGGACACCCCTAGCCAACAACATTCATTGGCAAAGAATTAAAGAAAAAGACTATTCTATTATAAAATTTGTGCCTTGTAATACACGAAGGGTGAGTTTGGCTCAGCTTTTTAAAACTGGGCTTTTTGAAAAAGTGGGGTTTTTAAAAAGTGCGGTATAAAAAAAGTGTTTTTTGAAAAAGCTGAGTATTTGGTAAAAGCTGTTAAAAAGTGATTTTTGAAAAAGTTGAGTGTTTAGCTAGTACTTATAAAAGTGGCAGTTTGAGTTATAATTACCAAAAAGAAAAGATATATATAAAGAGAATTTTTTATTTTAATTACCACTCTTAATGCAAGTTATGGACACAATGTTTTCACAAAAATTTCACAATAAAGTTTATATGACAAGTTGTTAATGGTAGGAAGAAAAAAAAAATTAATGTCACTAGTAGGTCTAAATGAGAACTAATAACAACTTACTATGTAAAATTTATTATGAAATTGTTATAAAAATATTCTGTCAGTAGCACTATTTTTTTTCTAAAGAAAAATAGTATTAATTTAAAAAGTTTAGAGATATAATAAAATGTTACAATATTTTTACAATACTCTTTGTTTTTAGTTGTGGTCAATCCTAGTCTAATATTTTATTAATTTATTTAATTTTATTTTGACATATGAAATATTTGATACATCAACTGTTGTGAAAATATGTTGTATTTTAACACAATTGTAATTTTTATTTAGTAAATTTCCTTACATCATATCCACATGTCCCACTCACTAATTTTTTTCTCATCCACCTGTTTCTTCCCCCATTCCCATCAAATATCTTTTCTTTTCCTCCACTCACTATCTTGTCTCATCTTCAGTCCTTCCTCACCAGGGGTGGCTCCAAGGGCAGCCCAGGGGGTTTAAATGAACACCCCCGACCCAGTCCCCCCCTCCCCCCCCCCCCCCCACCCACCCACCCTGCCCCCCAAAAAAAATTATATATAATTTTTTTTTAATCTTGTTTTAACCCCTACAAAATAAAATAAAATTAAATATGAACACTCTAACTTTAAATTATATATAATTTTTTTTTAATCTTGTTTTAACCCCTACAAAATAAAATAAAATTAAATATGAACACTCTAACTTTAAATTTTTGGTTAAGCTCAATTGAAATAAGCTTGAAAATGATCCTTAGTTTTTCTCAATGTTCAATCAAGTAATTTGATAAGTGCTCTACACATTTCCAAACCCAAGAAATCTTTTACTGCTTACTCCAATTCCAAAAGAGACTGCGTGTATATTTATAAAACTATACACTTCAAAAACAAAAATTTATTACTGAAGTATTATTTTTCTTAGTTTTATAGTTACTCTTAGCCCTACTCCTAACCGTGTTACTATTCTTTTTTTTTTTTTTAGTTAAAGTGTTTAGAATACTCTACTATTCTTATTTATTCTATTGTTTTTATTCAATTGATATAATTTATAAATATAATAAGTTATTATTAATTTGATAAAAAAAAGTATGATTAGTTATTTAATTCTATTTGTTTATGCATCCAATGATTGTTGTCTTAAGACTCTTAACGATCTTTAAACTGTTAATAATTTTTTAGAACTTGGAAGTTGTATATATAGAAAAACCAAAAACAACAATTACTCATCTTATTTTTTTCACTTGCACCTACCCTCCACCAATAAATTTTTGGTTCCGCCACTATTGACCCCCCTAGAAAAAAATCTTGAAGCCGCCACTATTCCTCACCCAAAATACAGTTCTTCTTCTTCACCCAAAAGACAAGAAAGAAATATATTACACACCAAGAAAATGAGAGAAGAAGCCGCAACTGCAAAAGAAGAATCATGTAGTAGTAGAAGAAGCCTGCAGTAGTAGAAGAAGAATCACGGTATTTTTATTTTTTATAGAGATCTTGGTAAAATTGGGATTTCAAAATAAAAATAAAAGTAGTTTAGGGATAATGCTGAAAATGACCAACAGTAACATTTCAAACTTATTTGCTTTTTCGAGAAAGCAACTCCAAGGTCTGTTTTCAAAACGCGATACTCCTTCATATTTGGAAAAGCTGCTCTTTGATAACGCGCAGTAGCAATAATTGACCAAACACACATTCTAGAATTTGGGCTTAGAAACACGCATTTTGGGATCTAAAAGTGTAAACAAACACACCCAAAGTCACAAACCCAAATGAGAATTAAAGGAGAAAGTTAGAGAGAGAACCAAATCTTGAGGTCCACCTATCTTTAATAGCCTATTCATGCTAAAAAGGTATTTATCTCACGCATTAAACATACGCTGCATCTCTTTTATAGAGCATAGGTCCCAAATAGTTGTAGGATTTAGTATTTACACAGTATGAGAGAAAATATACATTTATCCATTGTATGAGATAAATACTTTCAGATGACTCGATGAGCCATGGCTTGAATCACAACTTCTTAGACTTTCCATGGCTTGGAGCTGAGCTAGCACTCAGCTAATGACTTGTAGCCTCTCCTCGACTTTCGTATCTCATATATGCATTGTTACTCTCATAGTATAGTATATGTATCACATAAATGCGTAGGCGTCACATACTATGCAAAAGAAGATGCATATATCTCGCTTCAAAGTCACAACTCAAACACCTTATATCAAACACTTCTAAATTTTGGTAAAATAAAAAATTCTGCTTGACAACCATATGGTCCATCCTTTTGGTTGAGGAGGATGCTGCCATTTTCAGGAAGAGTTTATGTTGCGAGAATTTTATTTTATTTAATTTTGGAGAAAAAGGAGAATTTAGTTTAGTGGTTTGGTAATATGGCTATTTAGGTGAACTAATTAGTTGGGGTGTTTCCGTCATTTTATTGTGGAATATTCTAGGAAGGAAAAGATTCCATTATGTATTAACAGTTTAACTAACGGTAAAGGATATCTAGGGGGTGTTTGGTGAGTGTTTTCAAACAACAATTTTCAGTTTTTAAACAACATTTCACGCATTTCTACATACTTTTTCACCCACACGTATTTCTACAAAAAATTTTAAACACATGTACCAAATGGCCCCCTACTCATTTTTAATTATTAAAGAGAGACAGCTCAATTTATAGTTTAGAGTGAGAATTATGAACTCTCCCATAAATAAATAGTGAAAAGTGATTTTTATCTAATATTATTACTTTAATACTAATACATTTATTTGTAACTATTAAAAGGGAAACATTTACTTCACCTATTTAAAAGATACATTTTTTAACTTTTTGTCTACAAAAGGTTCATTAGGTCTATAGGCAGAGAAAAATGCTTTGACACCTCTTGAACTTTTAATTATTAGCCAAAATACTTCTTGAACTTTTAAATTAACCAATTTATTTCATAAACTATTCACAATTATCAAATCAATACATAAATTAGTCTCCTATTATAATACTAACAAAACAGTCCTATTGGAATACTAACAAAACAGTCACGTGAGACTCACGTGAACTTCAAAAAATCAATTCTAATACATGAATCAGATGCTAGAGGAGAGAGAAACCTTGGGGTCAGATTTAGAGAGAGAGGGAGAGAGCCCGTAGAACCAGACTTGTCTCACTGGAGTTGGAACCCATCGAACCAAACCAAATTTTAGTACACTCAACTCAAATCACCTCAAATACCAGCTTTCTTCTGTTGTGTTTATGAAAAACAAGTTCAATTAAAGATGTCTATTTTATGTTCAAGTTCAAGCTTAGGTGAGATTTCATTGGTGCCCAAAATTGCGGAAGGCCATCTCTTCCCTTTTATTGAGATCTGCAAACTCCTCTCCCGAAATTACAACATTACCCTTCTTGTTGGTTCTGATATTACTTCTTCTATCCCTTCCTCTCTCCTCCATTCCCTTCTATTCCATTTCCAACCGACCAAAGACATAGATGGTATCTCCAATGTGACCCGGGTACAACCCGACCCATTTGTGCCATCATTGACCACATCATGAACAAGACCACCCACCATGTGTTCTCCAAATATGCCATCCCCACTAGATTTCGTCGCATCTGGAGCTTGCTGGGCCGCCGTCCACCAACCTTTGTTTGCTTCAATGATAAGCTCTGTTATGGTTTTCTTTCCTTTTATTTTTATTTTTTTTCACTTTTTATTGGGTTTCTACTATTTGGTTGATGTTGAGTTGGTTATGCAGATGGGTGTATTTCGTGTTAATATTATTTGATATTGCATTTTGTGTTGGGTAAGTTTTCTGCTCTGGCCTAATTGACTTGCATAGGAGTTGGACAGTGAGATCGGCTGTGGGACACAAACTTTGGCTCTGGTGAGACAACTTTCTTGTTTGATTCCTTTCCTTAAGAACTCTACTGGTGACTAAGGAATAAAAACAAGCTCTTTTGTACTACTTTAATCGCTAGCCTATAATCCAGCCTAGCAGGTTGAAGCAAGGAATCCTAGAGTTCCCAAAGCTTCATTTAGGAGAGCCTATGGATATCTTTAAAGTAAAGTACAATATCGACTTGGATGAAACTATAGATGGCTGGTTTGGTTCAATGGGCTCTCTACCTCTTTCTCTCTAAACTTGACCCCAAGGTTTCTCTCTCTTCTAGTATCAGGTTCATGGATTAGATTTGGTTTTTGGAAGTCCACCTGAGTTTCTGTTCTGTTAGTACTCTTACGGGAGACTAACTAATATATTGATTTGATCGTTGTAAATAGTTATGGAGTAAATTGACCAATATAAAAATTTAGGAAGTGTCTTGACTAGTAATTAAAAGTTTAGGGAGGTGTTACAACAATTTTCCCTCTATAAGTTGCATAACTGAGAAGATAACACCTTTGTTCTTTATTTATATTTTGAATTTGATAGCCATGGGAGAGGAGATTTGGACACTAAATATTCTAGAGTCATCAAGAGATGCCAACTAATAGCTTTAAGACTTCCCCCGCGCGCGCGCCGGGGGGGGGGGGGGTGTGGATTACACCTAGATCCACCACAACTCATTCAAGATTGTTGTTAATAAATCAACCTATAAAGGAAAGCGCATGCTTTAAACTGCTGTAATAGGTTAACCTATTGTGGCAGTTCCTAAAAACACTACTATAAAACTAGTTTTTTGTATTGATTTTGTTGTTTGTATCCATAGATTTTATCAAGTTTTTAATGTAACTCCAACATTAAATTCTCAAAGTTGCATCTATTCATGATTAAATGAAAAATTCAAGTGGGTTCTAGTTAGCTCAATTAGTAAAGTCTCGGATGGTTGAATAAGAGATTTGAGATTTAATCCCTGTCTAGACCAAAAGCTTATTGGTGTGTTAGTTTGATGATAAAGAGCTATTATCAGGAGCGGACGCTATAAGTTGAAACTCTCTAAAAAAAATGAAAAATTCAAATTTTGTCAATATTTAAACAAACATTGGCTTGCATTATTTTGATATGGATTTATGATATTGATAACGTAGTAAAATCTAAATCATTTATATAACTATAAAATATTAGACTTTTAAAAATGGGTAAATTTCAAATTACACTTCTAAAGTTTGGGGATGTTTAGATTTTACATTAAAGTTTCAGTTTGAATTTTACTCCTTGAAATTCGGGTGTGTTTGGACTTTACACTCTAACGTTTCAGAATATAGATTTTACTTCCTAAAGTTTTGGAGTATTTAAATTTTACACCCCCAAATTTTAAAATTTCAGGATATAAAACCCAAATACCTCCAAATTTTATGAGGTAAAATCCAAACACCCTTAAAATTTACGGGGTAAAATCCAAATTCTGAAACGTTAGGATATAAAATCCAAACACCCCAAAATTTCAAGGGGTAAAATCCAAATTTTGAAATTTCAGAGTGTAAAATCCAAACACTTCCAAACTTTTGGGGTATAATTTGCAATTTGCACTTTAAAAATCTATTATAATGTTATTTTAATAACTCTAAAACACTTGCAGATTCCATTTCCACTTCCTTAAATATATTACACTATTAAACCAATTGACCATTATTAAAAGGCCCATTCTTTCGCCACAAAATTGAACATTAATTTTCTCCTCATAAAAGAAGAAAAATAAGTGAACATTAATTTAATAGACCAGCCTCTAGTCTTTTACAATATAAATGTTATGGTAAAAGTTTTGCTGCATATTAATATGCAACAACTGTTGCATAATGGGTTATGAGGCAGCAAAAAAAAAAAAGCAGTATATGTTCAAGGGTTCACCTGGTCATGACTCTAAAATACATGTTGCTTTCTTTTTACTGCCATATAACCTATCATGTAGCAAAACTTTTCCCTATTTATCTTTACCTATTTAATGACTCCTTTACTTATCCCAAAAAAAAAAAAAAAAAAAAAAAAAAAAAAAAAAACAATATGAATGACTCCTTTACTTATCCCAAAAAAAAAAAGGCAAAGCCAATATTAATCACTTACTTTGCCACAATTGAACTTAACTACCCTCTTGGACACTCTTCTCTATTTGAAATTGATCCATTTCATGATTGAGATAACAAAAATTACATAATCTTTTTTTTTTTTTGAGAATAAAAAAAATTACATATTCAAAGGTGTAGTGATTGTCATCTCATTTAATGACCACCTAAACATTGTTAGATCTAAAAAAAATAATATCTTAACCAAAAAATAGAATCTCTTTATTTCAAGTAAAATGGAGAAGATCTTGTTCCTTTTTTCAACCCAAAAACCCATGCAAGAGGCTAACCCAAGCTGACATCACTGTCTCAAGCCTCACCATCAATATTCATATGTTCAAACCTTTCACACCAAGCCCCTCTCTAATGGTTCATTTGGATTTAGGTGGAGAGAGAGAGAGTGAAAGGGAGTAGAGTAGAGTTGGCCGAAAAATAGGCTATTTCTATTTTTCAGCTAACTCTACTCTACTCTCCTCCACTCATCTTCCCTCCCTCTCAATCCAATTAGGCCCTAAGTCTCTCTATCTCTCTCTCTTCCATGGTTTTAAATTTTGTACCAATTTCAAATACCCTCAAAATGTACTAAATAAATTATTGAGCTGTACTGTGGGTTTCTCAAGTGTTTCAATTGGTTTTTTTTTTTTTTTTTTTTTTTGGAGGATAAACGGCAGAAGTGTTTCAATTGGTTTTAATATTTCTACTGATACAAGAAATCCGAAAACAAATGGGGGTTATAAAACAAGCTATTTGGATAATAATTTGCGCTAATGTATTTGAGCTTCTAAAATATATGGATTTTAATGTTTATGTTTAGAAATATAAATTATTCTCATAAAAAAGAAGAAGAAATATATATTATTTATTTATAAAACTTGTTGTAACGACCTAATGGTACATGGGTACTAACCACTATCTAACTATTTTGTTCCCAGAGTGCTATCCATCACAAACTGCATGTTTGGCTTTAGCTTTCTTGGAATTCATAAATTTGTCAATAGGTTAGGTAAGTTTCCAATATGTTTAGCTTGCAACTTCGTAAATACACCTGAGATACATTTACAAATAAGCATTACTAAATGTGTATTAAAATTTTACCACGATTATACATATAATATATATATATATATATATATATATTTATATATATATATAATGTTTGTATATTTGAAAATATAAAATAGCTACTAATAAAATAAATATAAGTTTATTTGAAATAGATGAAAAAAAAAATCATTTAAATTTTTGTAAAGACACGATTTGTGACGAACCGTAACAGTGTTGGGTTCGTACGAGAAATGGCCAAAACAATATCATTTGTAGAGCGTGGATTTGAAAGGCTAGGCCTTGGTCACCAGGCGATGGGTTTCTCGTGGTGTTCATACATGGTTAAGTTTTCTTCACCCCTAGAGTCTTTCTCCTAGAGGTGGGCTGGGAGGTTCTGGTTTTTGGCTATTTTTCCCAGCCTCCTCTTTAGATTGCTTATTTTTCCTTTTATACTAGCCTGCGTTCACTGTCCTTCGTCCACGTATAGAGTCAACCTTTCCAAGACTGATACTTGTCCCATCAGCCCATACCCAAAGTCGTTGGGGGTGGTTGTAAAAGTCGAAGAATACGGCTCTGTCAGGTTCAGAGTATTGAATGGCAGTAAGGGCAACTTTCCCTGGATATTTTAGATTTTTCTTCCAAGTTTTGGTCCTATACCGTTTTTACCCCTCTTTTCGGTGGGACTTTGGGTCTGCTGAGGACTGAACTGTCCTCGGCTGTATCCCAAGGCTATCTTGTGCTTTATATTATCGAGCTTGGGCCATAGTCCTCCTCGGCTTGGGCCTTTGGACTCCCCACGGGTAAATGGGCCTGGCCCATAAATTATTTGGGCCCCACAATTGTTATCCATGAAATTCTTAATTTTAGTTTGTCTAACCTTTATTTATATAATAATAATGGGAAATGCTAATGAATGCCCTTAGGGCATTGGTTAAAAATCCATTTAAAAAAAGTTTTTATAGGGAAAAAAAATTAATGTTTTAATAATTTTTTTCATTTCCCATAGAAGTTATGTCAAAACTTTCCTAAAATGGATTCTTAACCAATGTCCTAAGGGCACTCATTAGCATAACCCAATAATAATATCATAAGAAAAATGAATCAATGATGGTGACTTTTTTTAAGGTTTATTAATTTTGATTCTATAGTTTTCACACTTAATAACTCATTTAACACAAAAAATTAAGAAATTTAAATTAGACTCCTTGATTTTTGCAGTGTAGTAAACAGTTGCACCAATTTTTTTTAAAAAAAATAATAATAAAAAATTGGATGAGACACACAACATAAAATTAGACTCAAATTTGAGATTTAGTTGAATTTTCTTTTAGCTTTGTCTTTAAATACATATATATATATATATATATATATGTGTTGACTCTTGCACTGCGTTATAGTCTATAGATCTTGAAAGATCAACGTCTCAGACTAAAAAACAAAAAAAGAATGATGTTGAAAGGTCAAGGGAGAGTGCAGTCCACCTAAGTAGGTCATATTCACCATCAATTCTGTTTACTTTTGGATCACTTGGAGTAAAAGGAGAGTCAATTTATTTTTATATTTCATCTTATTTAGAAATTAAAGAATATTATTGTCACTTTCACAAGGGAGCTGAACAAACTTGGAGAATTAATTGAAAAATCGAACAAGAAAGGTAGCGGGTGTCTCAATTATTGAATCTTATGATAAAAAACCAAGTTAATGTGTATTTATTTTTAAATAATTTAATAGTTACAATAACGAGAGTGGAATTTCAAACCCTACCGGCAATGCCACTGACTAAATTAAGAAAAACAGATTATTAGTAACAATATAAGTAGTAGTAGTAACAACTGAAAAACAAAGGTAAAAATTTAACACTTAAGAATAAAATGAATAAGAAATTACATTTTTTTTTTTCATAAACACAAAAAGAGCAAAATTTTAATTTGTCCTAGAAATCCTTATAGAAGCATTTTAGATGCAGCTAACTAGAATCTTTACCTTTAGCGAGCTTCGAATTCGGTGATTGTCACATCATTTATAGAATAAAACCGCTCACCTGTTATTGATCCCAAACTATTGGTAGGTCTTCTAAAAATAAAAGCAGGTTGTTTTGGAGAAGGAAGAGTTGTTTCACAACTTAGCATGAGAAGAACTGCCAACATTGTTGGTCGATCCATTGCATCTTCTTGCACACATAAGAGCCCAATTTGAATGCATCTCAAGACTTCATGGGAAACAAATGAGTCATTTATTGATGAATCAACTATATCCAAGACTCTATCTTCTCTCCATAGTTCCCAAACCTATATGGTTCATAGCATTATCCACAAGGGGCTGTATTATAAATGCAAATGGTAAAGATTGTTGTTTTTTATTACTTACATGCCCTATCAAAGTTAGGGAATCGTGCCTTTGATAAGAACTGTTATTCTTCTTGCCACTAACGATCTCCAACAATATGACACCAAAACTAAAGACATCTGATTTTGTTGAAAATTTCCCAAATATTGCATACTCTGGTGACATATAACCACTGTATGTGAACAATATTAAAAATAAAGTTAAAGTTTGAATAGACCTTCATTTTACGTAAGGGTGGCAACTATGCGAGGCTTTGTGCACGCAAGCGTGCATGTGTTTGGGTGATACTTACTATGTTCCGACAACTCTAGTTGTCGTGTCTTGAATTTGGTCCCCATTGAATATACGAGCTATCCCAAAATCCGAAATTTTAGGATTCATCTCACCATCTAAGAGAACATTACTAGTTTTAAGATCCCTATGTATGATTTTTAATCTTGAGTCTTGATGAAGATACAAAATCCCACGAGCAATCCCAATGATGATTTCAAAGCGTTTCCCCCAATTAAGCAATGAACTTCTTGTATGATCTACAATAAAATTTAACTCCAGTATACTCAAAATGTGATTAATTAGTGTAAAAATATTTGGCTGTATGTAGTCCAAATATATTCTTTGAACATAAATAATAAAAGAAAATAAAACAGATGAATGCAATCGATTTATTGAAAGAAGACATACCAAAAATGAAGAAGTCCAGGCTTTTGTTGGGCATGTACTCATAAATCAACATCTTTTCTTCCCCCTGAATGCAACAGCCAAAAAGCTTGACAAGATTCCTATGCTGAAGTTTTGCAATCAACAAAACTTCATTTTTGAATTCCTCTATTCCTTGTGCTGAACTGTTGGATAGCCTTTTAATAGCTACTTGTTGTCCATTAGATAATTGACCCTGAATCCATTATCCAAAATTAAGCTCAGTCATAACAATTACTTCAAAGCAATTGAGTTCAATGCCACAATCTGATTCTTCAATAACTTATGTCTTAGCTTATGTAAATCATTTTCCTGCATTCACACTCACAGAATAATGGAATTTGAAAAAGAAAGGAAAATATGCAAGATATTTACGTTAAACGATGTCATTATGAGTTGTAACTTGTAACTGTACCTTAAAAACAGAACCAAAGCCACCTTGCCCTAGTTTGTTGATCGGAGAGAAATGGTCAGTGGCAGCAACTATGCAGCCTAGATCAAAGATCAATAAATCTGGATGTCTACTACTCTCCTCTAGCTCATTTCCCTCCAAATAGCCTTTAGTACCGGTAAAATATAATGATTGATTGGGCAATTTTCTTTTCACTGTCCAAAAACATATTGATAAATTGCTCACTATAATTTTGCAATTAAGCATTTATATAGCTCATGTAGGCTACTAAAATGACTCTTGATTTAGTATGTATATATATATTCCTCTGTGCTTGTGTGAACAATACAATAGAAGTGATTTTGTTACCTTTTGTTTTCCTCTTCTTCATTAGGCATATATAGGCTATCAAGCATACCAGAAACAATGTCACCATAACAAAAATTATTGTAATAGCCAGCTTCCTCTTGTGGCCAAGAAAACCGTTGGACTTCCTTGTGTAAGTAGCTGAAGGACAAAAAAATAAATTAAAAAAAAAAAAAACAAATAAGTCCACGATTTGTAAGGTGAAATAGGCAGAAATGCAAGCAAGTGGAGAAGGCCACCTAACTCAGTTGCATCTACACGTACATTTAGATCCCACCTTTCATATGAATTCTCCGAAACGTCAATCAATTCACCATACCATGCCAAACAACTGGTCCCCTTCCTATCAATATCATTCATGCTTACAAAAGCGGTGCAAGAGCAATTTCTCAAGCATGCCTGCTCGCACTCTGAGCTACTCATACTCATGTCCATCCTAACTGCATTAAATGAATCAGGACCCTTCAAAAGCTGCACCTTCACAAACCCTTCTCCATTCCCACACATCGACAACCCCGACTGCTTCCTCACACATCCCTCAGAACCATCTCTGTGATACCAATTCTTCGGAGACTTGGGTTCATACCCTGGCAAACACGTACACTCAAACTTATTAAAACTGTCAGCAGACTCGGGACCACATTTACCGTATGCGCCAGTGTCTATAGTTGTCACAACGGTATTTAGGTGCTGACCAGAATTCCTTCCATTGAAGATCACCATCATTCCACATAAGGTTCTGGAGCAATCCTGAGTTGTAAACCACTAGTCTAGAAATGATGGAGGGGTCATCGAAAAAGTAGCCGTAAGATACCTCATCTTCGTTGTTTACAGAATAGTACTTATAACCCGATGAGGCTGTTGCTGCTGTTGATGATGTGTGCCACGGCCATGGACATGACCTCCAATATAAAGTCGAACCCTTATACAAGACGACTTGTGGAGAGCCAGTAGGATTCATCTTATAGAAGGAGTCCCCAGTTCCGGGGTCATCTTGTGACTTCCAAGATGTCAAGAACCTGTCTAACCCAGTCATCCGATTCAACCCAAGCCTCATGCCTGGAAGCAGCGTGTCTGTAGGATGATCAAAGCTTTGCCATATAGCCTTTTTGTTATTGCCTTGGACCAATACCAGATTTCCTGAATCTTGAAGCTGTGCAACAGAGGAGGTTGTCCCCTGGACAGACACATTTGTAGACCAAAGAAGACGGTTAGAACTGTCATGGAGGACAAGGTTTCCATACTGGTTGATGGAGAGAACACCTGAGGAATCAATAATAGGATCATTCCTGTTTGCCACCCACACTATAGTTTGTTTTGCCACTTTGACAAACCAAATACCAAGATACCGGAAGCTAGAATTGCCGGGACTGAAGAAGCCTAAGGCGAAATTATTTTTGTTGGAAATCAAAGACTGGCCATCCTTGATGGATTGGTCTGGTGTTAAGGTGTCAACGGAAGTGCAAAATGGGAAGAAAAGCATGATCAGAATCAATGGCATGACCATGGTTTCAGTATCCATGTTTGTGTGCAGTGGTCTTTCACTAAAAATAATATATATTTTTTTTGGAGGGGGTGGTGGGTGGGCATGAAGTATTACTGCAAGTTAGGATGCACGGACACTTTATTTAGGCTATCGTACCCGTGTCGTAACTGTGTTCTATTTGTTGTATCATGTTATAATTTTTTGTACCCATAGCCATGGCCGTGCATCCTAGACTGCAGGAAAGGGGAGAGAGAGAGAGAGAGAGAGAGAGAGAGAGAGAGAGAAAATTATGAAGTCTTCTCTTTCTGATCCCTATCGCTGACTATTTGTTTCTTTTAGGACTACACGCCTCTCTTTTTTCAAACAAAGAGACCGGAGGCATTCAAGCATCAATTTTATAAAACATGTGGATTTTGTAATGGCATTTGTTATTGTGTGCCCTAGCATTTGTTACCGTGTGCCGATTTTGTAATGGCATTTGTTACCGTGTGCCAAGGGCACACAGTTATGCCAACGATAGTGGTGGCTTTTTACATAAGAAATTGAAATAAGTCGTACAATGAGTACTTTTTTGGTCTAACTATCCGTTTGGATCCGCGTTTGCGGATCCATGTTTGCGTTTCTTTCCTTTTTTCTTTTTTTTTTCCCAACCGCATGTTTTGACTTTTCAGCAGTGAATAGTGCACCCGTGCACTGTTTACGGGTCCTACAAACTTCTTTTTTCAGCAACTTTTTCCTTAAAAATGGGTCTCACGACACTATTCACACATTTAAAAATTATTTTGCTACGGTGTTTTCAATTTTCAATTTTCAATTTCAGCAAAATAAGTTCTATCCAAATGAACCCTAACAAAACAAAATGACAAATATGGCCTCCAATTTTTTTTAACAAGCCCGATCTGTCCAAACAAAATGACCAATGTTGTCCTCCAATTTTTTTAACAAGACAAAAATGCTCTTTTTGCATTTTCCCTCCATTTTCTATTTCATCTCCCATCAATAATTACTTTACCAATATTTACCTTTTCTTCTCCTCCACTTTACCAATATCATAGAAAAAACTAAAAGAAGAGTTCAATGAATGATCAAAGAATGTCTACAAAAATATAGTGTTCAAGAAATTATAAATAAGGTACATATATTTCTTTTGTTCTTAATTTATTTTTCAAATATATTGAAATATGTTGTTAATATTTATTTAGGCGTAAATGCTCTTTTTGTCCCTACATTTTGGGGTCATTTCTATTATAGTCCCTACATTTCTATTTTACCACTTTTAGTCCTAAATCTAATTAACGCTTGTTATTTAAGTCCTTTATGTCAGCCAACAGATGGAAATGGCTGACATGACTAACAGACTGATTAAAATATTAATAAAAATCCACCATGGCTCTCGTCACCCATGCCACCTGGGTTTCCCATCCCATTTTTTGCACGTGACGCTCACTGCCCCCCAAATTAGTACCAGAAACCCAAAATTGGTCCACCTTCCCCCAAACCAAATCAGTCTACCTTCTCTTTCTGTGAACCCCCAAACCAAATCAATCCACCTTCTCTCCCGATCAAACCACCACCATCGCAGACAAACAAACCACCATCGCAGACAAACAACCCTAGAAATAGATATATACCCAAACCCATTTTTCTTCGAATAGCAGAGAAAAGAAGAGCAGTGAGATCTCTATCTCTGTGAGATAGAGACCAAACACACAGGTATTAGCTCTCTCTCTCTGTGTATGTCCTTATATATAGCTAGCTTTATATTATGCGTAAGGGCCACAATGTTGCTTTTGTATATTCATTGTTAGGGTTTTGGCTTTATTATGTTTGTTTAGTTACTTTTGATTGTTTGTTGGTCCTTGTCTAGGTATGTGTTTCTTTGTGGCTTCCAATGTGTTTCTGCTGTGGGACAAAATGCTTATGACATTGCTATTTAATATGTGTTTGTTTGTGCTTTCCAACGTGGTCCCCCTACTCCCCTGTTGAAGATAATGTGCATTATCATAACATATAATTCAAAACAGCTGAGGTGGATTGTGGAATGATGAGTGCTGAGTTGGGAAATAATTACTATGTGATATATTGTTAACTAATGAGTACTATTTTGGAATGTAGTCAGTATTATTTAACTAATAAGTAATGAGTGTTGTTTTGTAAACCAATGGTTTATATGTGTTTTGCATGCAATATGAGTGAGCTATTTAGTTTGTCTGTGCATCATGGTGGGTATTTTACTGATGACCCTCGAAAATATGTGGGAGGTATAGTGGATATAGTGGACAATTGTGACCCTGATAGGTGGTCCAAGACAGAGATCGAGAGTATATGCAAGGATTTTGGGTACACCTCTGTGAGCAAGATTTGGTATAAAATGCCTGGTAGTGATCTAAAGAGAGCTAATTTCCATTTGATTGTTAATGATGATGATGCCATGTTTATGACAGATTTAGTGATTGGTCATGAAAAAATTCATGTGTTTTTAGAGCACCCTGTGGATAATCCTATACTAGTGGATGAAGGTGAGCTTGTTGGGGCAGATGTGCAGCCATTGGCAATGGAGCAAAACCCTTTAGGATGTGGTAGTAATGATGAGGATAATAACAATTATAATAAGGATAATAATGAGGATCACATTGAAGTAGATGCTGAACAAGCCTACTCTAGGAGAGAAAGTAACACACCAATGGTTGAGGAGGTTGATAATGATGATGATATTGTTGAGGTTGAAGCTACAGAGATTTATTCTAGGAGAGTAGGTAAGGAACCTATGAATCAGCACCCATCTGAGGACAAGGATGTAGTTGATAACAGTGACAGTGGAGGAAGTGATGGAGAAGGAAGTGGCCTAAAGGATGAAGATGTAGTGAATCCTGAGGAGAGGGAGTTTGTGGAGGACAGTAGTGATAGTTGGGATGTTTCTGATGAGGATTAGACTGAACCAGTACAAATGGGTGCTGGTGTATTAAACTCTGATTATGAGAGTGAAGAGCTGCACAGTCTTGAGGAATCATCATCTGATAATGATGTTGGGGATGATACTGATAGCTCTGAGGATGAACTGAAAACACCTGTGAGAAAGGGAAGGGGACAAAAGAGGACCTTCCCAGTGTTCAAGCCAATTGCTAAGGCTGAACGTATCAGATTTGAGAAAGATATGTTGTTCACAACATCTAAGCAATTCAAAGAAGCTATAACTGATTATGTAGTTAATGGTGGCTGGGGGATTAGGTTTGTAAAAAATGATTTGCTGAAGGTAAGAGCAGTTTGCCAGGAAAGTTGCAAGTTTGTGGCATATCTAGCAAAGGTGCCAAGAGAGAAAAGCTACCAATTGAGAACACTGAACTTGGAACACACATGCACTAGGAGTTTTAAGAATCCAAGGTGCACTTCTTCATACATTGGGAGGAAATTGATGAAGAGGGTGAGAAGACAACCTAACATGAAGCTAAAGACATCCAAGATGCTGTACATGAGAAGTTTACACTAAACATAACTCTGGGAAAAGCTAATAGGGCTAGGGAGAAGGTAAGAGAATATGTTGATGGGGCTCACACACAGCAGTACAATCAACTTTGGGAGTATTGTGAAGAGTTGAGGAGGGCTAGTCCTGGCAGTACCGTACTTATGAAGGTACACACCTTCAATGAAGGTAATTTGGCATTTGGCTGCTGAGATGGACCTGATCTGTGGGGTTCCATATTTTGAGAGGTTGTATATATGCCTAGAGGGTTGTAAGAAAGGGTTTATGGCTAGCTGAAGGCCAATAATTGGTTTGGATGCCTGCCACTTAAAGACTAAGTTAGGTGGGCAATTAATCACAGCAGTTGCTAGAGACCCTAATGAAGAGTACTTCCCACTTGTCTATGCTGTAGTGGAGGCTGAAACTAAAGACTCCTGGACATGGTTCATAAATTTGCTACTTGTAGACATAGGTCAGAACACAAGATGAACATTTATATCAGACCAGCAGAAGGTACGTATGTTTATTACCATATCTATTGCACTTGTTATACTTGTTGTGATAAGAGAGTTACTAACACCACAATTGTACTTGTTGTACTCACAGGGGTTGGTGCAGGCCTTCATTGATAATTGGCCACAATATGAGCATAGGATCTGCTGCAGACACCTCTACAATAATCTCAGGAAGAATCATCCTGGTGTTTTGATCAGAGAGTTCTTTTGGAAAGCAGCCAAAGCTACTTATAAAGCTGAGTTTGATAGGCCGATGGATGAACTGAAGGGAATTGATGAGGATGCACATAGTTGGTTGCAAGATCATTCAACCACCATATGGGCCAGACACATGTTCAATGAGGATGGGTTGAGTGATACAATGCTGAACAACATGTGTGAGAGTTTTAACAGCAGGATTTTAAAGTTTAGATCTAAGCCTATAATTACTATGGTATGACTTTAAGCCTTTGAGTAACAGTTAGTCAAATACATTATTTGATACATTGTTTGATTAACATTTTGTGTGTTATTGCAGCTGGAGTCCATCAGGTTATATCTTATGACCAGGTTTCAAGATAACAGACAAAAGATCATGAGAGTGGAATCAGAGATATGCCCTAAAGTGCTTAAGAGGTTGCATAGGGAAAAGATTGCAAGTAATAGGTGGTTTGCTTGTTGGACAGGTCATACACAGTTTGAGGTTAAAAGTGGATTGCAAAGCTTCATTGTGGACATGGAAAAAAGAGATTGTAGTTGCAGGAAATGGAATACAACTGGCATACCATGTGCCCATGCAATTTCCTGCATATTCTTCAATAGGCAAGAGGCTGAGCAGTATGTGCATAGGTGTTTTTATGTCTCCACATATAAGGCCTGTTATGAGCCAGTAATTGCACCTATCAATGGGCAGAATATGTGGAGGCCCAGTGGTGTCCAACCTGTTCAGCCTCCTATCAAAAGAAGACCACTTGGCAGGCCCAAGAAGAAGAGGACAAGGGAGCTTGGTGAAACAGCAGGTAGGAGAGCTGGTATCTCCAAACAATGTAGGACCTGGGGTAAAATAGGACACAATAAAAGAAGTTGCAAGAGTGAGGTTGGAGGAAACTCTTCCCTACCAGGCACCACAAACAGATTCAGTGCAGCCAAAAAGGTAACATTCTACCATATCTATCAAGTAAATGTGTGAGAGTTTGTATATATTACATGTCAATAAATGTGGATTTCTTGTTTGTAGACCAGCAAATGTAGAAACTATTCCAACATCAATCAGCTAACAGGACAAGCTCAAGCTCAACCAAGCTCAGCCACCCCATTTGCACCACCTCAGCCATCTGTATTATCCTAGTCCACCATGCACACCTTCACTCGTGGTGTACCACCTCAGCCATTGCCATCATTTCAGTCCAGCATGCACATCTTCACTCCTCGTGCACCATTCCAGACCAGCATGCACTTCTCATCCAGTCCAAGTGCACTATACCAGACCAGCATGCACTTCTCATCCAGTCCAAGTGCACCATTCCAGACCAGCATGCACAGCACTGCCACACCTTTTCCACCACCCCAATCCAGCATGTACAGCTTTAGTCTAAGTGCACACCAGACCCCCATAGGATCATCCAATCCAATTGCACCACCCAACTTAGGCAGCAGTCCAATTCCAAGATTGAGGAGGAAAAGGATGGCCACATCAGAGACCCTGAATGCTACCAAGAATGCATCTAGATACATGGGGGCTATCAAGTTTGCTGGGAGTCAGTCATCAATGCATGATCCAAGAAAACAATGAATGGCTTGTCGTTTTATATCTTTTGATGAATGGCTTGTGTTTGTATAATTATAGCCAAGCCCTTATTTTGTATTATTGGTAGGGGTGTGCATGGGTCGGGTTGGGTCGGGTTGAGGAGAGTTTTTGACCCAACCAACCATAGTGGGTCAAAAAAAACCCAACCCAACCCAACCCATCACATAAGTCCAACCCAACCCAACCCAACCCACATGGGTCGGGTTGAACCCATGGGTTTGAAATTTTTTTTTTTTATTATTAAATTGAGTAGAAAAAAAAAATTAAAATATTAAAAAAACCTAAAGATTAGTATCAATGTAACTCCTTAAAGGAAAACAACATTAATGACTAAACAACAGTAGTAATTTATTAAGATTTGTGTGAACTAATTGGCTTTTATATAGGATAGGAAGAACTTGCTATTTAAAAAAATTTATTAATTATATAATATATTTTATATATATATAAAAGTGTCCTACAATTGATTTTAAAGAAATTATTAAATATAAAAATATATTTTAAATATAAATTAAATATGGGTGGATCGGGTTGGGTTTGGCGGGTTTGTAATTTTATGACCCAAACCCAACCCAACCCGCCATAAAATTTTTTTTTGTAACCCAACCTAACCCACCAAGCCTTAAAAACCGACCCAACTCGGTGGGTCGGGTTGGGTTGGGTCGGGTTTGGCGGGTCGGTGGGTTTTCTGCACACCCCTAATTATTGATATTACTTAAACAATGCCTTGCTGTTTAGGTTAAGATTGGCAGTTGAACAATACCATTTTGTTATTTAAACATACTTTTGCTTTTTTTTAATGATAACTATGTATGGGTTAAGTTTGGCAGTATGTCATTTAAAATGTTTGGATTTCAAGATTGAGTTTGTTGTTTCCTTCTGTCTTATTTTATGTGTGTAGTATAGTGCTTTCTTGGAATATGTTATCTGTTACCAGTTTTATTTGTTGCATGCACTTGGAAATCTGCTACTTGGTTCAACAGGGACATTTCTAATCCACACATCCACACATTGAATTGAATGAGAAAGGTATTCATTTATTTCTCAACAGAAAGAGTACAAAATAAGCAGTAAGTGTGTGTCATTGCTAATAACTAATCCTACCAAAATAGAGCACACTGCCACTGCCAACCTCCATACATAAACATACATAAACACTGCAACCCTCCATGCACTAACAAGCACAGCAACCCACACAAGTTATTCCCACCTCCTACCTAAGCAAACATAGAACTGCAAATATCACCACTAACAATGCTACAACTACAACTAAAAACTTTTCTCTCTTCTTGCAGTTTGCAAGCTCAGCCTCAAGTTTGATGATCCTTTGCCTTTGCTGTGGGATAAGCACCTTACCACGTTCACATATCTCATCATCACGCCATTGGAAGAGCCTACACTTCCGCCCCACCTGAAACACAGATAATGCTCTGAAAAATGAAAAATGGAAATCTGAAACAACATACTAAAATTAACTAAAACCCACTCAAAAAATTTACTGAAATTGACATACCTAATAGTTTGAACAACCATAGAACCTTTTGCCAGGGTTGCCTTTAGTCCACGCCACAACTAGGACAGGTTTTTTTATTACAGTAGCACGTCATTGGTGCTTTCCTCCTCACACTAGAATTTGTTGAACAACTTGCTTCCATTGGGTTTCGAAGATTGTTTGTTTTGATCGTGGTTTTGGGAGATGAGGATTAGCTATGTAGGTAGAGGTCGAAGCTCGAATTTTGGGAGTTTAGGGTTTCTGGTATTGATTTGGGGGGTAACTGAAGGTCACATGAGGGTCACGTGCAAAAAATGGGGCTAGAAACCCAGGTGGCATGGGAGACGAGAGCAATAGTGGATTTTTATTAATATTTTAATCAGTCCGTTAGCCACGTCAGCCATTTCCGTCTGTTGGCTGACGAAAAGGACTTAAATAACAAGCGTTAATTGGATTTAGGACTAAAAGTGGTAAAATAGAAATGTAGGGACCAAAATAGAAATGACCCCAGAATGTAGGGACAAAAAAAGCATTTACGCCATTTATTTATCATTTTTGTTAAATTATTGTAGAATCAATGAATGAGAATTTTGTTGAGAAGAGTTCAATGAATGATCAAAGAATGTCTATAAGAATCTAGTGTTCAAGAAATTATAAATAAGGTACATATATTTCTTTTGTTCTTAATTTATTTTTCAAATATATTGAAATATGATGTTAATATTTATTTATCATTTTTGTTAAATTATTGTAGAATCAATGGATGAGAATTTTGTTGCAAGTGAGATTCACCAATTAGTTCTAATGAGTTGTTTTAACTTAAATGAATTACCTCAAGAAGGCATACTATTTTATTCAATTTTATTTTATTTATAGTTTATATTTCATTTAGAATTGAATATGTGTGAGAGACCACGCCCCCGGCCCGTTTTTATAGGATGTTAGGTCAAACCCACGTGAATAGGTGGAGTCGTGTTATTACCTCTCAAAATGGAGGTTCAACTAGTTATATTTTCCCCTTTAGATTAAGGATTTTACAATAGAGTCACCATTTATTTAATTATTGGAATAAATAAGAAAACCAAAATTGAAAAATTCCTCATTTTATTTATTTGGAATTGAATTTACATTGATTATAAGAAATTACATGGCTTTGGTCCTAGATACAATCTAAGATAAAGTACATGGCTTTGTTTCCTAGTTACAATCTAAAAATCGAAAATTACATGGATAAACATTTGATCTACTAACCCTTGATCTAAGTTCAAAGGCTATGTTACAAGGTGGGAAGGTGTTAGGCACCCACCTTACCCGATGGAACCGGTCTTCTAGACCATGGTGACCAACATTCATATCACATCATCCAATATGTTATCAATCAATTTTTCATGTTGAATTTAAAGTGTGTGCATGTGATAAACCTTAATTCAATTTATTAAGTATGACATTTGAATTGAAAAATAAACTCTAGTGAATGTGTGTGGATGGTGATATTCTAGATTCAAGAATTTAAAAGAATTACTAAACAAACTTCTTTTTCATGTTTTTTTTATATGGATTTAAGATCAAAGCTAGTGTTATGGATGAACATGTGATAAACAACCAAAAACATATGAAGAACACATAAGAACATTTAAGAATATTCAAACATATTCAAAAGAATTTAAATAGTTACTATCATGCCTTAATCCTAAATTCTCATCATGACAACACAAAAAAGAAGTAAGGGAAAGGGATTATACCTTCATGCAAGATCCATATGGTGGAGGAGGAGACTCTTGGTAGAGGTCCTAAGGGTGGAGGAAAAGAAAAGTTAGGAGAGGAAGAGTGAGTTTTACTCAATACCTTGAGTCTCAGGAAGACCAAGATATGACAAGATTACTCAACTTCACTAGAACACAAGAGAATGGAAGAGAAGGGGTTTTTTGTCTGCTTCGAAATAAAGGAGAGGATGAGTTAATATAGTAGTAGTGAAGGAAATATGAATGGAATGCCATTTAATAAGGGTTAACAAAGAATCATGAACTTACACCTTATTTTAGCCTTTGGGGAAATTTGGTGCATTAAATGTGGAGATTGATGAGAGTGAGGAGCAAGCAAAGTTCGGTTTCCCCGTAGCTGCTATAACAGTCTATAGAGCAAACTTCAAAAAATCATATCTGACTCAATTCTGATCGGAATTGTCTCATTTTTGTGCTCAAATTGAAGCTCCAGATGTATAGTTTCTGGAAAAATTAACCTCATTCATAGATTCAAAATATTCTGAGAGATATTGATGAAATAGTGAGCAGAGATCATTTGTTAGAAAATAGTTTCAGCACAATTAACATTAATAGGTCCCAAATTAGCTCTCAATTAACATTAAATGGCTTCAATCACTCCCATTTCAGACTTAATTGGTTCCAAATTTACTCTAATTAAAATATAATTGCACAAATTACTCATTGAATAATTAATGTTTAACTATCTAGTTAATTAGGTGTGTGCAACCTTACCATAAAATGTAATCCTAACCAATAAAATTATGACACATCATCGATCTCAAATTGATTATACTTATAACCAATTGAAATCAATTGTTCATAATCACATATAGTCGGACTCAATTTATTATAGTACATCTCAGCCATTAAAACTTGATTTGATGATAACTTTTAATCTGATGGTCCGATTAAGGCTCATAACCAATCGATTTGATCGTTACAATATTAAGATCATTTTGGTGAAATGAGATTAAGGATCTAATGACCAGAATCAAGATGCATATTTCCAAGGTGAAATTATCCTTTTACCTTCCATGTGAGGTTAAATGCAAGTTGCAAAATAGAGTGTCAACAATATGATGTTGATTTTTTTTATTTTTTTATTTTTTATTTTTATCCTTGTTACAACATAGAACAAATGAATGATATTGTAATTGCAAGTGAGATTTATCAAAGTGTTTCAAGGAATTGTGTTGACTTAAATGAGCTTCCAAATGATGGAGAAAATAATGACATTTGTGGGGAGGAATTAGTGGTTTGGAATGAATATCCAATGGAAGAAATAGGAGTTATTGAAGAAAATGAAGATATTAATTCAATAAAAAATGAGTTTGAACATTTTGTTAGTCAATGTTTTCTTAGTGAAGAAGAGACTTTCATTTTCTATAAAAATTATGCAAATCAATATGGTTTTACGATACAAAAAGGTCATTTTGTCACAAAAAATGGAGAAAATGTAAGACGTGATTTCTTTTGTCACCGAGAAGGTAGACAACAATTAAAAAGAATGGATTCATCTAAGGAGCAACGAAATTGGATATCTACAAGATGTGGATGCAAAGCTCATCTAAGAATCACATTGCGAAAGTCATTTGACATTTTTCCACAAGAATGGCATGTCACTAAGTTTGTTATAGATCACAATCATGAATTGTTGTCCCCTTTGGAAGTAAGATTTCTTCCGGCCAATTGAGTTATCACTAAAGAAGATAAAGATCGCATTCTCTTGTTAAAAAAGGGTGGACTTTCAGTTAGGCAAATAATACGTGTTATGGAGCTTGAGAAAGGTGTGAAGCATAGAGATCTTCCATTTTTTAAAAGAGATATCCATAACCTTTACGTGAAAATGAGAAGAGTGCATGCAATGAATGATGCTATGGGTCTCTTACAATTGTGCAAAGTTGCTAAGAAAAAGAATTCTAAATTTCAATATGCATATACAACTAATGAAGAGAGTAGGTTGGAGCATATTTTTTGGGCGCCTACTCCTTGTTTTGATTGGTACCAAAAATATGGAGATGTGGTTGTTTTTTATACTACTTACAAAGTAAATGCATATGACATGCCTTTTGTTATTTTTGTTGGTATCAATAATCATGGCACATTACTACTAAATTTAGTGGTTGGTTTATGGCAATTCTTCGTAGTCAATATTCAAATTGGTGCATGGATTTTTACAAGCTATATAAGTTAGACTCATGTGAAGAATTTGAGCATCAATGGTCTCAAGTAATGGCAAAATATGACATGCTTACTAACAAGCATGTAAGTGGCTTATATCAAATCAAGCATTTTTGGGTATCATGTTACCTTGATGGCTATTTTTTTGGGGGAATAACAACAATTGGAAGATCCGAAAGTATAAATGCATTTATCAAACGGTTTGTTAGTTCCTACATAAACTTGACACAATTTATTGAACAAGTCATTATTTATCGTTGTTGTTGTTTTTATTTTTTTTATTTTTTTTTTTTATTGTAGAATTTGATTTATTTTTTTATTTGTTAATATTTGTAGTCTTTATGTGTCTTTAAATTATTTACAATTTGTAATTTTAGGTTGACCCTGCCATTGAAGATATTGAGCAAACACAATCACATGATACAATGTTGGAGAAATATAGAGGTTCTTCTTTAAGAACATTGTCACCGATAGAAGAAAAAGCACATAGTGTGTTGACACCCTATGCTTTCAAAATTTTTCAAGAGGAGTTTGGAAGAGCCACACAATATTCAGTGCTTCAAGAAAACGGTATTGAATTTGTGTTGCAATATTATAAAGAGAAAACTAGACAAAAGCACTTGATCTTATGGGATGGTGAGATGACTAGCTGTAGTTGCTAGAATTTTGAATTTTGGGGTATACTTTGTTGTCACACACTTAGTGTATTCATTCACAAAGATTGTTACCGAATTCCATCTTTGTATCTTCCACCACATTGGTGTCACGAAACATCATTAGGTGGAAAAGAATTGATAGTGTTGAGTGATGAAAATTTAGTGGACAAGGAAAATATGGTTGATGCTAATGCTAATGATGCTACTGATGGAGATTGTTTTGTTCGTTGTCCTCCGCTCTCAAAGATGAAAGATCACCCAAAGCAAAAACGAATGAAAGGTGGAAAAGAATTGGGAAAGCAAAAGAGAACTTATGGGTTTTGTAAGCATGTTGGCCATAACATCTCTACATGTCCGGAGAAGGAGAAGGAAAACTTGACTTCCTCAAATGGTGCAAAGAAAATGAAAAATTGTACTTCAATTGATATGCGATTGAACCCAATATTTTATTTGAAATGTTAGGTCTTTTGCTTAAAAAATCACCAATATGATGTTTGTCAACCTTTTTTTTTTTGTCGGTTTTATATTATCATTTTGACAATATTATGCCAATGAATATCATGCATTCTTGAAAAAATAGAAAATTTTACCATAGAAATAATAGTGTTTCACTAAAATTGAAATCTAATGTCCCATATCATATCATGTATCATGACACTTTTTCAATCCAAAACAAACCGGTATTCTTACGACATTTGAAACACAAAATAGCGAGGTACCATTTTTAAACTTAAAATAATATTAAAAATTACTATTTATGTTTTATTGTCTTAGGACACTAAATCTCTAACACCTATAACCCACTACTAATCAATAAAATATTTTTATTTCTCTCATTTTAGATTTTATTATTTTTACTATTTAAATAAAATAAATGTCAACTCCATGTAAGACCTTAAATCTATAGGGAAATATAACAGGGCACCAACACAACTCCACCAATTCACGCAGGTTTGTCCCAACAAAAATTTGGTGGACTGAGGGTGGGGCCTCTCACATACTTACTATGATAAGGCTAGTGGTACAAGACCAGGAAAAAAATACAATGACTCAAGCTCGTGCCATCACATATACAAATAGAAATTGCGGACTCAAAAGGAATTGGTCATTGTTGCAAGAAACAAGATTTTATTGTCTTGATACTTATTGATCTCATATCATCTTGAAATGTTACAAGCATAAAGGTTATAAGAAGAAAATGTAGTGTGAATGTGTATTTGTCAAAATTCACACTCAATGAAAACTTGAAATTTAAAGATTTTATTGATGTGATCTTTATTTTTCCTAGAGTTTTAAAATTTTGATTTTACCTCTTGAAAATGTATATTGTTTACATTAGTAGCCTCTTCATTTATACTTTTCCACTAAGAGTACATTTGGTATGCTGTAATAGCTCCTGTAATGGAATAGTTTTTCATGTGTAATAGCAATTCGGTCATTTAGTTGCATCTTTATTACATGGATTAGTTATTACATTGGAATAACTATTCTTTAAATTGAAGAATAGCTATTCCTCTTTAAAATGGGTGTAATAGCTATTCTTTAGTATATATAACAGGTTTTAAAATTAATATATTTCCAAAAATATAAAGTTTCCTTACATCATCTTTTACAAGCTTTCCATATGTAACAACCAAACTTATGAATAGTAATAGTTATTCCATTACAATGTCTTCTATTCCCAGTAATAAAGATTACTATTCCTAATGTAATCTACATTTAGTGTACCAAACGTACCCTAAGAGTCACAAAATAATGTTACACATGTTTAGTTTGTCCAATAAAATAATGTCACGTGACAGACTAAAAATGATGTGAATAATAGACACAATTGATACTTATAATAAATTTCACAATAAATTTAGTTTTTCACAAATACTTATAATAAGTTTCATTATAGTTACAATAATTAATTGTGATATAAATACTTAATAATTTCACAAATACTTATAAAAAGTTATTGGTAGCATTATTTAATCATTAAACTTAGATAATTGTTTGTAGCAAGTAGCCAAGGTCAAAAAGTTATTCACTGTGTACTGTGTAGGCCTTTACAAAAATAATAATAATTTGTTGTGTGGCTCTTTTTTTACCATGTATCCACATGAGGACAACATTTTTTTTTTCAGAAATTGTTGTGTAACAAGTAGAACTTGTTTCAGAAATTTTGTCCTCCTTTCAACTGCTACACCACTATAAGGGAGGAAAGTCTTGGTCTTCAATGGTAAATGTTTCTTCTCTTTCAGTTTCACTACTTTTTTTTTTCTTTCTTTCCTTCATTTTCTCTCAGATCCCATCTCTTTCTCTGTATTTTTTCTTTCTTTCTTTCTTTCATTCCCTCAACAAACAGAGACCACTGAAATCAAAGAGAACTCAAGCACGAAATGGGGATGGCTTCAAGGAACGCCCGATCATGAACCATGCCTGGCTGATGCACCCATTTCAAGGCCCCTCCTGTCGTCGGCAACAAATAGTTGTTCAGCTCTGAATAGTTTCGGCATCGAGATTAACACGTATTTAAAACCCATATCGATTTCTTTTTAAAAAATATTTAAGTATAATTTTTTTTTTATTGATTATATGTTTTGGTTTTGTTCTAGTAACATCTGAAATTTGTATGAGGTGTAATTTTTGTAAGAGGATTTTTTTTTTAATGAGAATTTTTGTAAGAGGTTGTTTGGTGGTAGAGTATTGTTTTCGGTTAACTTGTTTCAGGTGTGTAACTTGTGTTTCAACTTTCGAGGAGGAGCGGGAGGAGAAATGAGTGAAGGGTAGTTTAGTCTTTTTAGAAAAATATAATTTGTCAGATGCTTTTCTCTTGTTCTCATAAAAGTCATTGATGTCATGTGAAAAACCAAAACAAAACTAATAAAGTATTCCCTTATATTTATGGTTAATGTGTGCCCCTATGGCACACATTAACCGGACCCTTTTGTAATTTCGTTTATTGACTAGTCAAACTCAAAAGCGTTAACATAATTGACTACATGAGTTGAACTTAGAATCACACCTTCAGTACCTAAAATTCGACAAATTATAAGGTCATCATAAACAGCAGTCCACTATTCTAGTAAAAGACTCTAATCTATTTAAAATTGCTGAGTTAAAAAAAAAAAATTTAATAGAAACTAATTACTGACTCAACAATTTTAAATAAGTGGGAGTCTTTTAGTGAATTGATAGACAAATGACGTAGTCCACCAAAAAAGGGTATAATTTCTCCTAAAATTTTGACTTTCATGTGCAATTGTTACTTTTCAAATAATAACAAATCCCCTTTTCTCATTTCTTTTTTGGACCACGATGCTAGATGAGAAAAATACACACACACACACACACACACACACACAATTGTAGGAGAAAATGGGCTTTTGCCCTTATTTTTCAAAATATCTAACAATATGTCCCTGTTTGAAACTATATAGGAGCATATCCCTGTTTTGAAACTCGATTTTCTCAAAATCAAGTTATAGGCAATCAAACTTATAAAAAAAAAAATTTTATGGAACATGAGTTCCACTTGAAAAATTTCAAGGAACTCGAGTTCTACATTGATACTCGATTTTAAGAAAATCAAGTTTTAAAACAGGAACATATCGCTATATAGTTTCAAAACAGAGACATTATGCTAGATATTTTAAAAAATAAGAACAAAAGCCCATTTTCTCCCACAATTGTAAGCCTTTCTTTTTTTGTGGGTACGATACCCAACCAAATCTAAACCATTAATTGGTGTTATTTTAATTATGACCGTTGATTTAAGTTTAGTGCGAAACCCGTTACCAGTAGACTTGGTTACCAGTAGACTTGGTGGGTCTCTCTCAACTTCATATGCTCTCTCTCTTGTGTGCTCCCTTTTTCTCCTTCTTAGATTGCTTCTTCTTCTCTCAAGTCCGTCAATTTCACTTCATCCCATCAGCGTCCTCATTTACTCACCGCTGAGGGTTTTTTAAGGGATCAACTCGTTTTGATTTTGTTTAAGGTAAGAATCAAACAAAACCTTAATTTCTTTGTCATTGTTTTGTGCCCCTTTTTCTTTTTTTGATTTTTGAGAAAATTTTGGAATTTCGCTCTTAAATTTCATTTCACTGTAACATTGGCATAGAAAGTGCTTGTTGAAATACTTCTTAGGGATTCAGTTTTTCCAAAACTTGTTCTTGTGGCTTTGTGTTCTGTTCATCAGGGGGTCTGGGTCTTCTTGTTAGTCTAGTGTTGTAATTTTATTTTTTATTTTTTTTAATTTTTCAATTCTTTTTATTTTATTTTATTGGTTAGCAGAGGAAAAAGGCAACACCTATGTATTGTGACCAAACAGATAAGTTTCCACTATTCCAAATCAACTACAAGACACATAACTCACCAACACAAAAACCAATAACCAAATAAACTAGCATTACTATATCAGCAATTAACTATAAGCATCTGATCTGATTAATCAACGGTGGTAAGGGCAGCATGTGACCAAATAGCTGCCACCAGTGCAAGTAGAAATGCTAGTAGGATCATCATAAGCATAAGAGTAAGCCTTAGGACAAGCCGCCTAGAAAATCCTAGAGTATGCTATGGGTTTACAAGCCTGAGGACTTACAAAGCTCCCAGTACAACAATAGCTCGTCAAGTTAAACACAAAGCAAGCACTCTCACAAGCCACAGCTCTTCTATTATCATGGGACGGAACTAGAAGCCCAACTGGGCACATCATGTTAAGGTCACTAACACACCCAGCGTAGCTGCGTTTGCTTGAGCCTTTGATGGGTGTGATTGAAATGGCCAAGTTGTAGCCATCAACAAGGCTTACATCATAGAAGTCTTGCTCGTTTCAAAGAGTTATTTCTGCTAGAGTGGCTGGTTGGGTGCCACGTAGACCGTTGCAGAGAAGTGAGCCGCCACAATAACCAGTGGCGCAGAGGCCCTGTCCGGACTAGAGAGCAGTGAGGTGGAGAGAGTAGGCCTTGCTTGGTTGGAGCTTGAAGCCACCACAGGCTAAGATGGGCTTACCTGTGTTGGGTTGAATGCTTGGCCAAACTGGATGGGTGCACTTGTTGTAAAGGTTTATAGTTCTTAATTGACCATATGAACTTTCCCAGAGAAACTACTATTAATTATGTGCATAGATTAATAACAGAGAGATATTTATTAACTTAAAAGAAAACCGCAAAATCCCTGTAAGGTTGAATTTAATCAACCATGTGTTGGCTTTATTTCGTGCCAAATTTTCTTGTAATTCAGAATGTAGAAACCCTGTATTTAGGTGGGAATAATGTAAGGGTTGTGTGTGAGAGAGTGTGAAGAAACTCAAGTTGGGTGCATTTAAGAGGAGTCTCGCGATTGGATCTCACGACTGACTCACGACTAGCAAGTTGCCAAAGTGCCACATGTGTGAAGCATGCAGGAAGCTGAAGGGTCATGACTACTAGAGCACTACAAGACAAAAAGTATAGTTTGGCCTGGCAGTTAACTCGTGACTCGTTTCAGTCACGAGGCCGAGTCACTAGAATGCCCTATTTTGCTAAAAACTGATTTTTCACATTCCTCTCATACCTTACTATAAATACCCTTATACCCACAAAATGTATTGTGCTGAAAAGGGAGCCTATGGAGAGAAAAATCCTAAGAAATGTTTCTATAATACATCCACCTTATTAGAGAGAGAACTACTCATTCTTAGAGAGAAATCTCTGTAGTCTATTCTCTTTCCCTTTCCCATTGTTATACCCATTGAGAGGGGATTTGTACCCAAACACTACCCACACCCATTCAAAGTGTTGAGAGTGTTTTTGGAGCTTGGGAAGTATTGGAAGATGCCAAGGATGGCGGATACAATATCAAGCTTATTGCAGGGATCCGGAAAGCTAGAGAAGACAAGGTTAGGCGTAACCCTATTAGAGCAAGAAGTTTGGAAGGATTAGGCTTGCAGGGTCTATTGCTATTCATGTATTTATTCTTTAGTGGATCATTTCATCGCTTGGGAGGCAGTAGAGAGGTTTTTTGCCGTGTTCTTTGATTTTCTCTTCGATAACACGGCTAGTGTTATCCTCGTATTTGCATTTCTCTTCCTTTACTCTTTAACCACTAATTGTTGCTGTGTTTGTGATTAATTATGTGTTAAAGTAGTTTGCCAAATTGGGTATTGCTTATATTTCATATTCCGCACATACATTGTTTGAATATGTTGGTTATTTTGTAATTGGGGGTCTAAACATTCATTAGCGTTTTACACACTAATTGAACATTTAATCCCAAAAGAGAAAAAAAATGGAAAGATCTATACAAAGCAAAAAAAACCCCAAAAGAGAAAGGAATTACCTTTAGCCAAAGCAGAGACAGAGAGTGGTTTGTGATGGAGACCAGAGAGAACAGAGAACAAAGTAGAGAAAGAAGGGAGTTTAGTTGGTAGAGACTAGAGAAAGTGAGTGAAAACAGAGTTAATGTTAAGGCGTGAAAAAAAATGACTAATTTGTTTTCCTGCCCAAGTTCTCCCTTTTTAGTCTTTTTCTTCTTAAAATATATATATATATATATATATATAATATTTAAAACAAAAAATGAACAAAAATAAAAACAAAAACAAAAGAGTGAAGAAGAAGAAGAAATTTATTTTCAAACAATCAAAGAGAATAACCTAATCATTTCAATCTTTCCTTTGGATTTTTTATTCAATCCTGTATTTATGAGATGTACAAAACTAAATTGAGCTACATTTGTGGAGCTATTAAATTTAATCACGAAGGATGAGACCCTACTCAATTAGACCCTACACAATTATAACTTACTTTTGGATCACTTGGTAAAAAAAGAGAATAATTTTTTATTTTATTTCATCAGATTTAAATGAAAAAAAAGACGTATTATTTTCACTTTACATATGGGAGCTAAACTAGGAGAAAACAAATAGAAAAGTAGTATGCGTCTCAATTAATTCTTTTTTTTTTTTTTTTTTTTTTTTTGATAGCCAAACTTAACGAAATTTCATTAATAGGGGCAACAGCCCATTGAAGCTACATCTGTAAGGTTGAATTTATTCAACCATCTAATTGGCTTTATTCCGTGCCAAATTTGCTTGTATTTCAGCATTTAGTAACCCTGTATTTAGGTGGGTTTGATGTAAGGGTAGTGAGTGAGATAGTGTGAAGTTTGCTCAAAAAATGTGCATGAAAACAGAGACTCGCGGCTTGGCCTCGCGGGTGACTCGCGGCTGCAAGCCGCCAAACGCAACACACGTGCCAAGCATGCCAGAAGGTGAATAGTCATGCTAGCTAGAGCACTACAGGACAAAACAGGATAACTGGCCATACGGTTATCTCGCGACTGGATCTCGCGACTTAGTCAAGCCGCGAGCCACCCCTGTTTTGTAAATCCTGACGTTTCACATTCCTCTCCCACTCCAGTATAAATATCCCTTTTACTCACAAATGTAAGAGAGCTTCCAGAGAGAATTTTGAGAGAGAAACCCTAAAGAAAAACAAGATTGATTCACGAACAATCTATACATTAGAGTCTCTTCAAATTCCTCAACTCTCTTCCTCTCCATTGTCAAATCTTTGAGAGGCATTTTACCAAACCTTGTTCTCACCATTTTCATTACTGTGAGAGAGCTGTTTGGATTTCTGGGAAGCAGTTAGGAAGGAACCAATCTTCATTGGTTGATGCTACGGTCTAGTAGCGGAATCCGAGAAGCTAGAAAAGAAAAAGGTTCGGCACAACCTCGTTGGAGCAAGAAGCTTGGAGGGCTTAGGTGCACTGGGTAGATTAGGCTTGGAGGGTCTATTACTGTCCATGTATCCCAACTATATTTTCTAGTGGATTGTTTACCGCTTGAAGGGCAGCGGAGAAGTTTTACGCCGAGGGCTTCGGTTTCCTCTTCGATAACACATCGTGTGTTGTCTTTGTGTTTGCATCTTCCTTCCCTTTATCTTTGCCTTTTATTTTCTGCTGTGGATGTGATTTTAATTAGGCTTAGATAGTTTTACCAATTCCATATTATAGCTTATGTTAAGTTTCCGCACACTAGTTTTTTGACATAATGCTTGAATTGGTTAAGTTGTAATTTGAGGGTCTAAACGTTCAAGGGTGTTTATACACGTATTTGAACTTTCAAAATCCAAGAGCACTTGGTTTACAATTGCAAGGAGGGTGTCTTCCACCAAATAACTGCATCTGAAATAGAATTTGCTTTCCTAGCCAACTGATGGGCAATAACATTGCTATTCCTGCCTACATACTTTGCTTCCCAATCCTTAAATCTTCGAAGCATATGAACAGAGCTTTCTACCACTTTTTGGATAGAGCATGGGGGCTGATTTACACCTGATAGAGCAGACATTACTGTCATGGAGTCACCCTCCACAACCACTTCTCCAAGACCCAAATCCCTTGCTAGTATAATCCCTTCCTCGGCTGCCTTGGTTTCCACCTCCAATGCCCCCAAGGGGAGGTGCAATTTCTTTGTCATTGCTCCCATAATTTGCCCTCTATCGTTTCTGATAACTACTCCTATTCTGTAGCAGTAGGGGTATTCAAAAATTGCTCCATCCACATTGATTTTGTACCACCTTGATTTTTAAGGGCGCCAAAGAGGTCTAGCTTATGGAGGTTGATTTTAGGGCTTCGGGTTGAACATATTATTCTGTCTAAATTCTTTTACATATTTGCCTACTTCAACAACAAAGCTCTTCGCTTGCTTGCTCCTCCCTTCATGTTTCATCTCATTTCTGTTCTTCCACACACACCAAGCAATAGTTGCAAAGAGCTCCCAGTCAAAATCATTTGGCGTCTCCAACAGATTCCACACCAGGTTGATGAAATCTCCTTGAGGCGATAAGCCATTTGGCAGATTGATACCAGACTCTTTCCAAACCTCTGCCACGGTTCTGCATTCCCAGCGAGTATGGCCTGAGGTCTCCCTTTCCCCACAGAAAACACAATCCTCCTTCACAGCCATTTTCCTATTTTTCAAACAATTTTTCGCAGGGAGAGTGTTTTTGCTCGACCTCCACATGAAATGTTTAATTTTTCTTGGGCAATTCAAACTCCAAATCTTCATCCACAATTTCTTCATTTGCCTACTGTCTGAACACTCTCCACCATCACTCTTTCTTTTCTCCTTTAGGACTTTAATTGCCACTCCATAAGCACTCTTGACTGAGAATTCACCATTTTTTGTCCATGCCCTGATTGAGAGTCTTCTGTCATGCCCGGATTGAGTGAGATTCCTAGGATTGTTTTCGCTATGTGGTGCAGAAACGTGGCTCTCACCTTATCAATATTCCAGTAGCCCTAGTCAAAGTCAATCAGTTGCTCAACCTTCTCTAGCCGTACCTCCTGGTTTCTTGGGCTCACTCTCTTGAAAGAATCCACTGTTGGCAGGCACCTATCATTCCATATGTTCACCTTTTTCCCATTACCCACATTCCACCTTAAGCCTTTATCAATAATGTCTCTAGCCGCGACAACACTCCTCCAAACATAAGAGGGATTCCTCCCCAATTAGGTGTCCATAAAGGATGCTTTGGCAAAATATTTTGCTTTAAAAACACTATGGAGCAATGAGTTTGGGGATTTTAGGATCCGCCACCCTTGTTTGGCTAACAAGGCCAAATTGAAAGCCTTTAGGTCCTTGAAATTCATTCCCCCCTCAGATTTTTTATTACAAAGCTTTTCCCACGACACCCAAGCCAACTTTCTCTCCTTCTCTTTTTGACCCCACCAAAAGTTTCTAACCAAAGAGTTCAACTCCGAGCATAAAGAATCGGGGAGGACGAAACAACTTATCGTGTAGGTGGGGGATGCTTGGGCCACCGCTTTTATGAGGATTTCTCTTCCCGCGTTGGAGAGGAGGTTTCCTTTCCAACTTGCAATTCTTCTTCCCACTTGGTCCTTTATCCGACTAAGAGCTTTCTTCTTTCCCTTACCCACTATGGGTGGCAACCCAAGGTATATTTCATGTTGTTGTATTATTTGTGCTCCAAAAAGATTCTTTACTTCCTCTTGAGTCTCCCTTGAGGTATTTTTGCTAAATAAAAGTGAGGTTTTTTCTTTGTTTAATTTATGCCCTGAATTAACCTCGTAATCCTTTAGAATCTTCATAACCCAATTGCCTTCCTCCTTTGTCGCTTTGCAAAAAATTATGCAATCATCTGCAAATAGGAGGTGCGATATTTGTGGTGCCTTTCTACACACCGAGATCCCTTTAATTTTCCACAAACTGGCCTTCCTCCTCAGCATTGCTGACAAACCTTCCGCACAAAGTAAAAAGAGATATGGTGAAATAGGATCGCCTTGCCGTAGGCCCCTTGTTGGTATGATTCTGCCCTTCGGTTCCCTATTATTAAGGACTGAGAAGGACACTGATTTGACACACATCATAGATAGGGAGATCCATCTTTCTTGGAAGCCCATTTTTGTCATAACTTCCTCATGGTACGCCCACTTGACTCTATTATATGCCTTGCTCATGTCAAGTTTTACTGCCATCATCCCCTCCTTCCCTTTCCTTTTTTGATTTATGCGATGCATGGTCTCGTATGCAATAAACACATTGTCTGTGATCTGCCTCCTTGGCACAAAGGCACTTTGTTCTTCGCTTATTACATTGGGGAAAATTTTCTTTAACCTGTTGGCAAGTACCTTGGAAATAATCTTGTAAATTACATTATATAAGCTTATGGGTCTAAATTCTGAAATTTTATGTGGCCATTTAACCTTGGGGATTAAACATATATATGTTTCATTAAGAACCTGAGGCATCCTACTTGAGTTTAAAATATTCAGAACAAAATTGATGACAGTACTACCCACAACATCCTAGTACTTTTGATAAAAAATTAGGGGCATACCGTTTGGTCCAAGTGCTTTTGTTGGGTGCATTTGGTTTAGGGCCTTTCTGATTTCATCTTCCCGAAACTTCTCCAACATCTTGCTGTTCATCTCAGTCGTGATTCTTGTAGTTACGCCCTCCACTTTGACTTCATGATTACAGGGTTGCTCAGAGCTGTACACCTCCACAAAATAATCTAGAATCATTTGTTCAATCTCCTCTTGTTCCTCATGCCATCTACCATTCGACCCCCTCAATCCATCAATCCTGTTTTTCCTTTGCCTTTGAGTAGTCGTGGCATGGAAAAACTTAGTATTAAGATCCCCATGCTTCAGCCATATAGCCCTTGATCGTTGGTTCCACATCACTTCTTCTTTGGTCAAGCACTCATTTATTTCCTTCCTCAGTTCCTGAATTTCTTTTGTTGTTTCATGGAGCAAGTTGAGAGTTTCTAGCCGTTTAAGTCGTTCTTGCTTTTGCTTTAACATTTTATTAACATTGCCAAATACATCTCGGTTCCATCTCTGCAAGTGAGTTTGATAATTCATAATTCTATTCTGAATTTGTGTGTCTGGGCTTACCATGAGCAGATCCCATGCCCTTTCTTTAATTTCTTTGCACCTTTCATCGTGAATCCACATTTCCTCAAAGATAAACCTTTTAGGCTTTGGCAGACCCCTTTTTTCAATCATCAAGGCAAGAAGACAATGATCCGATGTAGAGATAGACACATGATGTACCGCGGCCTTAGGGAACATAGCTACCCATCCTTCATTAGCTACCACATGATCAAGCCTTAACAGAGTTCTCTAGTTTCCTATTCTTTCATTACACCATGTGAAACTCTGTCCCACAAACCCCAAGTCCGAAAGTCCACACTGCCAAAGACACTCCTTAAATGCTCTGATTTGATTCGCATCTTTGTCCAACCACCCTTGCTTCTCCTCCGGATGGGTGATTTCGTTGAAATCCCCAAATATAACCCATGGCATATCACATTGCGCATTCAAAGTTTCTTTCAACTTCCAAGACACATACCTTTTGTTTGTATCGGGTTGCCCATAACATCTCGTTGCTCTCCGCGGTGGCTTACCGAATTCACCATGAACCACCACATCTATATGAGAATTAGAGCAACTTTTGAACCTGATATTCAGCCCCTCTTTCCAAATCATTGTGAGTCCTCTGCTACGGCCGACGCCTGGTACCAAAATGCCTTGCGTGAGCTAAAGCTTTTGTTGAATACCTTTAACTTTGCTCCGGTTTGTTGAATACCTTTAACTTCGCTTAGTTTCTTCTCTATCGTAGTCTTTGCATCACCAAATCTCAGCAAATATCACAAATTTTCATCATTAGGTAGCTATTGAATAGCTTGTACAGATAATCAAAACTCAACTTTCAAGTGGGACACTAAAATCCTCCATATTATACTATGGGATTCAATTTTGTGAATCAATAAATAATTTGGTATAATTAAAAATTTTGTTTGGCCAAGTGTGAGAGGCATAATACTCAGCTAAAATTAGACATACCCTTTGAAGAGTATGTGCATTAAGCCATTAAAAAGACATTGTCAAACACTTAAGGGCATTGTACAAACTCATGATTCTGTGTTTATCTCTTCGTTTTCTTTGATAGGTTTTGTGCTAGAATAATACAATTTATTTTTGGGTTTGTACTAAATTAATACAAACAAACAAGCCACCTCAAAACCAATTTATGAATTCCTTCTCTCTCATTTCTCATGACCCCACCCCAGTTTCAGACCTTTTCGACTCCTCCCTATGAATCCGTACTCTCCCTTCTCTCACGATCTGCATCTGTGATCACAATTAGACCCTCTAAACGACTCCAAGGACCAACATAAAAATTTGTTCTGTACTGTAACGTATTGAGATAATAGGCTTTGTGACTTTAGCTCTTTATCACCAAAATACCAACTCCATTGTTGAATAAAGACTTTTGAATCATAGGTTGATCAAAATGAAGTTTAGGCTCTCTCTCTCTCTAAACCTCTTGTTGAAGTCATGCTATAATAAGCCTTCTATATGATGTCATGTAGGGACTGAAAAACAAGGCAGCAATTGACTTAATTAACATAATTAGATTTTGGTTTCACAATTTTCAATGCATCGAGCCACTGTCAAATTCAACATCCCTCAAAAATCATCTTTCAATCGATTGAATGGATGTCTAAATTACGAATTGCTCATAAACAACAGTCTTCTTTTGAGCTTCATCTTAGGCCTATGAAACCTAGACTTGACATACATTACAAAATCAAAATATCCAAGGGTTTCAGGTGATTAGATTAAATAAGCTATTAATAAGTGAGAATAAACAGCAAACACAGTCCTGTCATTTGATTATGACGAGGATATTTACTTGAAAAATTAAAAGAACATTGTTCCTACAGTACTATCCACCACAGACTGCTTGTTTGCCTTTTAGCTTTCCTAAAAGTTCTTATGCTTGGAGCACAGGAAATTGTCTGTAGGTTACATCATTCTCTAATATGTTTCAATTATTACTTATTAGCATATGAGGCTTGCATTGCAATTATATATATATATATATATATATATATAGAGGTAAGGGGAAAGTACAGTCCACTGAAGTAGGCTATATTCTCTAACACTTATATTTTACTTTTGGATCACCTGGTACAAAAGGAAAGAAAGAAGAAAAAAAAGAATAAGAATTATATTTGTTCTTATAAATGGAGTAAAATGTTAATTGTTCCCATAAATCCTTATAGAAGCAATTTAGATGCAGCAATCTTTACCTTTTAGCGAGCTTCAAACGTAGTTATTGTCACGTCATTTATAGAATAAAACCCCTTTCTTGTGACTGATCCCAAATCCTTGGTAGGTCTTCTGAAAACAAAAGCAGGTTGATTCGGAGAAGGAAGAGTCGTTTCACAACTTAGCATGAGAAGAATTGCCAACATTTGGTCGAACTGTTGCATCTTCTTGCACACATAAGAGCCCAATTTGAATGCATCTCAAGACTTCATGAGAAAAAAATGACTCAGTAATCAACGAATCTACTATATCCAAGGCTCTATCTTCTGTCCATAGTTCCCAGACCGGTATGGTTTATAGCATTATCCAAAGGGGGTTGTATTATAAATGCAAATGGAAAAGACAGTTGTTTTTTTGTTACTTACATGCCCTATCAAAGTTAGGGAAGGGTGTGTTTGATAAGAACTGTTATTCTTCTTGCCACTAATGATCTCCAACAATATGACACCAAAACTAAAGACATCTAATTTTGTTGAAAATTTCCCAAATATTACATACTCTAATGACATATAACCACTGCATGTGAATAGTATTAAAAATAGAGTTAAAGTTTGCATAGGCCTTCATTTTCTATATGTGTGGAAAGTGTGCAAGGCTTTGTGTGCACATGTGTACTTACTATGTTCCGATAACTCTAGTTGTCTTGTCTTGAATTTAGTCTCCTTTGAATATACGAGCTATCCCGAAATTTGAAATTTTTGGATTCATCTCACCATCTAGGAGAACATTGCTAGTTTTAAGATCCCTATGTATAATTCTTAATCTTGAGTCTTGATGAAGATACAAAATCCCACGAGTGATCCCAATAATGATTTCAAAGCGTTTCCCCCAATTAAGCAATGAACTTCTTGTATGGTCTACAATAAAATTTAACTCCAGAATACTCAAAATGTGATTAAATAGTGTAAAAATATTTGGTTGTATGTAATCCAAAAATATTCTCTAAATATATATAATAAAAGAAAATAAAACAGATGAATGCAATAGATTTATAGAAAGAAGATGTACCAAAAATGAAGAAATCTAGGCTTTTGTTGGGCATTTACTCATAAATCAACATCTTTTCTTCCCCCTGAATGCAACAACCAAAAAGCTTGACAAGATTCCTATGTTGAAGTTTTGCAATTAACATAACTTCATTTTTGAATTCATCTATTCCTTGTCTTGAACTGTTGGATAGCCTTTTTACAGCTACTTGTTGTCCATTAGATAATTGACCCTGAATCCATGGTCCAAAATTAAGCTTAGTCCTAACAATTAGTTCAAAGCAATTGAGTTCAATGCCACAATCTAATTCTTCAATAACTTATGTCTATGTAAATCATTTTCCAGTATTCACACACACAATAATGGAAATTGAAAAAGAAAGGAAAATATGCAAGATATCAACATTCAACGATGCCATTACGAATTGTAACTTTACCTTAAAAACAGAACCAAAGCCACCTTGTCCTAGTTTGTTGATTGGAGAGAAATTGTCAGTGGCAGCAACTATGCAGCTTAGATCAAAGATCAATAAATCTGGATGTCTCCTATTCTCCTCCAGCTCATTTCCCTCGAAATAGCCCATGGTACGAGTAAAAAGTAATGATTGATTGTGCAATTTTCTCTTCACTGTCCTAAAACATATTGACAGACGTTGCTGACTATAATTTTGCAATTGAGCATTTATATAGCATTTATATAATTGAGCAATTGAGCATATATATATATATATATATATATATATTCCTCTCCGTTTGTGTGAACAAAACAATGGAAGTGATTTTGTTACCTTTTGTTTTCCTCTTCTTTGTTTTTTTTTTTTTTTTTTTTTTTTTTTTTTTTTTTTTTTTTTTGAGGGGGATGTTTTCCTCTTCTTCATTAGGCATATATAGGCTATCAAGCATACCAGAAACAATGTCACCATAACAGAAAATTATTGTAATAGCCAGCTGCCTCCTGTGGCCAAGAGCATCGAGGCTCAGAGAGAGGCTGTGAGAGTGTATCTTTGGTCCAGTTCGATCCTTATTTATCTTCAAATGAAACCGTAACGTGTCCACAATTCACATGATATTGGGCTTGTTTGAATAAGCTGTTTGAAAATGAGCGTTTTTAAAATTTGCGTTTTGGAAAACACAATTTTAAATATTATATTAAAACGTTTGGTAAAATTTGTATATAGTATTAGTCTAAAATTATTGTTTTGGTGCAGATTACCAAAAAGGACTGGAAAAGACTTAATTCTGATAATATTATTCTATCATATTTGAAGTAGCTCATGAAAATAATAATAATATTCACTTTCCCTCTAGCCTTTTCTTTAAATAAAAAAATTATGCAAAAACTAAATTAAAATAACCCCAATTACTTTCTCTTTCCCCAAAGCTCATATCAACCACAAACCTATCCAAAATATATATATATATATATATATATATATATATATATATAGCAACCACAAATAATGAAAGTGAAAAAGAGATAGCAGAGAGAGAGAAACACGATATTTCCTTCACAGTTCACATGGACAGCTTTTTATTGCAAACATGGAAAAAGGAGCTAGTGGACATGTTGTTCCTACAAGTGGTGCTTTCTTATTTCCATTTTCAATACTACAACAATTGAGCTCTTTTTTGTTGTGTCAACATTCTCTACTGCTGTTCCAACATCCGCCTGAGACCTTGAGCACAGTGTATTTGCTGGCCGGTGATTTTGTCATTTAGCAAATGCGTGAGGGTATATCAGGTATTCAAGCCTTAAAAAGTATTACAAGATCTGCATTTTAAGTGCCGTTTTCAAAAGGTTGGCTGGAACTCCAGTTTCAAAACGTGATATTTTGCGTTTGAAAGAACGCAATTTCTAGTAAAATTACAGTGCCAAATGCACACGTATTTGCGTTTTTAATCAAAATGCGCGTTAAGGCTTTTGAAACAGCCTATCCAAACGGGCTCATTAATTGATACTAACAATGACATTTAATAAAAGCCATTTAAATGTATTGTACCTATTTCTCCAAAAAAGGAAAAAAAAAAAAAAGTTTTGTGCCAAAAATGATGTCGTCACCTTATGTAGCCATTAGATTCCAGAGCCTCACTGTCGAAGGTATAGAGTTGCTCCACCACAGCCAGTGGATTTTGAAATAAGAGAAAAGGCAACATTACTTGCATAGAGAATCTAGGAGCCTGTTTGGCCAACAAAATTTGATCACTCAATTTCCGTCACTCATCACTCATAACTCATCACTCATCATTTATTACTCAATTTTTCACATCCGTTTGCCTTCATCACTCAGTTTCCATTACTCACTATTTTTCACACTATTTGGGAGGCCCACACCTGTCATGGTGCAGTTTTTTTTTTTTTTTTTTTTTTTTTTTTTTTTTTTTTTTTTTTTTTTTTTTTTTTTTTTTTTTTTTTTTTTCAGTACCAGAACCCGAACCAGTGGAAAAGAAAAAAAGAAACCAGACTAGTGAAGAACGAACCCAGTGAACAAAGAAAGGAAAAAAAAAAAAAAAAAAAGTCAGTTGGTCAAAAGTTGCTATTGAATAGGTCCCTCATGTGTGTTTAATTACAAAAATACCATTGAGTTATGAGTTATGGAAACTGAAAACACCTTTGGCTGTTTTCAGTTTCCATAACTCATACAGAGAATTGAGTGATGGAAACAAAAAATTTGAAACTGAGTTATGGCTTGCCAAACTAACTTTTTTTTGAGAATTGAGATGGGTTCTACCATTTTTGAGAATTGAGTTATGGAAACTGAGAATTGAGTGATGAGAATTGCCAATCCAAACAGCCCCTAGGCTTCCTAGTATGTGTGCTCAATGGGAAAAAGTCTTTGAAAGGTTTCTGCCATCAATGAGTAAAGGTTTTAATAAATAATTTATTTTGAACTATTTTGTAAGGTAAACTACTTCTAAAGCATTAGGTGGGAACTTCTGTTATAAAAATATTTTCCTTTTAATTTTATCTTCTCTCTGAAATTTGCAAAAAAAGAAAAAAAAAAAAAGAACATATTTCGTCATCCTAAATAAGGAGGTTGTGCGAGCTCACTAATTTGTAAATTGTTTTACCAAAAATTTGACAAAGAATTTTCTGGTCAACCCAAAAATATTTTAAAATGAAACAAATATTGAAAAATATGGAAAACATTTTCTTGAAAAGCAAACAAAGTGAGGGCAATCCTTCAACCAAATGGAATCTCTCTTGCCAAGGTTTTTTAAACGCCAAGGTTTTTTAAACGGGTTGATTTACACTTTGGGCCTTTTGCTGTCATATTAATTCCGCCACAATAGGCCACCCTTACTTGCAATGAAGTTTGTGTCAATGATGGCCAATTTTGTGTGCCCAAGAACTTCGATCTTTCCATAGTACAGGGTCTTGAAGGCCATTAAAAATAATAATAATAATATATAAGAAAAAAGAAAATTTTTAAAATTATCTTAGCTTTCAAACTAATTAAATTTGTTGTTCTTTGTGAGCTTTTATATATAAATATTTAAACTTAACATACTAACATATAAATAGATATACACACATGTATTTATTTAGTAGTTTATGGTTTCTATAAATTATAAATTACATAATTCAATGAGTTCATGTATATGTATATGTTGATGTTAATGTTTATGTTTTTGTGTGTGTCTTGAGAGCGAGAGAGAGAGAGAGAGAGAGATTATGGTTTCTAGAAGTAGAAAGACCATGCATATGACAATCACCTTGGGAATGTTGCACCGTTGAGCCAACTTTTGTTTGTAGCATCAACTAATTGATTGCTTAAGCAAACCAAAGAGATTGAATTTATTCTTGCACCCAAATGTCCATTGCCTTGAGAAAGTTGAACGGAAATAGAACTTCAACAAAATGTGAGACTAAGTACAATTAAGTTGCTGGGGTCCTTGCTACAAATTTTCAATCAACTTCCATAGTCCTCAGATTCAACTCAACAATTTTTTTTTTTCTCGATCTTGCTAATCCGTCAAATCAAGTAATTTCAAAATGCTTGAATTAGTACATTAAAACAGCAATATAATAGACACTGTATAAAATTTACTCTTGCACAAATCAAAAGAAATAGGAGGTGCTTTTTCTTGTCCTTATTCTCTGAGGCAAGGAATGTTTTTCTCTTTGAAGAGTTTCGAGCGGCAAGGTTTAAACTAGAAGAAACCCAATTAGAGAGTGCAGGCCATAAACCAGTAATAGAATAGATGAGAGATTCTTAGGGTGAGTTTGGTTCAACTTTTTGTAAAAGTGCATAATGAAAATGTGGAGTTTTCAAAAAATGCATAATGAAAAAGTGCATTTTAAAAAAGCTAAGTGTTTGGTAAAAACTGTTAAAAAGTGTTTTTTAAAAAAGCTGAGTGTTTAACTAGCACTTATAAAAGTGGAGATTTGAGTTTTAAATTACCAAAAAGGACAAGATATATATATATATATATAAGTGAAATTTTGTTTTAATGATCTCTCTTAATGCAAGTTATGGACACAACATTTTTACAAAAATTTCACAATAAAGTCTATATGACAAATTGTTAATGGTAGATAAGAAAAATAATAATGTCATTAATAGGTTCAAATAAGAACCAATAACAAATTACTATGTAGAATTTATTATGAGAAGTGTTACGTTCACAACATTTTTCGTAATATTTTCACAACAAAATTTATGTGGAAAGTTGTTACTAGTTCTAATTTGAACCCACAACTGAAATTATTTTTTTACTAACCAATATTAACTAATAACAATCTGTTACTTAAAATTTATTGTGAAAATATTACGATAGCATTTCTTAATTAGGATTTTTTATTTTTTATATTATTTTTCCTTTCTTCATTTCACTTTCAACCATACGTTTTATTTCTTTTTCTTTCTTTTTTTCTCCTCCACACACTGTCCACTATCTCTACCCCCTCTTTTACTATCCTTTTCTCCCTCATTCAGAACGTTCTAGGAGCTCATTTTCTTTTTCTTTCTCCAGCTCCCTCTCTCTTTCTCTCTCTTTTTTTTTTTTTTTTTTTTTTTTTTTTTTTTTTTTTTTTTTTTTTTTACTTGATTCCAAAACTCTCTCTGTGATAAGAAAATTTTCCTTTTCTCCCTGATTCAAGAACATTCCAGGGAGCTCTCATCTTCGTCCCCAACCCAGTCCAGATGGGTCAGATGGCTTCTGTCCTTTGTTTTTTTTTTTTTTTTTTTGTTATGATTTGATTAATTTTAAAACTGTGTTTTTGAGTTTGTATTCTGATAATCTGATTATGCTTGAGTTTAGAAATGTTTGAGAGAAAAATTGTTGTGTTTGTAGTGTTTGTTCTGTAGCAGAGCAGCACGGAGAGGACCTTTGTAGCAGCACAGTGGGCAATTTGGTAATTTAACACTACCTAAATGGTAATATTGTTGAAACGCGCATGGACTTTCTGATTATGAACCTCTTGAGTTCCATTTTGCAAATGCGCATTTTCTTCACAAACTCAAAACGCAACTTTTTCCAAAAAGTTGCATTTTATACTTACCAAACACTAATTTGGAGCTGGCTTTTTTGAAAACACGGCTTTTGGGTTATAAACGCTGAAACAAACAGGTACTTAGTTTAGATTGGTAAAGTTTTACACACCTTCCAATCTGTTATGAAACTTGATATAGAAAGCCAATGAGCTGGCTATTCCTTTAAATCCAGCAGGGTGTAATTTTGTGTTGTATATCTAGGGTATAACTCCAATGAATGATTCATATATTAGACCGTACAAATTCAAGATAGCCAAGGTCATTTACTTAATAACCTTGAGAATGTTACGCCATCTTTGGAGACCACTTTTGTTTTTAGCATCAACTAATTGATTGCTTAAGCAAACCAAAGAAATTGAATTTATTCTTGCACCCGAATGTCCATTACCTAGAGAACATTGTACGAAAATAGAGGTTCAACAAAATTCGAGACAAAGGAAATGTTTGGATCCACGTTTAACCACGTTTGCGTCTGCATTTGTTATAAATTGTTGGGTTTCTGTTTTTTTTTTTTTTTTTTTTTTTCACGCGTTTTGTTTTGGAGTATTGCGGTTACTGTTCAATGAACAGTAACCGCAAATGTTGACTTTCTGCAGTGAACAGTGCACATATGCACTGTTCACGGACCCACAAATTACACTTTTTATCAACTTTTTCATTAAAAATGGGTCCCACGGTACTATTCACACATTTAAAAATTATTTTGTTACAGTGTTTTCAGTTTCAGCAAAATAAGTTCTATCCAAACACACCCAAAGTAGATTTAAGTTGTTGGGGTTCTAGTTACAAATTTCAATTAACTTCCATAATCCTTAGACTTGACTTAACAATTTTTTTCTTGGTCTTTTTAAACTGTCAAATCAAGTAATTTCATTAAAATAATACTTTCATCCATTTATCTTTCAAATTATTTTGAAAAGATTTATTTCCATGTTTTATCTTTCTTTCATTGCACACCTTTTTCGCCAGCTAAAATAGTGAGCTTTCACACAAATACACCAATAATAGTTATATTAATAAGTTAGTGAGAAAAGTATATTAAATAAGAAATAGAATTTTAAATCAAAGATAAAAATACAATTAACATAATTTAAAAACTATTATTAAATATCATTAAATTTTTCTTCATAAATTTTTATATACAAATATTTAAAATTTAGTTATTAAAATACATACGAACTCATATTGTTATTTTTCTCTAATAAATTATTAAATTGCGGTATTTAGTATGTGAGTTTGTGTTTATGCTTACGTTAATGTTTATGTTAATGTTTGCTTGTGAGAAATATATATACACTTTTGGTACTGGCCTTTATTTTAAAAAAGAAGCAAACTTATCACTCACATGACAATCAAATTGAGAACGTTGGGCAACAAAAGTACTTCCCAAGCGTATTTAAGAGAGGCATAGAGAAGTAAATGTTCCAAAATAGTCCCTATAGGGAAAAATTCAGCAACTATATTAACCATATTAGTGAATACTTAAATCCCTTAAGAGACCAATTAAATTTTAATATTTTCCAGTATGATTTTTTTTTTTTAATTTATGTCCTAAATAACTTTCTAAGTGATATTAACAAAGGAATTAATTCCCCAAAAAATAAAGCACTAAGGGCATGTTTGGTATACTATTATGGTTATTACAATGCAATAGGAACCAGATAACAAGGAATGAAAGAAGCTGTAATGGAATAAGCATTCTTATTCACCGGTTTAGTTACAATAACTTAGTAAAATGACAGAATGATACTGTTTTTAGTCAAATTTCCTAAAGTACACTTTTTAAAAAAAATTATATATTTACCCCTTTTTTTTGTTTAAATTGTATAGCATTTGTCATTATAATTTGATGGATTGATTAATATTTTCGTAAATAGTTAAAATGTATGTAGAAAATTGATTACATATTATATAGGTTAAAAAATTAATATGGATACTAGTTTATAGTATATGAATATAGATATAAGGAACAATTTTTCTTTTAAAAGAAAATTTAAATCAAATTGTAAAAATGAAATAAATGACATCTAGCATGCAAGTTCTTTTCGATAATGTTCACTGTCATTCTACTGTGCAATCTTTGAAGAAAGAACTAAGAAGAGTAAAAAACAATGGAGGAAGAAAAAAATTGATTAAAGAAAAAAAAGACAGAAAGTATGTGAGAGGACAAAGCCATATTTTGTTAGGGAAAAACCACTCGTGTCATTAACTTTAAAGTTTAAAAAACCATCTGAATTCCCAACCAAGCATATATATATATATATATATATATATATGAGATCAATGTATATTTTATCTGGAATTAGGCATAAGTACAAGGTTGTGGACAAGGTAAACTGTATTGCACAACAAATACACATGAATTTATAATGTTTTGGGGAAATTGCACTTTACCCACTTGTGATTTGGCCTGTTTTAACAGTGCTTACTCTTGGTTTAAAAGTTGTCACTTGACCCACCTTAGGTGGCCTCCATTAGACTCCCGTTACCCGCCTCTGCCTTTTCACCGTTAAAAATAGGGGTAAATGTGTCTTTTTCTTTATATTTTATGTCTCTCTCCTCTTTTATCTCATTCTTCTTCTTCTTCACAATCAAAACCCAGAAATCCATGTGAACATACACCCACAGATTCGCTAGCCTTCCACTACTAAATCCAAAAATTGACTACTTAATTCTTCATAAAACAATCACAAAATAAAATACAAAAATTAAGAATAAATGGTATCCACCAGTTTGTTGGATTCTATCTTTACCCTAGGCTTTCTCTCTCTAAAACTCTAACCCCTTCTCTTTTGCTGGGTTCTCTAAAAAAAAAAAAAAAACCCAGATTTGCAAGTACAAAAAAAAAAACCCAGCAAAGACCAGCAAGGCAACAGACGGTGGAGGTCTGTTCCTTTCACACATCCTTCGACTTTCGAAACCGTCTCCATGGAAGAAGATCTCAAAAACAAGGTAAAGTCCGACCTAGAATTTGAACATAATTTCTAAATAAAAAATTAAAGAAATTCACTAAAACTAGTAAATTAATCGCATTCAAAATTCACTCTTTCAGTTACAACAATTTTTTTCTTTTCCTTTTGTTTAGTTTCTTAGTAAACAAATAGAGAATGAAGAAATAGAATTTCAATAATCTCTTCGAAATCAACTAAAGCAAGTAAACTAATCACATTTAAATTTCACTGACGCAATAACCTTTTATTTCTTTTCCTTCATTTTCTTAGGAAACAAACAGAGAATAAGGAAATAAAATTTCAAAAATCTTTCTAGAAACTTTGAAGAAAGCGACCGAAACTAGCAAACTAATCAAACTTAAATTCTCACTGACACACACTAACTTTCTATTTTCCTTTCCTTTAGTTTCTTAGCAACCAATCAGAGAATAAAGACACCGAATTTTTGCAATCTCTCTAAAAGCTTCTGTTTTTTTTTTTTTTTTTTCCTTTTTTTTAGTAAATTGTTTCCAATTCCATTAACACAAAAGAAAATTATATTTTCCTTTTGGTTTTCTCGGAAACCAAACAGAGGATTAAAAAATGAGAGATAATTTCTAGGGTTTTAGGAAGTTTCATTTTTTTATTTGGGTGTTTATTCAGCGTTACCTGTAAAGCGACTCTGGTGAAGTTGCAGGAGTAGATGAAATCGGCAATGGGGGCAATTTCATATTTAGATTCCAAGTCCATGGCCGAAGATCAAGTTGATATGGAGGAAATGAGTTTGGGGTTCTAAGGTAGAGAGACAGAGAGAGCTCATTCCTTTTTTTTAGGTTCTATTTAGATTCTAATTTTGGCTTATATAGTAAAGAGGATTTTCTAACGGAAAGGGTAGAGGTGGGTAACGGGGGTCTAACGAAGGCCACCTCGGGTGGGTTAAGTGATAACTTTTAAACCATGGGTAGGCACTGTTAAAATGGGTCAAACCACAGGTGGGTAAAATGCAATTTCCCCTAATGTTTTTTGTTGACCCTTTAGTAGTGTAATAGTCGTCAAAAGCTTTGTAATTCAGTGGCATAACAATTCAAAACCTTATTATTGTAGCTAGTGAATTATCAAAAAAATATTTATGTATAGTTACCTCATTTGTTGTACCATACTCGAATCCAATGAAAAATCTGCTATGTGAAATTATGAAGAAAGCAGATATAGAGAACTTTATACAACTGGCGTTTTTACTTTTTTTATTTATTTATTTTTTATAACTTTCTTTCCCTAGTATTTTGGTGGATAAGAAGCATAATATTTGCAGTAATTTCCATGCATTGTAAAGGACTTGTATGTCCGAATAATTCCAAAAATCTCTTTCAATCACACAAACGCAAACAGACAAAAAGTAAAATCACAATTATCTCCAACACTCAAGCAATAAACAATAGTAAGAAATGTGAATTAAAGAATGGCGTGATTAAGTAGCTATAGAATACCTTAGGACTATTTGTCTTGAGCAGGTACACTCTAATAGGACTAAACCTTCTGGCCGATTCCAATGACCACCTAGATTTGTGCTCTGCATCAACATACTAGGATTATAGACTCTGTGCCTTCAGCTCTTGTTTACCATAAGACCAACTTCGTTCTTGAATAAAGATTTATGAGACATGAGTTGAATATCATTAACTTTTAACAGATATTCATGGTAAGAAATTGAGTAATTCTTAGGTACTCTAGGAGCATGGTGAATGGTGTTATCTTCTCTCACATTCATGTTGGTGTCCACTTATTAAATTCATGGTAGGATCCACTACGAATTTGAGAGGAGAGAACACCATCTCATTATACTCCTGGAGTACCTAAGAATTTTCTCCAGAAATTTGGCTAAGATTGGCATATTGGGATATAAAGAGTTATCAAGGCATATGACCAATTACTTTGGCTTTCGCTAGTAATTGGTAATTTAGCATCATGACTGATGTTGTTAGGACATACGTGATTTAATGTTAGAAACATATGTTACTATTTTATGTAATTGACTAATCCTTTGACAAAACACACTTTTCTTGTAATTGGGTAGATCTAGGATATGTTTAATACTTCAAGGAACAAGGTTTCAAGTTCAAGTGTTAAAGCCATGTAAGTCTATCTAAGAATCAAGTGAGAAAGTACTGGACTTTAAAGCTCAATAGCTAGCTCAATAGCTAGCATCTATCAAGGTTTAAAAGTTGTTTTAGCCCGTGGCTTGACAGCTAGCTCGATAGATGGCTATCTATCGAGATTTATGAAACTCAATTTTTCAGAGTTGTTTTTCATCCAATCCATGGGTATATGTTTGGGTTTTCTTTTCTCACAACCCTAAAAGTATATAAGGATCATTTTAAGGGCTGTCTAAGGTTGCGCAAGTGTGAAGCAAAGTTTTGTTCATGCAAATTGTGATCGAAGATAGAATTTGCCCTAGTTCATCTTTCTCTTGAAGAAGTTGCTGTGTTTGTACACCGGGTGGTTTTGTGACCAAGGAGCTTCTTGATCTTTATCATGTGATGAACTGAAGAACTTTGTAGCCAACATCTTTCTCAAGTTGGTGATTAAGTCGCATACTGGGATCCGTACATCTATTGGTTAGTCACGTACTAGGAACCGTGCATTAAAAATGAGAGATTGTCACTACATAACAAGTCCAATTGGGTATTGGGGTAAGGGTTCAACTATAGGTTGGTATAAGGTACTGTGATTCCTTTAATTGTAACCGCTTGTTGTGATAATAGTGGATTCTTGGGATTGATGACCTTAAAATCACCCAGTGGGGTTTTTGCCGTGTTGGTTTTCCCCATTCGAAAACAAATCACCCATGTCAAATTTAATTTCCGTTGCATTTAGTTTAATTGGTGATTTGTTTGTGCTGCCACACATATTATATGTTAATCTAATTAATTAATCAACTTGGCTAATTAATTGGTTAATCTATTACAAGGGGTCAATACATTCTTGGCTTTTCAGATGTCACTGATCTTGATTCCTTGAACTTTGTGTTGTTATGTAGCTAACCTCATTCCAGAAAAAAGTTAGTGGCTTTCATAAGTCAACCTATTACTAGTTGTCTATGGGTCCATTTGAAAATAGCTTATTTAACTGAAATAGAAAACTTTTTGCTAAAAGTGTAGAAAAAAAAAAGTTAAAAGTTAGTTGAATAGTATAATGGGACCCATGAATAATACCAAAAAAAAGCTAAAAACTAAATAAGCTAAAGGAAATAAGATCATTCCAAACTCATCCTATGTCATTTACAAATTAGTACAGACTATGGCTTTCACTAAATGCTTTGCTTTTATCAAAATAGAAAAGGTTGAAACCCATGTCTTGAAGTAATTTAAAATAGGACAAATAGGGAAAACCCACATAGGTCATTAATTTTAAAGTTTAAAAGACTATCTAAATTCTCAACCAAGCATATATATGAGATCAATGTATATTTTATCTGGCATTTAAGGCTTAAGTAAACTGTATAGCACAACCAAAACACATGGATTTATAATGTTTTTTGTTGACCCTTTAATAGTGTTATAACATTTCAAATCTCTCTTGTTGTTGTAGCTAGTGAATTATCCAAAACAAAATGTGTATAGTCACCTAATTTGTTGTACAATATCTCACATCCAATGCAAAATCTGCTAAAAAAAAAAAAAAAAAAAAAAAAAAAAAAAAAGCAGATATAGAGAAATTCATAAAACAGGCGTTTTTACTTCTTTCTTCTTCTTTTTTTTTTTTAAAAGAATTTATTTCCCTAGTGATAAAGCACATATGTGCCTTGTTAGTATGTTCCTCGTCTATGTTGATGGGCGAACTTGATGTAATGGACGAGCTCGATTTCCTGTTGAAAATAGAGAGAATGAAAGTGAAAGACATTGGGTTGGTGCCAGCCAAGGACCTTTCGATGCTTGAATTAGATAATCTCCTTGGAAATCTATAGCATGTATTGTACTATGATAAGTATCCACTTACTTGCTTTCCATGGCTTTATATAGCCACATGATGAGCTTATTGCAAGGTCCGTTAATCTCCCCAAAACGTTGTGATCTTAGCTGGGCAATTAATTCCAAGCTTCTCATTAAGTTGTCTGCAACTAGGGATGGCCATACCCATTGGGTAATGTATATGCAACCCTACCCGATCCAAATGTTTCGGGTAATATCCGATTCTTAATAGGTAGAGCTTAACTGGGTAGGGTATGGATATTACCCAAATTGTTTGGGTAGGGTATGGATATTATCCAAATCCGACCCGTAAAAATTTAAAAAAAAAAAAAAAAAAGATCAAATACCTGATTATGTATAGAATAAGACAAGCAATGATAGGAAGTGTTAGGTTTGCCTCATATTATTACGATGAGCTACAATTGCCACTGGAAAATTTCATAAACTTTTCTATTTCTTTTTTCAATAAACTTCTTTAAATTGGACACTATGAAGTGTTTTTTTTCTTTAATTTGATTAGGATTTAAAATAAGCTACATCTTTAAATGCTTTAAAAAGACCAGACCAGATGCTTGTCTAGCTAAGCATAAAATCTCACATAAAATAATTCTGCCCAGTCACTAGAAGAAGAATCTGGGGCAATTATTGCAACTCAAGCGTAATTGTACTGATTTTCTTTTCTCCATTAAAGCTTGACTCTATCAATTTTAACAAATGTAATTTATTGTAATCAATTGTGTTGAAGAACTAAAGTTACATATAAAATTATATTTTAAACATAGTTCTGCATTGTCCCCCAAGTGGATCAATCTTATTTAACATGTTGTACGACAAGCATTAAGCTCCTATGCCTCTCTGTGGTCTTAAAGGATGCCAGCAAAGATTCTTACTGTGCTTATTTTTGCCTCCGTGCTGCTTCATCAAGTTCTTGGGGTCGATTTGTTGCTCTTGGAAAATGTAACCATTTGTAAAAGTTATAGTACAATTGCCACAAAAGAGATTTGAGTAGTAGACTGTTGAGAGTAGTTTATCCAAATTTAAAACACTTTTAAGAGTGGCATTGGATTTGAAGAGAAAGAAAAAAAACTGATATCACATGGAACATAAATAGATATACTTAACTCCCACCAAATTGGAAATGGTACCAATTAAGCCCCAAAACATGGTATGATGGGGCTGGCTTATATAGCAAATTGCTATTTTATAACAGGGACCCAAGCTGTAAAAAGTCATGGACTGCCTATGTCATTTGAATTTGTTGTTTTATAATAGGGACCCAAGCTATTTTCAGAGTTATTTTGATGCACCACTTATGAAAGTTACAGGGAGGCTTCATCCAGTGGAAATATTTTACATTAAAAAGCCTGAAAGTGACTTTTATTACTGTTACATTGACCTTGATTTTGTAAAATTTATTTTAGGAGTTGCCATTTGCTTGACAAACAACTGAAGAGGCAGAGGAAAATGTTGCTTCTTTATTTTATTTTATTTTTTATCTAATAAAATTTCTATCTCTATCTCTCAAAAAAAAAAAGAAAAAAAGAAAAGAAAGAAGTAGATACAAACTAATCAATAAATTTTTTTTATTGATTAGTTTTTTTCTTTTTTAAGATTGGTTAGTTTTTATGTTAAAATGTTTTGAATTAAAAAAAAAAATAAATAAATGGGTTTTGGGTTTCGGGTAGGGTATAGATATCCATAGATAATATATTCGGGTAAGATTCAGGTATAGATATTAACGAGCATTGATAATCGGGTATCCATGGGTAAACTTTTTGGGTCGGATATGGGTATATCCGATCCATACCCTACCCATGGCCATCTCTATCTGCAACTAACATGAGGCAGCCCATGAAGTTGCCAATTAATGGCTTCGTAACCGTTGGTTTGAATAGGAGGGTACGCTTTGCCTGAATGAGAGAGTTAAGTCTAACTTAAATGCGCTTAAGGTCGTCCATTCAACGGATGACCAATTTGATCACTATTCGTCACTTGGTATTTTGGTGGATAAGAAGCATAATATTTGCAATAATTTCCATACATTGTAGACAGACATGTAAAGTAAGAATAAGTTAAAAAAAAAAAAATGGCAATCACACTCAATAACACAAATAGACAAAAAAGGAAAATCACAAATATCTCAAGCAGCTCTCAAGCAATAAACAATAGTAAGAAAATATGAATTAAAGAATGGCGTGATTAAGTAGCTATAGAATAACTTAGGACCCATGCTAACTTTCACAGCATCAAGGCTTTCAGAGCAACGGTGATGAGTGAGAGAGATGGAGAAGGTGAGACTGTGAGAGTGTGTGTTCGGTCCCATTCGGTCTAGTTCGGTCCTGATTTATTTTCAATTGAAACGGTGATGTGCCCACAATCCATATGACATAAACTGATACAAACAATGCTGTTTAATAAAAGCCATTTAAAAAAAAAAAAAATGTTTTGTACCAAAAACGATGTCGTCTCCTTATGTAGCTGTTACATTCCAGAGCCTCATTATCGTAGGTATAGGAGTTGATCCACCACAGGCAGTGGATTTTGAAATTAGAGCAAATGCAACATTACTTGCATAGAGCATCTTGGCTTCCTAGTATGTGTGCTCAATTTCCACGCTAGGAAAAGTCTTTAAAAGGTTTCTGCAATAAGTGAGTAAAGGTTGTAATAAATAATTTATTTTGAAGTATTATGTAAGGTAAACTACTGCTAAAGCATTAGGTGGGAACTTTAGTTATAAAAATATTTTCCTTTTAATTTTATCTTCTCTCTGAAATTTGCGAAAAAAGAACACATTTCGTCTTCCTAAATAGGGGGGAGGTTGTGCAAACTTGCCAATTTGTAAATTGTTTTACCAAAAATTTGACAAAGGATTTTCTAGTCAACTTAAAAATATTTTAAAATGAAACAAATATTGAAAAATACAGAAAATATATTCTTGAAAAGCAAACAAAGTGAGGGGAACCCTTTAACCAAATGGCATCTCCCTTGGTGAGGTTTTTTAAACGGGTTAGATATACTACAGGCTTGAGCCATGAATTGGGCCCCTCCTCCTCAAGGAGGTTTACACTCTAGGCCCTTTGTTGTCATATTAATTCATCCACAATAGGCCCCCCTTGCTTGCAATGAAGTTTGTGTAACTGATGGCCAATTCTGTGAGCCTAAGAACTTCGATCTTTCCCTAGTACGTGGTGTTGAAGGCCATTAATAGTAATAATAATAATAATAAGTTCGTGTATATGTATATGTTGATGTTAAGTTTATGTTTGTGTGTGTCTTTTGTGAGAGAGAGAGAGAGAGAGAGAGAGTTTATGGTTTCTACCTTTGGCACTACCTTTCTTTTAACCTAGAAGCAGAACAACCATGCATCTGACAATCACCTTGAGAATGTTGTGCCATTTTTGGAGCCAACTTTTGTTTGTAGCATCAACTAATTGATTGCTTAAATAAACCAAAGAAATAGAATTTATTCTTGCACCCAGATGTCCATTAACTTGTGAATGTTTTATGGAAATAGAGTTTCAAAAAATGTATGGCAGAGTACAATGAATTTACTGGGGTCTTGATTTAAAATTTTTCAATTAACTACCATAGTCCTTAGATTCAACTCAACAATTTTTTTTTATCGATTTTGTTGAATTGTCAAATCAAGTAATTTCATTAAAATGATACTTTCATCCATTTGTCTTTCAAATTATTTTGAAAACATTTGACTCCATATTTTATCCTTCTTTCATTGCACAACTTTTTTTGCCAACTAAAATAGTGAGCTTGCCCACAAATACACCATTTATAGTTATATTAATAAGTTAGTGAGATAAGTATAGTAAATACGAAATAGAATTTTAAATCAAAGATAAATATACGTTCAAAATAATTTAAAAATTACTATTCAAATATCATTAAATTTTTATTCATAAATTTTTGTATATAAATATTTAAAATTAAGTTTTTTTTTTTTTTGAAACCGAATTTAGTTATTAAAATACATAGGAACTCATATTGTTGTTTTTCTTTAATAAATTATTAAATTACGGTATTTAGTATGTGAGTTTGTGTTTATGGTTATGTTAATGTTTGCTTGTGAGAAATATATATACACTTTTGCCATATTTTTTTTTTTTTTTTTTTTGAGAATCAAGTCAGAAACTATTATTAATCAACAGAACTATCAAGGATTACATGCTGTTGCACATCACTTGGGATGTCATTCGTCCAAACATGAGGGCACGGTATGGCTTTAGACGCCTTTGCTAACTTATCTGCTACACCATTCCCCTGCCTTTTCACATGAACAAACGCAACTGAAACAAAGTTCAGCGCCATTGTTCTCACTTCTTCCAGGATATGACCATATGAACTGAAGCACGGACAGCTCGAATTGATCGCTGCTGTGATGGTTTCAGAATCCCCTTCAAACACCACGTCTGCTAGGCCAAGCTGAAGCGCAAAACGTACGGCTGTTCTACATGCGATGGCCTCGACCTCTTCCACTGTTCCTGGTAGCGCCATCCTATCTGAAATAGCACCACAGACCCGTCCGTCCACATCTCTGACTACTGCTCCAACTCCCGCCTGCCAAATTTCTTTGAACAGAGCACCATCATAGTTTACTTTGTGCTGTGAGTTCTGGGGTGGGTACCAACGCGGTGTATCTGAGGGCCTGGGCTCTGAAACCGGATGTTCTTGTGCTAACCGGAATTCAGTCAACCTTTCACGCATGTTCTGGTACAGCTGATGAAATGGGAGGGAAGGCGCCTGCATTCTTGTAGCATTCCTCTTGTTCCAAATACCCCAGGTGACCATAGCAAACCGTTCCGCCGGGTTTGGTACATCTACATTTGTTATACCAGTCCATAGATCCCTGAAGTCGACGAATCGCATTGAAAGCTGGTTTCTGAGAGCTTCTTCTTCCCACCAAACCTCCTTGAGGACTTGGCATCCCCACAGTGCATGAACCGTGTCCTCTACTTCCTCATTGCACCACTCACAGGTGGCGTTCCTTGTGACATTCCTGACTAGCAGGTTCTTTTTTGTGGGGAGAGATTCTCGGCAAGCTCTCCATAGGAAGTGCCTGATTTTGTTTGGAATATTCATGGTCCAAATTTTCCTCCAACAGCTGGTATTGGCCGATGAATCAGATGGGCTAGGAGTGGATGAAACCTGGTTGGACGATAGCATTTTGTATGCACTCTTTGTTGTGTACCTCCCTGATTTTGTGCCAGCCCAAATAAGAAGATCTTGGGTCTGGTTTGAGCATAGGGGGATTCCCAAAATTTGTTGGGCTTCATGGGGAAAGAATTCTTGTGTTATCCGGTCTCTAATCCACCTTGGGCCATCCTCATCAATTAGAGCACATACCTTTGCGTTCATCGGGAGGTTTTTTTGAGGAGAGATGATGTGTTTTGTGGAGTTATTAGGCAGCCACTTATCACCCCTAATCTGCACTTTAGTGCCATCCCCAATCCGCCAATATGCTCCTTGCTTGACAACCTCCCTCGCTTTGAGGATGCTTTGCCAAGCATATGATCCATTCGTTTTCACTCCACATTCAAGAACCGAGCATGTAGGGAAAAACCTTGCTTTGAAGACTTTGTAGAACATGGAATCGGTATTATGGATTAGTCTCCAAACCTGTTTGCCTAGGAGAGCAAGATTGAATTTTTCCAATTCCCTAAATCCCAAGCCTCCATGTAGTTTTGGTAGGCAAAGTTTCTTCCATGCTATCCAATGGATTTTCCTCGCCTCACCCGAGTACCCCCACCAAAACTTTCTTATCAGTGCTTCAATGTCCTTGCACAAATTTTTGGGAAGTTTGAAACATCCCATAGTGAAGGTCGGCATTGCTTGGATGACTGCTTTGATTAAAATCTCCCGGCCCGCTTGTGATAGGAGTTTTTCTTTCCATCCTTGGATTTTGTGCCACACTCTCTCCCTAATGTAACTGAAGGTTTCTCTTTTTGCTCTCCCCACAAATGATGGCATACCCAAATATTTTTCATATTGAGTCACCTCCTCAACTCCCACTAAGACCTTCACCCTATTCTTTGTGTCTTCATGAGTGTTTGTGCTGAAAAATAATTGCGTTTTATCACGGTTGATTTTCTGCCCAGATGCTTCTTCATACACTGTGAGGATATTCAACACTTTTTGGCAATCTGACTCCGTTGCTCTACAAAAGAGTAAGCTATCATCCGCAAAGAATAAATGGGTAATTTTTGGCCCTTCTTTGCAAAGAGACACCCCCCTAAGTTCTCCACTATCAGCTGCCTGTTGAATTACAGAGTGAAGACCTTCTGCACATAAAAGAAACAAGTAAGGTGATAGGGGGTCTCCTTGACGGAGACCCCTACTTGGGTGAAAAAAACCGTGGGGTTCCCCATTAATCATGACAGAGAAAGAGACTGATCGAAAGCAACAACCCACTAGATTCCTCCATTTATCATCAAAACCCAATCTCTCCATGATTTTATCTAAGAATGCCCATTCAACTCTATCATAGGCTTTACTCATGTCGAGTTTTAGAGCCATGAACCCGGTTTTGCCTTTCCTTTTATTTTTTAGGTGGTGGAGTGTTTCAAAGGCTACAAGAATGTTGTCAGTGATGAGGCGATCTGACATGAAGGCACTTTGGGTCTCGGACACAAGTTTAGGGAGGATTTTTTTAAGTCGGTTTGCTATGGCCTTAGAGATTATTTTGTATATGACATTGCATAGGCTTATGGGGCGGTAATCTTTTAGGTTTGTGGGGGATTTTGTTTTGGGGATTAAGGTAATGAAAGTATGGTTTAGGTTTGGAGGCATTACTCCCGTATTTAAAACAGATAAGGATGCATCTATAACATCAGAACCAACAGTATTCCAATAAGATTTGTAAAAAATTGGGGGCATACCATCCGGACCAGGGGCTGTCATAGGTTTCATTTGCTTGAGTGCTTGCTCAACCTCCATGGCTGTGAAAGGCTGGTTAAGTTCGGCATTCATTTGCGTTGTCACTTTTGGTTCAATCCCTTGGAGGATTGGATCAAAACCGACTGTGTTGGCTGACTGGAAGATGGATTGGAAATAGTGCACAAACGCCTCCCCAATCTGCTGCTCATCCTCCACCACTTCCCCACTATCCAGGGTCAGTTTGGAGATGAAATTTCTTCTATTTCTCTGGTTTGCACGGCTGTGGAAATAGGCTGTATTAAGGTCCCCTGCTTTCAACCAATTCACCCGTGATCTTTGCATCCATAGGCACTCCTCCTTGACCATTAGATCATGCACCTCCGCCCTCAATGTTCTCAAATGGGAATTGTTGGATCCGTTCATGGCATTTGCTTCCGCTTGCATTAGCAATTTTTTCTTTTGTTGCAGCCTATGGCGAATATTGCCAAAAGAATGTTTGCTCCAATCTTGCAGGGATAACCGACATGCCTCTAATTTTTTTGTCACTCTGCCCATCGGATTTTCCATTGCTTGGCTCTCCCAAGAATGTTTTATCACTGCTTCACACCCCTCATCCCTCATCCAGACCGCTTCAAACCTAAAAGGTTTCTTTTTCCTGTAAAAACGTGCATTTTCATCATCAGTACAAATCCACAATGGGCTATGATCCGAGAGCGAACCAGCTATATGATGAACTCTGGTTGATGGGAACATTTGAATCCAAGGATTGGTTGCTACTCCTCTGTCCAACCTAATCCAAGTCACTGCTCCATCAAACTGGTTGTTACACCATGTGAACGGGGCGCCAACAAATCCCAAATCCTGAAATCCACAAAAATCCAGAGCATTCCTAAAATCGATCATTTGTCTCTCCCGACGTGTAGCACCCCCCAGTTTCTCTTCTGCTCTGACAATCTCATTGAAATCCCCTGCACAAATCCAAGGGAGATCCATTTTGAGGCTTAAATGTTTTAGTAGTGCCCAGGAATGTTCCCGGTTGGCCGTTACAGGGTTTCCATAGAATCCCGTAAACCGCCAGGCGTCATCCATTCCTGGGTTCACCACTGCATCAATGTACGTTGGGGTTGCATCATAGACGTGTAGATTGATGTCTCTGCTCCAGAACAGGGCAAGTCCACCACCTGTGTTCAATCTAGAGACTATGTGAACATTGTCTAACTGTAGTTTTGCCCTTAACTTTTTCACGTAAGTATCTTTTGATTTTGTTTCCATGAGAAAAACAATTGTGGGAGAGTATTTTCTCACCATCTCGGTGAGTTCCTGAACTGCGCATGGTCGTCCCAAGCCACGGCAGTTCCAACTTAAGGTGTTCATTGTGGTCGGCGGTGCTGCCTGGCAGCCACCACCGTTGAGTAAGCTTCTGGGGATTCCTCATACTGCACTGATACTTTTTTTGAGGGACGGCCACCTTCTTCATCTTCATCGTTCCTTTTGTGTTTTCTCTTCGTCATGAGCACATCAGTTGGGCTGCTTTGTTTATCACGTGGAATTCTGACCCACGTTGATTTGGTTGACACCGGTTTTAGTTTGGACTGAATGTTATTTGAAGGCTGGTGATTGGTGTTCGGCCCACTGGTGGTAAGGGAATTTTGGGGTTGGCTAGGAGTGTTATTGATGGGCTGAGGATTGGTGCACGGTCCAATTGAGGTAAGGGTGGGTTGGTTTTGGGGCTGTGTATTGTTATTGGGCTGAGGAAAGGAGCTCGGCCCAATGTTATTTAGGGTGAGTTGGGTTTTTATGTTTTGTTGTAGGTTAATTTTTGTATCGGTTTCAGATTGTAAGGGAATAAATTCTCTCTCTCTGCCGTCAATGCTGTCATTGATTCTGGGATCTTCACTAGTTGCCGTTTCAGTGCCAGGAAAGCAGCCGTTATGGTTCTTCAATGCTCCATTCTTCTGCCAATCATCCTCGGATTCATGAGCATTCAATGCCTCATTAATTACCGTGACAGGGACAGACGTTGGGATTGTCGCCGAGGTTGGTGGAGGATCACGTGGCTGGGCTGTCGGTGGTTGAGTTGGTTTTCCGGTGGGTGTTTGTGTTGGAGGTTTTTTGTATGTTGGATGTCGTGGTCTGGTTCCAGGAACGGTAATGGATGATTTTCTGGTAGTGATATCGATTTCTGCTCTCATCCAATCCCCAAAGTTCTGGTCAGTTTTTTTCAGCGAGCCTTTGCTTCTCAACCAATGTTCACAATCTCTGTCATCATGAGATACCAATCCGCACCAGTAGCAGAAATTTGGGAGGCGTTCGTACTTCAAAATTGCGCACCCAATAACAGACCCCTCATACCATACCTTGCGAACCCTGTTCAAAGGTTTTGTGATATCAATTTGCACTCTAACACGTAAATAGTTACCCTTACCTCCTTCGCTTTCTGAGTCGGTCATGAGTTGAATTGTGCCTAGTGAGTTTCCAATGGCGTCACGAGTTTCCTGGTTGAGGCATTGGACTGGTAAATCATGTATTTGGATCCAGAATGTTGTAAATTGGAAGGCAAGTGCTGATATAGGCACATTTGCAGTCACTTTCTCAAAGACCACAAGGTGTTTGTCATAAGTCCAGGGCTCGTGTTCAAGTACCCTGCCCAAATCACATTCATCTTCAAAGTTAAAAAATAGGATATTGTCGCCCATGTCCTTGATTTGGACATCCTTTTCCGATCTCCAGAGTGGCCTGAATGTGCGGGCCACTGATTCCACATTGACTACTCTTTTTGTCAAAAATTTGGCAGCAAGAGTGAAGGATTCCTGCTCTGTTTTCTTTGGGCATGCTATACCAGCTTCTTCTTCATCTAATAGCGACAGTTTTTTCCATAATCCTTCAAGGGAATCCATGTTTGAATGTTGAGTAGGATGTGAGGAATGCAAAGGTTGTGTTTTGGATGGTTAGTCGGGACTCCCTACCAGTCACAGAAAAACTAGAGGGAAACAGGCAACCTGTACGAGGACAGGGACGGGAAAGCTCCACTGGGGTTGAAGGAATAGGTTTGTCCTAGAACCTCAGAGAGCGACCACCCACTTTTGCCATATTTTGTTAGAGAGGAAGAGGTTGTGGCCCCCCGGCTCATTAACTTTAAAGGTTAGTAGACTATCTAAATTCTCAACCAAGCATTTAAGGCTTAAGTACAAGGTAGCAGACAAGGTAAAATGTATTGCACAGCCAATAATATTATTAATAAATCAAACGGTGACATTTCTTATTAGGCCTTACGTGCCATCATTTAACGATGACGTTTAAACAAAGCCTTTTAAATGTAAAGCATCAAACGATGTCATCTTATGTAGCTGTTATAGCAATTCGTTAAAAAAGCCATAACGAGTCAGCTCAGTTTGCTAGAGTTGGTTTCAAGTTCGTTAAGATTTCAAAGTCTCTGTTCTATTTTTTTCTTCGCTTAGTTTTTTCTCTGTCATGATCTTTTTGCATCACAAAATCTCGGCAAAGATCACAAAATTTCATCATTAGGTAGCTGTGAAATGGCTTATACAGATAATCAAAACTGAACTTTCAAGTGAGACACTAAAATAGTAATATCCTTCATATAATACTAGAGGGATCCAATTTTGTGAATCAATAAATAATTTGGTACAGTTAAAAATTCTGTTTGACCAAATGTGAGAAACATAATACTAAGCTAAAATTAGACATACCCTTTGATGAGTAGGTGCATTAAGCCATTAAGAAGACATTGTCAAACACTTGAGGGCATTGTACAAACCCATGATTCTGTGTTAATCTCTTCGTTTTCTCTGATAGTTTTTGTGCTAGATTAATACAATTTATTTTTGGGTTTGTGCTAAATTAATACAAACAAACAAGCCACCTCAAAACCCAATTTATGAATTCATTATCTATCATTTCTCATGAACCCACCTCAGTTTCATCCCTTTTGGACTCCTAGCTATGAATCCCTTCTCTCATTGTCTACATCTGGGATCATAATTAGACCCTCTAAATGAATCCAAGGACCACCTTAAAAATTTGTTCTCTGTAGCAACGTATTGAGATAATAGACTCTGTGACTACAGCTCTAGATCACCAAAATACCAACTCCATTGTTGAATAAAGATTTTCAAATCATAGGTTGATCAAAATGAAGTTTAAGCTTTCTCTCTTTGGCACATGAAAATATTCTCTAAACCTCTTGTTCAAGTCATGCTATAATAAGCCTTTTATATGATGTCATGTAAGGCCTGAAAATCAAGGTAGCAATCAACCTAATTAACATAATTAGATTTTGATTTCACAATTCTTAATCTAGTAAAACATTGCTAGTTTTAAGATTCCTGTGAATAATTCTTAATCTTGAGTCTTGATGAAGATATAAAATCCCACAAGCAATCCCAATGATAATTTCAAAGCCTTTGCTCCAATTTAGCAATGAACTTCTTGTAGGATTTACAACAAAATTTGTCTCTAGTGTACTAAATATTTGATTTCAATAGTGTTGAAAAAAGTGGTTTTATGTACTTCAAATATTCTTTGGACATATATAATAAAAGAAAATAGAACAGATGAGGGGAATATTTTAAAAAAAAGAAGAGATACCAAAAATGAAGGTGTCCAAGCTTTTGTTGGGCATGTAATCATAAGTCAGCATCTTTTCTTCCTCCTCAATGCAACAACCAAAATTTTGACAAGATTCCTGTGTTGAAGTTTTGCAATCAAGACAACTTCATTTTTGAATTCCTCTATTCCTTGTCTTGAACTCTTTGATAGCCTTTTTACAACTATTTGTTGTCCATCAGATAATTGACCCTGAATTCATGATCCAAAATTAAGCATACTCATAACTATTAATTTTAAGAAATTGATTTTAATGCCTCTATCAGCTACTTCAGTAACACGTCTTAGCTTATGAAACTCATTTTCCACCATTCACACCCGCACAATAATGGAATATGAAATAGAAAGAAAAACGTGCAAGATATCAACAATGTCATTATATATGAATTGTAGCTGTACCTTAAAAACAGGGCCAAAACCACCTTGTCCAAGTTTGTTGGTTGGAGAGAAATTGTCAGTTGAAGCAACTATGCTACTTAGATTGAAAATCGATAAATGAGGATTTCTACTACTGCCCTCAAGCTCGTACACCTCCAAAGAGCCTTTGGTACTGGTAAAGTTTAATGATTGATTGTGCAATTTCCTCTTCACTGTCCTTCAGCATATTTGATAGACATTGCTCTATAATTTAACTTCGGATTTATATAGCATGGAGGACTAATCTAATGACTGTGCATGTGAGCGAGTCAACAATACAAAGCAAGCGTTTATGTTACCATTTGTTTTTTTTTCTTCTTAATTAGCCACATATAGGCCATCAAGGATACCAGAATTAATGGCACAGCGAAAGACAATATTTTAGTAACCAGCTGCTTCTTGTTGCCAGGAAAACCTTTGGACTTCCTTGTGTAAGTAGCTGGTGGAAAAAACCAAAAACAAAACAAAAATATAAACAAATAAACCAACCGTGAGTATACATGAAAGAAAAGAAATCCTTATTGGCATAAAGCACCAATGGGACAATTACCCTGAACATTAGTGAAGAGAACCCTTAGCAAGAGGGACAAATACCTTGATTAACAAGGACTCTATTACCTTTTCCTTCTAATTTGAGAGGATAAGTTTTGGTGGGCCCATAACCACCATTTTCCATCCACCCAAATTTAACCTAACCAAATTATAGTGAAGTCCCACAAACCTGCCATTTTCCTTTCATAGTTTTCCATCCAACCATATAGACCAAAAAAGTGAAATAGGAAGAAATGAAAATTTACAAAAAATGCAAGCAGGCAGAGAAGGCTACCTAACTCACAGTTGCATCCACACGTATATTTAGATCCTTCCATTCAATTGAATTCTCAAAAATGTCCATCAATTCACTATACCATGCCAAGCAACAGGTCCCCTTCCCTTCAATATCCATGCTGATAAAAGCCGTGCAAGAACAATTACTCAAGCATGCCTGCTGGCACTCTGAGCTACTCATACTCGTCTCCATCCAAGCTGCATTAGATGAATCAGGACTCTTCACACTTTCTAACTTCACATACCCTTCGCAATTCCCACACATCGACAACCCCAAGTTCTTCTTCACACATCCCTCAGAACCATCTCTGTGATACCAACCCTTCGGAGACTGGGGTTCATACCCTGTCAAACACGTACACTCAAACCCATTATATTTGTCAAGATACTCCTGACCACATTTACTGTATGCACCAGAGTGTCCATAGTTGTCACACCTGTATTTAGGTGCTGACCAGAGTTCCTTCCATTGAAAATCACGATCATTCCACATAAAGTTCTGAAGCAATCCAGAGTTCTCAACCACTACTCTAAAAATGAAGGATAAATCCTCAACAAAGTAGGCAAAAGACACCTCATCTTCCTTGTTGACAAAATCATACTTATAACCTGATGAGACTCTTGCTGATGCTGATAATGTTTGCCATGGCCATGCAGCTGACCGGTGCAGGATGGAACCCTTATACTAGAAGGCTTGTGGAGAGCCATTTGGATTCATCTTATAGATGCAATCCCCAGTTCCGGGGTCATCTTGTGACTTCCAAGATGTCCAGAACCTGTCTAGCCCACTTATCTGATTCAACCCAAGCCTCATGCCTGGAAGCAAAGTGTCTGTAGGATAGTCAAAGCTTTGCCATAACACCTTTTTGTTATTGCCCTGGATCAATACCAGGTTTCCTGAATCTTGAAGCTGAGCAACACAGGAGGTTGTCCCTTGTAGCGAAACATTTGTAGACCAAAGAAGGCGGTTAAAACTGTCATGGAGGACAAGGTTTCCAAACTGGTTGATGGAGAGAACTCCAGAGGAATCATTAATAGGATCATTCCTGTTTGCAACCCACACAACAGTTTGATATATTGATATATATCAATATATATATTCCCGTTGGGGAAAAATATATTGATATGTGGTTTGCTTGAGGATTATGAAGTCTCCCTACCAAAAGGGAAGAGAGAGAGAGAGAGAGAGAATTATGAAGTCTACCTGAAAATGACGCATTCAATTGGAAATTGCATGATGTCGATAAGTCAGCTTACTCAGTCATTAAGCATCACAATTCTACCTGAAAATGAAGGCATTTTTCAGAGAAGGTATTTTCCAGTGAAGCCATTTTTCTACCTGAAAATGACTATCATATTAAATATCACAATACCTAATCTTAAATATCTTTCTCTTTATTTTAGTGCAAATAAGTAATGGCTAGAGCAACATGTTAAATATCGATCATTGACTTTTAACACATATTCCTTACTTAATTTGAGATATAAAGAGTTATCAAGGCATATGGCCAAATATGTGATAACCATGAAGTCTTGAATTCCCGAGCTTTGTGCTGTCCTGCAGCTAACCTCAGTCCAGAAAAACTCAGTGGCTTTCATAAATCAACCTATTACTAGTTGACTATGGCATTTACAAATTAGTACAGAACTAGTCACATACCCGCGCGTTGCGCGCGGTAATTTTTTTAGGATGGTCTCATTAAATATTTTATTAATACTATAATTTTAGTTATTAACCATTTGATTTTCATTAGTTTTTAAGTTAACAAAAACCTTAAATATACCTTTTTTTTTTTTTCTTTTTTTTTCTTTTTTTACCTTTACACACACACACATAGTGAATCTTTACACATACCTTTAAAAAAACTCTATATATTTCACTTTTTTGGATGCGTAAAATTATAGACTACTACTCCATAATGATAGTGGCTAATTAATTTTTTTTTTTTTTTAGTGATCTCATTTGTAACGCTTCTTACCATTATCATATATTTACTAACTGATGATTTGCATAACAAAGACGATAAATGAGAGGTAGGATTGTTCATTAGATTTTCGAAAGTAATAGTGCATGAAAATTATATATATATATATATATATATATTATAAATAAGGTTAAATGAAATGTCAAAAAATGGATTTTTAAATTTTCTAACTTTATTTCTTATTCAATTTCTACTACTATCAGAGAACATCTCTTTTTTAGTTATAATTAATATGGTTTCCATAGTTAGAATTTGATTAGTTTTAAATTTAAATTTAGTACTATGATTGTATTTAATTATTGATTGTTGATTTAATTTTTTAAGTGAATTAAACGGTTTATGTTACTACACTGTAAAGTTTTTAATGTTCTCCACACGGTAATCTCTATTTTATTTTTTACTTCTCCTAACAACCTCTTTGTTTTCCAATCAACGATTACTAATTGACGTTTGGTTTTTTTTTTTTCTTTATCTACTCTTTATTACTTTGTATTGGTTTTGTTTTTTCTATACCATCTCTCTCTCTCTCTCTCTCTCTCTCTCTCCACTGGCAACCTATCGTTTTCCAAAATTTGATGATGATTCTATGACATTAAATATGCATTATTAATTTTTTTTTTTATTTAGTGTTTCTAACTTGATTTGTTTTGTATTTCATTCTTCCTTTGATGCATTGGGTGTGAGAATGAGTGTTTCCCTATCATTACTCCACTTAATGTGGACAATTTTATTTATTTAATTTAGGCAAAATATTATATTTTTAAAAATAAAAAAGGAGTGGAAATATAAATAATTTAATGATATATATGGGGGATGTGGTTGAATTTAAATGTTAAATAAAATGATATGAGAAAAAAATAAAAATAAAATACATAACAATAAACACTAACTTATCCAAATAATTCTATGTAATATAATAATAGTACATTCTTATATACTATTTTTAATTATTTATAATGAAATATGATAATATTTAACAATCAAAGACATAAAAAATAAATAAAAAAACTTAAAACACAAAGCTAATTAATCCCATAAACCAAAATAGAGCTCTAAAGAATACAAAACTTTATCAGGCTAAAATAGAGATGCAAGAAAAATAAAAATAAAATTCTACCAAAAAATTGAGGGAGAAAGAGTGGGAAATAACCACTTTTCTGTGAGATAAAATTATGTAAAGAATAGAAAAGTGAATGATAAATTTATATTAAGAGGATGATAATATAAAAAAACAAAATAAAGGAAGATAAAAGGAAAGAGGAAGAGTGATATCAAGGTAGAATTTTTGGGGAGATGAAAAGGTAAAGAGAATGAGAAAGGTTGAAAAAAGTGTAAATGTTAAAAAAAAAAAATGAGTACAATTTGATGAGCACAATTTTCTTTTATTTGAATTTAAGTAAAATATTACATTTTTTATTTTTTTAAAACAAAAAGAGAGAGAAAATATAAATAATTTAATGATAAGGAGGATGTGGTTGAATCTCAATATTGAGTAAAATGGAAGAGAAGAAAAAAATAAGAAAAATTAAAAGATATAACAATAAACACTAAATTATCCAAATTATGCTATGTAATGGAATACTATTTTATTTTTATCTACTATCTTTAATTTTTTATAATGTAATAGGATAAAATTTAACAATCAAAGAGCAAAATAATAATAATAATAATAACTTAAAACTCAAAACTAAATCGTATCAACATAAATTAGAGTTCTTAAAAATACAAAATTTTATCAACCTAAAGCGGAGATACAATAAAAAATAAAAATCCACCAAAACATTGAGAGAGAGAGAGAGAGAAAGAGAGAGAACCTTTTTGTGAGAGAAAACTATGCAAAGAATGGAAAAGAGTGACAAATTTATAGTAAGAGGGAAGAGATAAGAAAAGACAAATAAAGGAAGATGAAGAGAAGGATGAATAGCAATATTAAAGTAGAGGGTAGTGGGGAGATGAAAAGATAAGGGAAGAAGAAAGGTTGAAGAAAATGTAAATATTTAAAAAAATAAGTGAATGTAAAAAAAAAAATTATAGAAAAATTGGAAATAAAAAAGAAATATATACAGATGTTAAAATCGACAAAGATGAATATGTAAAGTCAATAATCTATATATATATATATATATATATATTTGTAAAAAAAAAATAGGAATAAATATTAATTATATATAGATGTTAAAACTGACAAAGATGAATATGTAAAGTCAATAATCTATATATATATATATATATATATATTTGTAAAAAAAATAGGAATAAATATTAATTATGTAGCGAATGACGTGGTGATGAGGTGGCGCAATAGGAGCTCAGCAGCTATAAATACCACGCTTCAACTTTTAGTAATATATTGATATGTAATCCACTAAATGCTTTGCTTTTATTCAAAAAGAAAAGATTGAAACCCATGTCTTGAAGGAATTTAAAATATGACAAATAGGGAAAAGCCATACGGGTCATAAATTTTAAAATTTAGTCAGAAATATGAATTAAAGAATAGTGTGATTAGGTAGCCATAGAATTCCTTAGCCCGTAGGACCCTAAGGAATTCTTTGACAGCATCAGCAAGCTCTTTCACACCCTTTAGCACAAGTGATAAGACTAAAAGGACTGGGCCTAAACCCCGAATTTTATATCTTTGGCCGCATAGTTTCTTCTCCAACTGTGAATCCCCCTTTCCCATTTAGGAATGGTGTGGTAGTAAGGTGTTAAACAAGAAGACCAAGACGTTTTGTCTGGTTTCTTTAAAAAAAAATCAAAAAACAAGACCAAGACAACATCGTTTTAGGCCCAACAGAAGCAACTTAATAAATGTACATAAAAAAATAAAAAGGCTAAAATGCTAATTGAACCCAAATTTGGTATTTCAGTTTTTTAAGTTTACTTTGTTCAATTAAGTCTATTTATTTTTAGATTTATTCAATTCAAGTATTTTTTTTCCAATTTTATTAAAAAAAATTGTGAATGTACATAAAAAAATAAAATATATATAAAATAAAAAGGCTAAAATGCTAATTGAACCCAAATTTGGTATTTCAGTTTTTTAAGTTTACTTTGTTCAATTAAGTCTATTTATTTTTAGATTTATTCAATTCATGTATTTTTTTTTCAATTTTATTAAAAAAAATTGTGACTAAAAAAAAATATTATTTTCATATGAAAAAATTTTATAAAATCATTTATTAATTTTATAAATTTTTTATGTGATAATTTTTTTTTTCAATTGTTTTCCATTAGTGAATTGTATATTTAATGACATTTTTTTATAAAAAAAATGTCTACATTGAATAAATTTCAAATTTAGAGAATTCGATTAAATGAAAGTAAAGTTAGATGACTAAAATTCAGTCATATGCCTCCAAAAAAAAAAAATTCAGTCATACTTAAAAGATATAACTTGCATTTTAGTTTAATAATAATAATAAAAATAATAATAATAATAATAATCAATCAATCAAACGGTAACATTTCTTACTAGGCCTCATGTGCCGTCATTAAAACAGAGAGACCTGTCCTCATGATATTACTACTGGTACAAACAATGATGTTTTAACAAAGCTTTTTAAATATAAAGCACCAAACAGTGTCATCTTATGTAGCCATTATAGTGAGTTCGTTAAAAAAACTGTTATGACTCAGTTCAATTTGCCAGAGTTAGTCTCAAAGTTAGTTAAGATTTCATAGTTTCTGTTCAATTTTCTTCTTTGCTTAGTTTCTTCTCTGTCATAATCTCTGCATCAGCAAATCTCAGCAAAGATCACAAATTTTCATCATTAGGTAGCTATTGAATACTTTGTAAAGATAATCAAAACTGAACTTTCAAGTAGGACACTAAAATCCTTCATATTATAATAAGGGAATCAGATTTTGTGAATAAATAAATAAATTGTTAAATTAAAATTTCTGTTTGACCAAATGTGAGAAGCATAATACTTATCTAAAATTAGACATACCCTTTGTGAAGTATGTGCATTAAGCCATTAAAGATGAATAGCAATTCAACCATATACTGTCATATAGTATTTAAAAGGACATTGTCAAACACTTGAGGTTCATTAATTGATCACAAGTGACCAGATTTCATAATTGACATATAAACCCACAAGACCACTAGCAACTTCCCATGGCAGACCCGCCGCTGCCATTGCCTCCTCCACTTCCAAGACTGCAAACATAATTTTGCAGCAGACAAACAAGCCACCCCAAAACCAATTTATGAATTCCTTCTCTCTCATTTCTCATGACCCCACCCCAGTTTCAAACCGTTTGGATTCTTCCTTATGAATCCCTTCTCTCCCTTCTCTCACGATCTGCATCTGTAATCACAATTAGACCCTCTAAACGACTCCAAGGACCACCATAAAAATTTGTTCTCTGCTACAACGTATTGAGATAATAGACTCTGTGACTTTAGCTCTTGATCACCAAAAATATCAACTCCATTGTTGAATAAAGACTTTTGAATCATAGGTTGATCAAAATGATGTTTAGGATTTCTCTCTCTCTAAACCTCTTGTTGAAGTCATGCTATAATAAGCCTTTTATATGATGTCATGTAGGGACTGAAAAACAAGGCAGCAAACGACTTAATTAACAAAATTAGATTTTGGTTTCACAATTTTCAATGCATCGAGCCACTATCAAAGTCAACATCCCTCAAACATCATCTTTCAATCGATTGAATGGATGTCAAAATTATGGATTACTCATAAAGAACTGCCTTCTTTTGAGATGCATCTTAGGCCTATGAAACCTGGACTTGACATACATTACAAAATCAAAATATCCAAGGGTTTCAGGTGATTAGATTAAATGAGCTACTAATAAGTGAGAATAAACAGCAAACACAGACGGCATGTTTGCCTTTTAGCTTTCCTAAAAGTTCTTATGCTTGGAGCACAGGAAATTGTCTGTAGGTTACATCATTCTCTATTATGTTTCAATTATTACTTATTAGCATATGAGGCTTGCGTTGCAATTATATATCTTCAAAGTTTAGGGGAAAGTACAGTCCACTGAAGTAGGCTGTATTCACTAACACTTATATTTTACATTTGGACCTGGTACAATAGGAAAGAAAGAAGAAAAAAAGAATAAGAAGTATATTTGTTCTTATAAACAGAGTAAAATGTTAATTGTTCCCATAAATCCTTATAGAAGCAATTTAGATGCAATCTTTACCTTTTACCGAGCTTCAAACATAGTTATTGTCACGTCATTTATAGAATAAAACCCCTCTCCTTTGACTGATCCCAAATCATTGGTAGGTCTTCTAAACACGAAAGCAGGTTGCTTCGGAGAAGGAAGAGTTGTTTCACAACTTAGCATGAGAAGAATTGCCAACATTGTTGGTCGATCTGTTGCATCTTCTTGCACACATAAGAGCCCAATTTGAATGCATCTCAAGACCTCATGAGAAACAAATGACTCAGTAATTGATGAATCAACTATATCCAAGGCTCTATCTTGTCTCCAAAGTTCCCAAACCTGTATGGTTTATAGCATTATCCAAAAGGAGTTGTATTATAAATGCAAATGGAAAAGACGGTTATTTTTTTGTTACTTACATGCCCTATCAAAGTTAGAGAAGGGTGTGTTTGATAAGAACTATTATTCTTCTTGCCACTAATGATCTCCAACAATATGACACCAAAACTAAAGACATCTGATTTTGTTGAAAATCAAATATTGCATACTCTGGTGACATATAACCACTGCATGTGAATAGTATTAAAAATAAAGTTAAAGTTCACATAGGCCTTCATTTTCTATATGTGTGGAAAGTGTGCAAGGCTTTGTGTGCACGTGTACTTACTATGTTCCAATAATTCTAGTTGTCTTGTCTTGAAACTGGTCTCCATTGAATATACGAGCTATCCCAAAATCCGAAATTTTAGGATTCATCTCACCATCTAGGAGAACATTGCTAGTTTTAAGATCCCTATGAATAATTCTTAATCTTGAGTCTTGATGAAGATACAAAATCCCACCAGTGATCCCAATAATGATTTCAAGGCGTTTCCCCCAATTAAGCAATGAACTTCTTGTATGGTCTACAATAAAATTTAACTCCAAAATACTCAATGTGATTATGTAGTGTAAAAATATTTGATTTTATGTAGTCCAAATATATGCTTTGAATATATATAATAAAAGAAAATAAAACAAATGAATGCAATAGATTTATAGAAAAAAGACATACTAAAAATGAAGAAGTCCAAGCTTTTGTTGGGCATGTACTCATAAATCAAAATCTTTTCTTCCCCTTGAATGCAACAACCAAAAAGCTTGACAAGATTCCTATGTTGGAGTTTCGCAATTAACATAACTTCATTTTTGAATTCATCTATTCCTTGTCCTGAACTGTTGGATAGCCTTTTTACAGCTACTTGTTGTCCATTAGATAATTGACCCTAAATCCATGATCCAAAATTAAGCTTAGTCAAAAAAATTACATCAAAGCAGTTGAGTTCAATGCCACAATCTGATCCTTCAATAACTTATGTCTTAGCTTATGTAAATCATTTTCCTGCATTCACACTCATACAATAATGGAAATTGAAAAAGAAAGGAAAATATGCAAGATATCAACATTCAGCAATGCCATTATGAATTTTAAGTTTACCTTAAAAACAGAACCGAAGCCACCTTGTCCCAGTTTGTTGATTGGAGAGAAATTGTCAGTGGCAGCAACTATGCAGCTTAGATCAAAGATGAATAAATCTGGATGTCTACTCTCCTCCAGCTCATTTCCCTCCAAATAGCCCATGGTACCGTTAAAATATAATGACTGATGGTGCAATTTTCTCTTCACTATCCTAAAACATATTGATAGACATTGCTGACTATAATTTTGCAATTAAGCATTTATATAGCTCAAGTGGTCTACTAAAATGACTCTTGATATATATATATTCCTCTGTGTTTGTGTGAACAATACAATGGAAGTGATGTTGTTACCTTTTGTTTTCCTCATCTTTTTTTTTTTTGGAGGGGGATGTTTTCCTCTTCTTCATTAGGCATATATAGCCTATCAAGCATACCAGAAACAATGTCACCATAACAGAAATTATTGTAATAGCCAGCTTCCTCTTGTGGCCAAGAAAACCATTGGACTTCCTTGTGTAAGCAGCTGAAGGACAAAAAAATAAATAAATAAATAAAATCAGTCCACGATTTGTAAGGTGAAATAGGCAGAAATGAAAATTTACAAAAAATGCAAGCAAGTGGAGAAGGCCACCTAACTCAGTTGCATCTACACGTACGTTTAGATCCCACCTTTCATATGAATTCTCCGAAACGTCAATCAATTCACCATACCATGCCAAACAACTGGTCCCCTTCCTATCAATATCATTCATGCTTACAAAAGCGGTGCAAGAGCAATTTCTCAAGCATGCCTGCTCGCACTCTGAGCTACTCATACTCATGTCCATCCAAACTGCATTATATGAATCAGGACCCTTCAAAAGCTCCACCTTCACAAACGCTTCTCCATTCCCACACATCGACAACCCCAACTGCTTCCTCACACACCCCCCAGAACCATCTCTGTGATACCAATTCTTTGGAGACTTGGGTTCATACCCTGGCAGACACGTACACTCAAACTTATTAAACCTGTCAGCAGACTCGGGACCACACTTACCATATGCACCACAGTGTCTATAGTTGTCACAACGGTATTTAGGTGGTGACCAGAATTCCTTCCATTGAAGATCACCATCATTCCACATAAGGTGCTGGAGCAATCCAGAGTTGTGAAGCACTATTCTAGAAATGATGTAGGCGTCATCGAAAACGTAGGCGTAAGATACCTCATCTTCGTTGTTAACAAAATAATACTTAAAACTCGATGATGTTGCTGCTGATGATGATGTGGGCCACGGCCATGGACCTGACCGCCAATATAAAGTCGAACCCTTATACAATACGATTTGTGGAGAGCCAGTAGGATTCATCTTATTAAAGTAGTCCCCAGTTCCGGGGTCATCTTGTGACTTCCAAGATGTCAAGAACCTGTCTAACCCAGTTATCCGATTCAACCCAAGCCTCATGCGTGGAAGCAGTGTATCTGTAGGATGATCAAAGCTTTGCCATATAACCTTTTCGTTATTGTCTTGGACCAATACCAGATTTCCTGAATCTTGAAGCTGTGCAACAGAGGTTGTCCCCTGGACAGACACATTTGTAGACCAAAGAAGACGGTTAGAACTGTCATGGAGGACAAGGTTTCCATGGTGGTTGATGGAGAGAACACCGGAGGAATCAATAATAGGATCATTCCTGTTTGCCACCCACACTATAGTTAGATTTGGCACTTTGACAAACCAAATACCAAGATAACGGTAGCTAGAATTGCCGGGACTAAAGAAGCCTAAGGCGAAATTATTTTTGTTGGAAATCAAAGACTGGCCATCCTTGATGGATTGATCTGGTGTTAAGGTGTCAACGGAAGTGCAAAATGGGAAGAAAAGCACGATCAGAATCAATGGCATGACCATGGTTTCAGGGTCCATGTTTGTGTGCAGTGGTCTTTCACTTGAAATAACCTTTATTTTTGGGAGGGGGTGGTTGGTTTGGGGGGTGGGGCATGAAGTCTTCTTACAAGAAAAGAGAGAGAGAATATTCTGAAGTTCTCTCTTTCTGATACCTATCGCTGACTAATTGTTTCTTTTAGGACTACACACCTCTCTTTTTTCAAACATAGAAGCAGCCTATCAAAAAGGATTTTGCTCCAACTCAATAAGCCAAGCATCACAAGTCAACCAGTATTGCGTCTAGGGACCGGAGGCATTCAAGCATGAATTTTATATTAGACATGGATTTTGTAATTTCTTATATTGATCAGTCAAACTCAACAGGATAACATAATTGACAACATGAGTTGAACTTAAAATTAGGAGTGTGCACAAACCGACCGGCACCGACCCAACCGATCGGCACTAACAATACCGCACTGCCGCTGGAGCCGACCGATGGAGCTAAGGCCAGTGAACGGAGGGGAACCCTAGTTTTGACGTCGGTGCGGTACAGAAGTCGGAACGCAAGTCTGAAACCGATTCAAAAAACTGAACCGACTGATAAATCTAATATATATATATATATATATATATATTGGAACTACGCCATTTCACTTAGTTAAAAAAAAAAAAAAAAAAAAAAAAAAAAAAAAACGACGACGTTTTGTGCACAACCCTAGCCCTAACTCCCAGGTATAAATTCATTATTTTCTCAGTCTTCCTCCTTAACCCTCTTAGTCTCTCTTTTGCCTCTGGGCTTTGCTGGGTGATGACTCTCCTTGAGTCATTGTCTGCCATGTCTCTCTCTCATTGCCTCACCAATCATCGGTTGACCGCCTCGCTGCCACCAGCCACTCCACCGGTAACTCCATGCTTCCACTCTCCATCTCTCACCATGTCGTTTTAAAGATTCTCTCTCTCACTTCGAGTCCAACTGTCCAAGTCCATCTGTGAACTATGATCTATCTAACGTTTTTTGTTCTTGGCATTTTTTAGCAATTTGATTTTTGGCATCTGTTATATTTCTGGCATTTTTGGCATTTTTCACCGGGTGATATTTCTTTTTCAATTTGACCCTTTCAGGCTTTCAGCATTTTTCGTTTCTCTCTCTTACTTTGGCCTTTTACTCATGTTTTTGTTTATTTATTTATTTTATTTAGTTATTAAAGTTTTCTTATTGTATTGGCTTTTTTATTGTTGGTCCTGATTGCCTAATTGAGTAATGTTGAGTAATGAGTAATTAAGTATAATTTGTATAAGTATGAGTTGGAATATGTTTTTTTGTATGGCAGGTTGTTGTGAAAAATTATTTGTGATGTTTTTAGTTTTTACTTTTGTGTTTGTATTGTCTGAAAAAAAAAAAAAAAAAAAAAAAAAAAAAAAAAAAAAAAAAAAAAAAAAAAAAAGTTTCAAACCGATTAAATCGACTGCAAAAAACCGCACCGCAATATGTCGGAAAATGGACTTTAAGCAGTATGCATCAATTCTAATTATAAGAAAACCGATGTCTTTCGGTTCAATAATAAATTTGGCAAAACACCGAGCTTACCGAACCGCGCACACCCCTACATAGAATCACACATTGAGTACCTAAAATCCTGACTTTCATGTGAAATCGTTTACTTTTTAAATAACGGTGAATCTCCTTTTCCCATTTCTTTTTTTGACCACGGTACCAGAAGAGAAGAAAAAAAAAATATATATATATATATTGGGAATGGTGTGGTAGTAAGGTGTTAAACAAGAAGGAGATAAAAAATCCTACCTCCTCCTCCTCCTCCTCCTCCTCCTCCTCCTCCTTCTTCTTCTTCTTCTTCTTGTGGTTTTCGGACCCTTCTTTTTTTTTTTTTTTTTTTTTTTTTTTTTTTTAATCTTCTTCTTCTTTTTCTTCTTTTCTTCTGATGGGTTTTTGGACCTGCCAATCTGCCTTTACTTTTTTATTTGTGTGTTGTACAAGTAATGTACTTTTCAGCCTCCCTAATGCTATGTCCTCTATTTTAAAACTTTTTGTTTGTTCTATTTTAAAATTTGAATTTTTTTTCTTTGTTTTGTTTTTTTGAGCCCCAGGTGACTAACAATAAAAATAGAATGTTCAGCCTTTTAAGTTTTAACCCTCTTCCACTATTCCACCTATTAAGAACATTTTCATCAAGAGTCTAAAAAATTTTAGTAGATACCACTTATTTTGCTGAAAACTGAAAACAATAAAAAAATATATATTTTAGTTATAGTTCATTAATGAAATCACTATTCATTTGCCTATTTGCACTTTTCATGGGATGCGTTGGTTAAAAAAAAAAAAAAAAAGTGCAAAATGCTTAAACGCAAAACGTGGCCGCTGAATCCAAACAAACACTTAGAGAGCGTTTGGATTCGGCTGATAAGTCTGCTTTGCGTTTTGTTTGTTTGTTTGTTTTTTTTTTTTTTTTTTTTTCCACGCTTTTTTAGCTTTTTGAGTGCTGCGGTTACTGTTCATGTACTGTTCATTGAACACTAACCGCAAATTTTGACTTTTCCAATTTGTTTCAGTTAATCATAGCACATCGTGTACTGTTCACGGACCCACAAATTTCACTTTTCAGCAACTTTTTCATTAAAAATGGGTCCCACGATACTATTCACACATTTAAAAATTATTTTGCTACAGTGTTTTTCAGTTTTCAGTTTCAGTTTTCAGTTTTTAGCTGTATCCAAACGGACCCTTAGTATCTAAAAAATCATCTTTATAGTATTTAATACATCACTTTACCACTTTATTGAAATATTATTTATTTATCATTTTTTATTATTTTTGAGAGAGAGCAAAGAGTGAGATCGAGGGGAGAGAGAGAAGGGGAATAAAGAATAATAAAAAATGAGTAGCAACTTGCTACAGTAAGGTGTTAGTAATAACATCTTACTATAGCAAGGTGCTAAAAAATTTAAAATTTAGCACTGTGCGTGCCGGAGGTGAGACTGCTGGGTCTGACCTCACTTGGGCTCACAACTTACTTGTAAGGTAGGCTTAGGATTTCCTACTTTAAGTCGTTTTCAGAACAGAGACTCAACGTAAATACTCCTCTCTCTTTCAGAATCATTGTTTCTCTCTACTCTCTATTTTTTGTGAACCTTTCAACAACCTTTTTTCCTTTCCATCTTCTTATATTTATAGCTCTGGATTAGTGGAGAGACCATGATTACAACCATAGTTAGTGCAATTGGGGGTCCAATATCATCAGTTGTAAGTGGGTGGTTAGGTGGGGGTGGAAATTGGATGACAATTTTTCCCCGCCCCGCTTAATCCGCCCCTCCCCGCTTCGCCCCGTGCAGGTTTTCCCCGCCCCACAAAGGCAATGGGGAGGGGATGGGGCAAGATTTTACCCCCGCACCACGGGGTGAGGCGGGGATGGGTTTAGGCTTTTTAGACCCACCCCGCCCCTCCCCTCCCCGTCCCCGCCCCGCCCCGCCCCACGTTACTAAATGTTATAATTGTAAAATTTTCATACCTTAAAACCTTACTATTTAAACAAACATATTAATATTAGCATATTTTATTCTACCCAATGTGATTCTCTGCCTTTATTTTGTTGTGTTATACTATGAGATTTTTATTTTTTATTTTTTTTTAATGATTGTCTTGTTAAACACTTAGATATATTATTCAATTTTTTTCTAAAAATTGATTTGATTTGGGAATAAATTTTGTTGTAATTTCAAGTATATTTTTATTAATGAAATAGGTTTCATTAAAAAAATTATACTATTTGTAGGAAAAATTAACAAAAAGTAAAGTTTTACAAGGTGGGAAGGGGCTTCATGGGGCCCCAAGGGGCAGGGATGGGGTGAGAAAGTATTCCACGTCATGCAGGGTGGGGCGGGATGGGGCAAGACAAAACCATGCAGGGCGGAGACGAAGACCCCATCCTTCGGCCCCGCCCCGCCCCATTGCCATCCCTAGGTGGAATGTGGCGAATGTGACCTTGGAACTTAGTTCCAACTTAAGTAGGAATGCTCAGTAGTGATGTTTCCTGAGAACTGCCAAGCATGCTATGGTGTGTTCAGACATTAGTCTTTCTTTATTACTCGGGAGCTTTTTGCCGAGCAATGGTCAGGTGATGAAACTTGGGCTTGTAGTTTGTAAGGGTTGAGTAGAAAGAGATTGGAGATATGGGCTATGTTGCTAGTTCTAAATCCAAGGCCCAATTGGATCTGGGTACCTTGGTGCCATACATTAGCCCCGCCTTGATTCATGCCCGGCTACTGGGAAGAATCAAGGAACTTAAAAGGCATTCTCGTTTGAGGAGATTTAACAGGTAGAGACTTGGGCTGTTACAACAACCCATTAATGCTCTCAAAAGACGTGTTGTTCCAGGGCGCTAGGTTCAATTGTCATTATTACCTGACAGTTCGTGAATCGAGGCGACGTGCGTGTCGGTTGTCATTGGCATTCGTTGAGTTTTTCGTTAATCATGCCTTTTTATTGCTGATTAAACGTCTCTCTCTCCTCTTTTGGCTTCTATAAATAGTTCATTACAAAACATTCTTTCACTTTTTCACTCCCTATTTCTTGAGCTTACTCTCTGCCGAGCATTCATTTGTGCGCTTACTCACCAGTCCAGAGACCCTTTCTTCCCTAGAGTCCAAAGTAAGTTTTCTACCCTCTCCCTCTTACTTCAGCTTCTTTCTTCGAGTTTCTTCCTTCAGTATTAAACTTTAAAATGGGTTTTTCCTTTCTTCTGGATACTGCAGCATCTTTAGTCATATTTAGGCAAAAGTTTGATATCCTCGATGATGTGGAAGTGGTGTACTGCCACGAGAGCAAAATTGCTCTCCACAGAGGGCATGGTATTGTTTTTTTCCCCTTAATGGCGATTCTAGAGGGCGGGGTTAGGTTTCCCATAGATCCTCTCTTAGTTAGCACACTTAGGTATTATGGGTTGTGCCCCAACTAACTCCCCCCCAATTTTTATCGGGTAGTTAGTTGTGTTAGTAGGTTGAACCATACATTTGATTTACAATTGGACCATCATGATATAAACCACATGTACAGTCTTTGTGGAAATAAGAATACCAATTATTACTTAAAAGTTAGAGATACACGGGTACGACTGATATAATGCCTACCTGATTCAAATAGGAATTCAGCCGAGGAGTTCGTCCGGGTGCGCGACAATTGGTTTGTCGGAGAAATCCCCCCTGCTCTCACGGCGTGAAGTGGGTTCATACCGATCTCTAACTTAACTATCTTTCTACTTGTGGTAGTTTTATCTATTTGGACACTAACATTGTATCTCATTTTCTTGTATGAATTTATATATATATATATATATATATATATCTTCTTTTTGCAGAGAGTAAAGTGTTTGTCCTGGATATCAAGACAGTGCACATCAGGGACCTAAATTTTGTATATCGGTCCAAGATTTACATTCATTGGGATAGACAGCTCCGATCATCACATCTAATTCTCGGAGTTGAACTTGTCTATTCCACCTGGTAGTCCTTCAAACAAGCGCTCTTGGTTGATATCCCCATTTTGTCATACATTGACGTTTAGCACGCGAACTTCCTTCCGTCGAAATTTACAGTTGGAAAAGCTCGGGAACTGGGTAGGCGATACACTTGCTCGGACAAACTTGCATCATTGTGGGACGAGTCCGCGAAGAATGTGTCCCAGCGTCTCCGAGAGCTTGCCCATGCACCTGTTTAAGAAGAAGCTCCTGTCCAAGAAGAACCCGCACAGCTAGAGGAACTTGCTGAACCCGAGGCTCTCGTGGAGGAAGCCGACCAATTTTTTTTGACATAACCGACCTTTCAGATACTGAACCCTACCTTAGTGAAGATATGGTGACCCGGAAGACTATGACAATAGAGCGTTTCGTGCCTAGCGCGAGACAAGACGTGCAGCAGCCACCCCCTTAGAGCCAAAGTCAAGTGCCTCCCTCCCCACCTCTTCCTCAAACTGGACGGGTTCGGAAGAGGCAAAGAGTTACCGAGCAAAAGTCTACCGGCTCGGGGGATATTGCAGACCGGGCAGAGTGTAGCATCCTCCTCCCAAGTCGCACAGGCGTGGAAGCCCAAGTTAAGCTTTTTCTTATTACAATCTCGACAGATCCTCGATAGCTAGGTGAATCAATCGAGAAAGTTTCTAGATCCTTGATAGCCTCTTGACAGCTGGTGGATTGATCAAGCTTTTGTTCTTGTGTCTTTGCTTTGTTCCTCGACACCTTCTCGATAGCTGCATCTATCGACGTTGTTTTTCTCGACACATTCCTTGACAGATGTCTCGACACCTCCGACACCTTTATCTGTCGAGATTTACTAAACTTCTATATATAGGTTCTGTGAGATCCAGTTTTTCATTTCACTCGATCTCTCTCTCGATAGATTCAAGTTTTCTCTTCCCAAACCTCTCTCACTCACTCCAAACTTCTTCCTCAAGGTTTCTTCAAGCTTTTACTAGTTTTTTTTTTTTCTTTTTTTTCTTTTTTTCACCTGGTAAGCTTCGAATCTCTCGTTTTCATGCATTTTCATGTTTTGAAACCTAGGTTTTGGGGTTTTTGAAAAATTTTGGGATTTTTCAAAATTGATGAAGTTTTGGTGAAATTTTTGGGTTGGGATTTGCTTATGTGATCTTAAAACTTCATGCATTGCATCTCATGTGCATTATAACAGTATTATCATGCATTTAGTTGTGTGCAAATTGATTGTGTGCTGGTAGGATTGGATTGGGCTGAGCCTATGATACAATTTCTTTTGTATGTCACATGTTCTTGCATTCCCCATGCATACGTGCTCTAATTTCAATATACTTGTTATATTTGAAATGTGTTGGGACTTTTTTGATTGTCACTCTCTCTCTCTCTCTCTGTCCCTCTCTTTTTTGTTTATGTTAGTCGTGTTTATGGCACCAAAACATAAATCTACACCGTCCCAGAACCCTCTTCATTCTGAGGCATCATCTTTCTCTAATCTTACTCCTTTTCATATTCGGTTTCATGATAAGGTTGCCTAAAAGGACTTCTCAGAAAACTTTTCTTGACAAGGTGTTTATTCGGAACGCCGAGTCATTTTGGCGGATTTCACTGACACTGACCTTCCCGATGTCATTCATAGTCGGGGTTGGGAGTCATTGTGTGACATCCCAGTCACATGTCCATCCATGCTGATCCAGGAGTTTTACTCTAACATGCATGGACTTGATTCTTTAGTACCTCTCTTTCATACTCGCATTCGAGGTACATGCATTATTGTCACACCGTAGCTTGTTGTGGATGTGCTCCATATTCTGAGGGTAGAGCATCTTAACTACCCTGGATGTAAGCGTCTGAGGACTATGTCCAAAGACGAGATGATCTCTGTTTTCTGCAAGCGCCCTTCTAATTGTGGTAATCGTCAATTTACACCATGTAAGGCCTTTGCTAAAGGTCTTAGATTCATAAACATGGTAATGACTTTTTTTTTTGCACCCACTCTCTCACTATAACTCTATCACAGAGCCTCGTGCTCGATTTTTGCTTTCTTTGTTAGAGCACCTCACTATAGATTTTCCTTCACATTTTAGTCTTTCTATTATAGATGTGTTTAGGGATATGACTACCCATGATATGCTCATTTTCCCTTCGGCTATCATGCGGATTTTATGCCATTTTTTTGTTCCTTTTCCCTCTTCCGCCCACTTTTCTATCCCATAGACGCTGCTACCGTTAAATGTAGCAAGGTGCAGTTTAGGTCACGACAGTCGGATTTAGCAGCTCTCCCCTCTTGTTTGGCTCCATCTCGTTCTGCTCCATCCATATCTGTGCCCTCCTCTTTTACAAGCGATGTGTCACTCAAGGACATCATGGCGCAACTGCAGCGCATGGATGCTCGCCTTGATACACTTTCTATAGAGCTGTATCAGGTGAACGTTCGTGTCGGTCGTATTGCACAGCGATAGGCGATCATGGGTGGCTTTGCTCCTAAGGCTTCTCCTCTACCTCCTCTCGTGGATTTTGATTCTGAGGATGAGAATGATGATGATGGTGATGACGATGATGCTTCTGATGATGATGATAGAGATGCTAGCTCTATTGATGAGATGTCTACTTGACACTCTTACCCTTTGTCACTTGTGACAAAAAGGGGAAGTAGTTTTGGATATGAGAGTAGTCATTCTTAGGGGGAGAGTTAGTATATGACCATTTTGTTAGGAGGAGTGTTGTTATCTGAGGGATGTAATGAGGATTACATGTATCTTTTTCTTTTCTTTATTTTAGATACATTTATTCTTGTACATAGGTCTTGTGACCATTATTGACATACATTGTACTTATTTTCTTTATATGTTAATATATGTTTTTTTCACCTAACTTTACACGTTTTTTTTTTTTTTTTTTTTTTTTTTTTTTCTCTCTCTTTATACACATGGTTCTTATTACTTATATGCAATCTATTATTTTTGTTTCACACAAAGATGCCTTGATGAGTTTTGTTCAAAGTGTTTTAGAAATACAGCTTGTCAAAGTCTACTTACCATAAACTCTCTTCTTGTAAAGTTTTTCAAGAGTTTGTGTTAGGATAGATTTTATTGTATTCAACAAGTAAATATGAGTTGAGTGATTTATGACTTCTCTCATATGTTCATTTGTTTGTTGTGGTTTTGTCACAGATTGTCAAAGGGGGAGATTGTTAGAACATATGTGATTCACTTGTTAGGAACATATGTCATTATTTTATGTAATTGGCTAATCTTTTGACAAAACGCACTTTACTTGTATTTGGGTATATCTAGAATGTGTTTAATACTTCAAGAAACTTTGTTTCAAGATCAAGTGTTAAAGCCATATAAGTCTGTCCAAGATTCAAGCTAAAAGTGTCTGTCATTAAAGCTCGACAGCTAGCCATCTATCAAGCTTAAAGAGCTGTTCAGCCCCATGGCTCGACAGCAACTCGACAGATAGGGTATCTATCGAGGTTTATGAAAAACAGATTTTCAGTTCTGTTTTGACTCCAATCCGTGATTATGTGTTTGAGTTTTCTTTTCTCACAACCCTAAACATATAAAAGGATTATTTTAAGGGCCGTCAAAGTGTTCACAAGTTGCACAAGTGTTGAGCAAATTTTGTTCAAGCAAATTGTGACTTGAGACAGAATGCCCTAGTTCATCGTTCTTGTGAAGAAGTTGTTGTGTTTGTGCACCGTAGGGTTTTGTGACCAAGCATCTTCTGGATCTTCATCGTTGGGATGAACTGAAAAACTTTGCAGCCAACAACCTTCTCTAGTTGGTGATTGAAGTCGCGTATCGGGATCCGTGCAATTGGTTAGTCATGTACTGGGAGCCGTGCATCAAAAGGAGAAATTATCACTACAGAACAAGTTCAATTGGGTATTGGGGTAAGGGTTCAATTGTAGGTTAGTATAAGGTACTAAGATTCTTTTACTTGTAACCGCTTGTTGTGATAATAGTGGAATTTTGGAAGTGGTAACCTTAAAATCACCCGATGGAGTTTTTGCCGTGCTGATTTTTCCTATTCATAAACAAATCACCGTATTAATTTATTTTTCCGCTGCATGCTTAGTTTAATTGGTGATTTGTTTGTGCTGTCACGCGTTTGCATGTTAATTTGATTAATTAATATACTTGGCTAATTAATCAATTAATTTATCACAAGAGGTCAATTCGTTTTTAGCCTATCACAAGGTTTCTAGATTGGTTGATGGAGAGAACTCCATTGGAATCACTAATAGGATCATTTCTGTTTGCAACCCATACCATAGTTTGTTTTTTCACTTTGGCATACCAAATACCAAGATATCGTTAGCTAGAGTTGCCAGGGCTGAAGAAGCCTAAGATAAAATTGTTTTTATTGGAAATCAAAGATTGGCCATTCTTGATGGATTGGTCTGATGTTAAGGTGTCAAGGGAAATGTAAGGTGGGAAGAAAAGAATGATCAGAATCAAATACATGATCAGTTTTTCAACATCCATGATTGTGTGATTGGTCTTTCACTTAAAATAACATTTTTTTGGGGTTTGTGGCAAAAAATATTGACATTTGGTTTGATTGAGAATTATGAAGTCTTCCTACCGTGAGAAAAAGAGAATTATGAAGTCTTCTCTCTCTGGTCCCTGTCTTTGACTATTCTCTCCTTTTAGGACTAAGCGCATCTTTTTTGAAACAAAAAACTAGCGTATCAAAGTGGATATTGCATCAAGTCAATAATCTTAAATATCAAATTAAAGCATCAAATTTCGGTGAAGGCTTTCTTTTCTACCTGAAAATGACTATCAAATTAAATGTCCCAATACCTAATCTTAAATATCTTTCTGTTTAGTTTTAGTGCAATTTAATGGATGGATTGAATAACATGTTAAAATTTCATTGACTTTTAGCACATACTTTAGTGAGTAATTGATAGTTTGATGAGGCTGGCATTTATGTTATCCAGAAAATTTGCTGAGATTGGCATATTGGGATCTAAAGAGTTATCAAGGCAGAGCTAACTATCCTGATGCCTGAGCTGGTAATTGGAAATTTAGCATCATGCCAGAGCTTTCTGCTGTTATTTGGCTAACCTCATTTCGGAAAATCTCAATAGCTTCCATGAATCAACCTACTTCCAGTTGATTATAGTCTTTACAATCTAGTACACACTATGCAATCTACTAAAAAATGCTTTGATTGTATACAAAAAGAAAAGTAAGAAAATCATGTCCTAAAAGGAAAAAAAAAAGGGACAAATAGGGAAAAATAATACAGCTAATTGGAAGCACAATTTTAAAATTTAAAAGACTATCTGGATTCCCAACCATGCATATGAGATCAAAGTATACTCTATCTGGCATGTAAGCCTTAAGTTCAAGGTAGTGGACAAGGTAAACTGTATTGCATAACTAAAACACATGGATTTTATAATTTCTTTTATCCTACTATATCTATCATCCATTGCAAAATTTGTTATATGAAGAAAGCAGATGTAGAGAACTTCAAACAACAGGCATCTTTACTTTAAAAAAAAAAATTTCTTTCCCTTGTTTTTTAGTGGATAAGAAGTAAATATTTACAGTAATTTCCATACACTGTAAAAGGACTTGTAAAGTAATAATTCTAAAATTCTTTCAATCACACTAACTCAAACAGACAAAAAGTAAAATCACAAATATCTTCAGCACTCAAGCAATAAGCAATTTGACATATATCTATTATATAACAAATGATTCATTTTTGGGCCCAAAGTGAGTAGAAACACCAATGCTAATCAAACTTATTTTTAAGATATGAATTGCATAGATAGCAATAGTCGGAAATATGAATTAAAGAATGATGTGATTAGGTAGCCATAGAATTCCTTAGCCCTTAGGACCCATGGTGACTTTGACAGCATAAGTGACAAGACTAAAAGGATTGGGCCTAAACCCCCGAATTTTATATCTTCGGCCGCATAGTTTCTTCTCCAACTCAATCTACTACCAATCTAAAACACACACACACACAAACACTGAACAAAAACAATTAAATAAATAAATCACATACACACAAATAAAACACAACACACACAGAAAAATGTCGGACAGCAATAGAGAGAGTACTCTCATAAACTCCCTACAGTGTGCCTGAAGTGAAAGTAATCTTAAAAACATGAGTTAAACTAATCACACATTGAGTACCTGACTTTCATGTGAAATCTGATACTGCTTAAATAACGACGAATCCCCTTTTCCCATTTCTTTTTTGACCAGAAGAGTAAAAAAAAAAAAAAATGGTGTCATCCCCTTAAGTCAGGCCCCCCTCACTTTCACATTCACGTCTCTCTCTCTCTCGAGCTGCCATCCCTCCCTTTCTCTCTCTCTCTCTCTCCGCATGGTTTTCCACTAAAAATACTTCAGCCATGAGTTTCTTTTCAAGCCACCACCACCGGTCGTGAAGAAAAGATTTTGGGAAGAGAGGGACCCATTTGGCCAAGCAAGGAATTTGAGGTAAAATTCCTATTTTCCTAACAAAATTAAGTAAAATCTAGCTATGGGCTTTGTGCTAGAGCAAGCTTATTGGGTTTATGTAAGAAATTCTTACTTGGAATGAAAAGTTTGGTTTGGTCTTGAGCGTTCACCCAATCACGATTTTGTCTTGGGTAATGGGGTTCGGAGGTCTTGGAGTTGTGAAGAGATGGGTATGTGAAACTTTGATGATATGGGTGCTACGAACTTGTTTTAAAATAAATGGATAATGAAAGTGTTAACCATAAAAGTTTAAGTGCTTTGAGGTTGTGTTTTTTGCATATCAAGTGTTTGATATTTTACCTCATCAAGTTATGAGGTAGGGTTTAATTGTTTATAGTTGTTTATTCAATTCAAAGCTGGACTTTGTTAGATATGGAATGAGTTTTAGAACTTTGAAAGTAATTAGATGATGTTATAATTGATTCCTATGTGATGTAATATGTATTGACATTATTAATACATGAGTTAGTGTAACACTTAAACATGGTTGTTTCGTTGTGAACGCTTGGGAATTTATAAGAATTGTTATAATGGCTTGGTTTTATTAGTTGGTACCCAAAAGAAATTCTTGAGACTAGCTACCTCATTTTTAAATTGATGTGTTATATTATCTAATAAATGCATATTGTTTGCGGTAGTGTATTATAATGCTTTGGTTGTGTTATGGTCTTTTGGATAATTTGTATGCTTGTTTGGTATCCTTTGGATAGTCAAGTTAAGCTCTAGGCCCTCAATTTGATTTTAGGGGACATTTTCGATCCATGGAGACAAGTTTGATTGTACTTTGTGATGGGCATTGTTATTTATAGGCTTGATCATTTTGTTTCTAGATTCTGAGATTTTTGATGATGGACCTAGTGATGGGATTGGTTAATTTCATAGTGCACGGTTGAGGTAAAATTGGTTAGCCTTCCAAGGTAAGCAACTTCTTAATGGGATTTTTGAAAAATAATTATTATTGCACTCAAGTATTTCATGGATAAACCCATTTTGGAACATTATTCATGGTTTTCCTAAAACATACGATGTGTATTATTATTATTAATCATTTATAGAAAATGCATGAAGCATTGAAAGTGTATCATATTTCTTATTGCATATGGGGAAATGCATGATTTGTTAGCATGGGAAAGACTAGCATCTTTGATTAAATTCTAGATCATGGATTTTATGGATTTATTGCATTTTTTGCAAAATTTAAAAATGCTTTTATCTTGACTTGTGATAGTTGGGAAAATTGATACAATATCTTCTTGACAAGAAACGAGTTTGAAGGTTTTGAGAACCTTGTGAATATATTAGGTATGGTATTTCAAAGGTTTTTGTGAAACTACTTGAAATTGAATTGTGCTTTGATTTCATGTAAATTGTGAGCTCTTTATGTTTTTACCCTTGGGCTGTGACATGTGATTACTCGGTGATTACTTGGCTAGATACTATAGTCTATGTGATATTGGTATCTTAGCACCTGTCTTTGTGATGGTTATTGAGTTTTGGCTTTGTGTTGGCGAAATAGTTCTGGTTTTGTGTCGGCAATGAGTTCCGACTTTCTGTCGATAGATTAGTTTCATCTTTGTGTCGGCAATGATTTCCGGCTTTGTATCGGCAATTGAGTTTGGGCTTTGGGTTGGATTTCTTGGTTTTGGAATGGTGTTATAATTGCTAATAGTATATAGTATGTAGTTTCACATGGAGATATTTTGAAAAAGCTTTGTGCTATACTATTTCAATCATTCTTGTCATTTTATCCATGAAGATTGATTTTGCAGAAATTAAGTGGAAACTCCCAAAGTGTAACGTGTTTTGTGTTTTGTAAAAATGCTAATTATCATCAGACTTGCATTTCCCCTACTCCCATTAATTATGCTACATATTGAGCTTTAACTCATTCCACTCTCCAATAGTTTTACAAATAAATTAGCTATACGTCGAGCATGGAGCTTAGTTTGTTGGTGGTGATTGGAGTACTACGCTAAGTGGGAGATTTGTGCTATAAATTGTTGGTGACTCAACTTAGTAAATTATTTGAGGCCATAGCTAATTCTATTGAAGGTTAGGCTCTTGAGGTTTGTTAGACTTGGGTGTGATAAGCCTAGATTTTTTGTTGAGGTTACGTATCTTAGAGAGGATTGTGACTTTGTGTTTATTTATTTGGAGCTTTGGAGTTTCATGTATATTTGGAGACACATGTTTTGTAGTATGTATTGTTTGTAAGTGTGTTATAGAGATCTAACTTATATTGTGGAGAGATCAGTATATCTATTTATTTTATCAAATGGAAAGAAAAAAAAAAAAAAAATCCCTACAATATCTCTTGAAGGCTTAGTTTTTCATGCTTTGGACCCTTTTGGATTTAGGGTGTGACAAATGGTGTGGTGGTAACATCGTTTTAGGCCCAACAGAAGCAACATTTTTTTATATTTTTTTAGAGATTTTGAACCTATGGCTTCTACTCAAGATGATAGATTTTTATAATCAGAGTAAGACACCAATTGGTTTTTAGTGTAGGCGGAGATTGAACCTAGATCTCTTGTTCAACCATCTTAGACTTTACCAGTTAATCTAACTGGAACCCACAAAGCAACATAGATGTACATAAAAAATAATATTAAATAATTTAAAAAAAAATGCTAAAATGCTAATTGATCTCAAATTTGGTATTTCAATTATTTAACTTTACTTTCGTTCAATTGAGTCAATGATTTTCAAATTTATTCAATTTAAGTCTTTTATCTAATTTTGTTAAAAAAAAAAATGTCATTAAAAAAATATTGCTTTCAAATAAAAAAATAAAATTATTTATTAATTTTATAGATTTTTTATGTGGTTATTATTTTTCCATTAGTTAATTGTATATGTAATGACATTTTTTTTTTTTTTTACAAAATTGGACAAAATATATAAATTGAATAAATTTTAAATTTAGAAAACTCAATTAAATGAAAGTAAAGTTAAATTACTGAAAACTTAAAAGATGTAACTTGCATTTTAACCTTGATAATAATAATAATAATAACTAGTCGCTAACCCGTGCGATGCACGGGAAACTATTGAAAATTAGATTTTAAAAAAGAAAAATTTATTAATTTTAGTTTATATTGAATATTTATTTATGGTAGTTTAAAATATTATTTCAAATCTTCATTTCATTTTATTTTAGTTGGAATAACATATATAATTAAATGAAATGCTTATGAATTAGAGTTGACATTAATAATATACTATATATATTTAGTGATTATTCAAGATATCATTCAAATATAACAATTTTTTTTGTTGTTTTAAAAAAAGAACAATATTAATACATTGAAACACAAAATACTATATTGTCCAATAGATATTACAACTTTAAAACTAAAACATGAGTAGTGATTTTTAATGGACTGGGGTAATAGCACAGCTTTCTGTAGAAAAAAATCTGATTAAAATTTTTTTGGAGTTAACCATGCAATTGGCACGGTCTTATTAGATTGAAGACGACAATAACTCTATATATCAAACCATAACCTTTTTGTAATTTCTTGTAGTTGAATTCTTTTAAACAGAGAACAAAAGGCATATTACAAATGAATCTGAGAACAAACACCTGAGCATTCTATCAAACACATGTTCAGCAATCTCAAGCACTTATACTAACCAACCCCAACCTTCAAAAAAAATTCCCACGGAATCCAAAATAGTGGCAACCCCAACATAACATTCCACAGGCTATCATATATGAAGACCCAAAGATTATAATAATTTATAAAAAGGGAAAACCAATGTAAATGAAGATGACAATAACACTATATATCAAACCAAAACAAACCCAAAATTGAAATCAAATAGAAGAATCCTAGGAAACCAAAAATCCAATAAAAATTGCATAACCAAAAAAAAAAGGGAAAAAGAAAATCCAAACCAATGTAAAATGAAGATGAGAAAAACACTATATATCAACTAAAACAAACCCAGAATTAAAACCAAATAGAAGAATCCCAAAAAACCAAAAATCCAATAAAAATCGCATACAAAAAAAATGGAAAAAAAAAAATCTAATAACAAAAATTTCATGATTCTTCTTTGCCATAGATTTGACAACAAAGGAAGAAGAAGAAAACGTGGAAATCTGCAAAGAAAAAAAAAACAAAAACAAAAAAACTTAAATCCAAAGCAACCCACAGCCACAAACCAACAAAATTCCATGGAGAGGCAAAAAGAAATCGATGCAGTGGCGGTGATCCATGGTGGCGGCAGCAGCGGGAGGATCTGAGTTTTGGGGTGCCAGTGTATATTAGAAAATAGAGAGGTTGTTTTAGACGTGAAGGCTGACGGGAAACAGAGAGGTTGTTTTAGACGTGAAGGTTGTAGGGGAGTTGTATACTTGTATTAGGGTTGTAAATTAATAAATTCTAATATAATAATAAATTAGAATTAAAGAATTAAAAAAAAAAAAAAAAAAAAAAAAAAAAAAAAAAAAAAGAAGAAAAGGTAACGTGAAGGTTGAAGGGGAGTTGATTGGGGTGGGGTTCTAAATTAATAAATTCTAATATAATAAATCATTAAAAAAGAAGAAGAAGAAGAAGAAGAAGAAGGAGGAGGAGGTGACGTGAAGGCTGAAGGGGGATTAGGGTTGTAAATTAATAAATTCTAATATAATAATAAATTATTAAAAAGAATTAAAAAAAAAAAAGAAGAAAAAAGAAAGAAGAAGAAGGTAACGTGAAGGCTGAAGGGGAGTTGATTGGGGTGGGGTTCTAAATTAATAATATAATAAATCATTAGAATTTAATAATAAATCATTAAAAAAATTAAAAAAAAAAAAAAAAAGAAAAGAAGAAGAAGAGAAGAGGTGACGTGAAGGCTGAGGGGGGATTAGGGTTGTAAATTAATAAATTCTAATATAGGGCAGATACTTATCCTTTTATAGCAGATTTAAAAAAAAAAAAAAAAAAAAAATCTTTAGATTAAACTTAGCTTAAAATATCAGATTTTATCCAAAAAAAGAAAAATAAAAAAAGAAGATAAGTATAGTGTTTTTAATTTTATTTTTTATTTTTTAAATATTGTGTTATGCTGACGTGGAAAATTGTGGTACCAGCAAAAGCTTCGGTTTTATATATATATATATATATATATAGATTAAACTATGGGTTTTCTTATTAGGCCTCACGTGCCATCATTAAAACAGAGTGGCCTATCCACGTGATATTACTACTGGTACAAATGATGACGTTTTAACAAAGCCTTTTTCGGTGTAAAGCACCAAACGGTGTCATCTTATGTAGCCGTTATAGTGAGTTCGTTAAAAAATCTGTTATGAGTCGGTTTAGTTTGCTAGAGTTGATCTCAAGTTAGTTAAGATTTCTTAGTCTCTGTTCAATTTTCTTCTTCACTTAGTTTCTTCTCTATCGTAATCTTTGCATCACCAAATCTCAGCAAAGATCACAAATTTTCATCATTAGGTAGCTATTGAATAGCTTGTACAGATAATCAAAACTGAACTTTCAAGTGGGACACTAAAATCCTTCATATTATACTATGGGAATCCAATTTTGTGAATCAATAAATAATTTGGTAAAATTAAAAATTCTGTTTGGCCAAGTGTGAGAGGCATTATACTTAGCTAAAATTAGACATCGCCTTTGAAGAGTACGTGCATTAAGCCATTAAAAAGACATTGTCAAACACTTAAGGGCATTGTACAAACCCATGATTCTGTGTTTATCTCTTCGTTTTCTTTGATAGTTTTTGTGCTAGAATAATACAATTTATTTTTGGGTTTGAACTAAATTAATACAAACAAACAAGCCACATCAAAACCAATTTATGAATTCCTTCTCTCTCATTTCTCATGACCCCACCCCAGTTTCAGACCTTTTGGACTCTTCCCTATGAATCCCTTCTCTCCCTTCTCTCACGATCTGCATCTGTGATCACAATTAGACCCTCTAAACTACTCCAAGGACCACTTACCACCATAAAAATTTGTTCTCTGCTGCAACGTATTGAGATAATAGACTCTCTGGCTTTAGCTCTTGATCACCAAAATACCAACTCCATTGTTGAATAAAGACTTTTGAATCATAGGTTGATCAAAATGAAGTTTAGGCTTTCTCTCTCTCTCTAAACCTCTTGTTGAAGTCATGCTATAATAGGCCTTTTATTAGATTTTGGTTTCACAATTTTCAATGCATCGAGCCACTATCAAATTCAACATCCCTCAAAATTCATCTTTCAATCGATTGAATGGATGTCTAAATTACGAATTACTCATAAACAACAGTCTTCTTTTGAGCTGCATCTTAGGCCTATGAAACCTGGACTTGACATACATTACAAAATCAAAATATCCAAGGGTTTCAGGTGATTAGACTAAATAAGCTATTAATAAGTGAAAATAAACAGAAAACATAGTCCTGTCATTTGATTATGGCGAGGATATTTACTTGAAAAATTAAAAGAACATTGTTCCTACAGTACTATCCACCACGGACTGCATGTTTGCCTTTTAGCTTTCCTAAAAGTTCTTATGCCTGGAGCACAGGAAATTGTCTGTAGGTTACATCATTCTCTAATATGTTTCAATTATTACTTATTAGCATATGAGGCTTGCATTGCAGTAATATATATATTCAGATGTTAGGGGAAAGTATAATCCACTGAAGTAGGCTATATTCTCTAACACTTACATTTTACTTTTAGATCACCTGGTACAAAAGGAAAGAAAGAAGAAAAAAAAGAATAAGAATTATATTTGTTTTTATAAACAGAGTAAAATGTTAATTGTTCCCATAAATCCTTATAGAAGCAATTTAGATGCATCAATCATTACCTTTTAGCGAGCTTCAAACGTAGTTATTGTCACGTCATTTATAGAATAAAACTCCTTTCCTGTGACTGATCCCATATCCTTGGTAGGTCTTTTGAAAACAAAAGCAGGTTGATTCGGAGAAGGAAGAGTTGTTTCACAACTTAGCATGAGAAGAATTGCCAACATTGTTGGTCGATCCGTTGCATCTTCTTGCACACATAAGAGCCCAATTTGAATGCATCTCAAGACTTCATGAGAAACAATTGACTCAATAATCGATGAATCAACTATATCCAAGGCTCTATCTTCTGTCCATAGTTCCCAGACCTGTATGGTTTATAGCATTATCCAATTGGGGTTGTATTATAAATGCAAATGGAAAAAGATTGTTGTTTTTTTGCTACTTACATGCCCTATCAAAGTTAGGGAAGGGTGTGTTTGATAAGAAATGTTATTCTTCTTGCCACTAATGATCTCCAACAATATGACACCAAAACTAAAAACATCTGATTTTGTTGAAAATTTTCCAAATATTGCATACTCTGGTGACATATAACCACTGCATGTGAATAGTATTAAAAATAGAGTTAAAGTTTGCATAGGCCTTCATTTTCTATATGTGTGGAAAGTGTGCAAGGTTTTGTGTGCGCATGCATACTTACTATGTTCCGATAACTCTAGTTGTCTTGTCTTGAATTTGGTCCCCTTTGAATATACGAGCTATCCCGAAATCTGAAATTCTAGGATTCATCTCACCATCTAGGAGAACATTGCTAGTTTTAAGATCTCTATGTATAATTCTTAATCTTGAGTCTTGATGAAGATACAAAATCCCACGAGTGATCCCAATAATGATTTCAAGGCGTTTCCCCCAATTAAGCAATGAACTTCTTGTATGGTCTACAATAAAATTTAACTCCAGAATACTCAAAATGTGGTCTACAATAAAATTTAACTCCAGAATACTCAAAATGTGATTAACCAGTGTTAAAATATTTGGTTGTATGTAGTCCAAAAATATTCTCTGAATATATATAATAAAAGAAAAAAAAAAAAAAAGAGGAATGCAATAGATTTATAGAAAGAAGACGTACCAAAAATGAAGAAATCTAAGCTTTTATTGGGCATGTACTCATAAATCAACATCTTTTCTTCCCCTTGAATGCAACAACCAAAAAGCTTGACAAGATTCCTATGTTGAAGTTTTGCAATTAACATAACTTCATTTTTGAATTCCTCTATTCCTTGTCCAGAACTGTTGGATAGCCTTTTTACGGCTACTTGTTGTCCATTAGATAATTGACCCTGAATCCATGATCAAAAATTAAGCCTAGTCAAAAAAATTACTTCAAAGCAGTTGAGTTCAATGCCACAATCTGATCCTTCAATAACTTATGTCTTAGCTTATGTAAATCATTTTCCTACATTCACACTCATACAATAATGGAAATTGAAAAAGAAAGGAAAATATGCAAGATGTCAACATTCAGCAATGCCATTATGAATTGTAAGTTTACCTTAAAAACAGAACCGAAGCCACCTTGTCCCAGTTTGTTGATTGGAGAGAAATTGTCAGTGGCAGCAACCATGCAGCTTAGATCAAAGATGAATAAATCTGGATGTCTACTATTCTCCTCCAGCTCATTTCCCTCCACATAGCCCATGGTACCGTTAAAATATAATGACTGATGGTGCAATTTTCTCTTCACTGTCCTAAAACATATTGATAGACATTGCTGACTATAATTTTGCAATTAAGCATTTATATAGCTTAAGTGGTCTACTAAAATGACTCTTGATATATATCTATATATAAATATATATATTCCTCTGTGTTTGTGTGAACAATACAATAGAAGTGATGTTGTTACCTTTTGTTTTCCTCATCCTTTTTTTTTTTGGAGGGGGATGTTTTTCTCTTCTTCATTAGGCATATATAGCCTATCAAGCATACCAGAAACAATGTCACCATAAGAGAAATTATTGTAATTGCCCGCTGCCTCTTGTGGCCAAGAAAACCATTGGACTTCCTTGTGTAAGTAGCTGAAGGACAAAAAAAAAAAAAAAAAAAAAATTGAGTCCACGATTTGTAAGGTGAAATAGGCAGAAATGAAAATTTACGAAAAATACAAGCAAGTTGAGAAGGCCACCTAACTCAGTTGCATCTACACGTACATTTAGATCCCACCTTTCATATGAACTCTCTGAAATGTCAATCAATTCACCATACCATGCCAAGCAACTGGTCCCCTTCCCATCAATATTTATGCTGACAAAAGCTGTGCAAGAGCAATTTCGCAGGCATGCCTGCTCGCACTCTGAGCTACTCATACTCATGTTCATCCAAACTGCATTATATGAATCAGGACCCCTCAAAAGGTCCACCTTCACAAACCCTTCTCCATTCCCACACATTGACAACCCCAACTGCTTCCTCACACACCCCTCAGAACCATCTCTGTGATACCAATTCTTCGGAGACTTGGGTTCAAACCCTGGCAAACAAGTACACTCAAACCTATTAAAACTGGCAGACTCGGGACCACACTTACCATATGCACCACAGTGTCTATAGTTGTCACACCGGTATTTAGGTGCTGACCAGTATTCCTTCCATTGAAGATCACCGTCATTCCACATAAGGTGCTGGACCAATCCAGAGTTGTGAAGCACTAGTCTAGAAATGATGTAGGCGTCATCGAAAAAGTAGGCGTAAGATACCTCATCTTCGTTGTTAACAAAATAACACTTAAAACTCGATGATAATGATGTGGGCCACGGCCATGGACCTGACCGCCAATATAAAGTTGAACCCTTATACAAGACGACTTGTGGAGAGCCAGTAGGATTTATCTTACAGAAGTAGTCCCCAGTTCCGGGGTCATCTTGTGACTTCCAAGATGTCAAGAACCTGTCTAACCCAGTTATCCGATTCAACCCAAGCCTCATGCCTGGAAGCAGTGTGTCTGTAGGATGATCAAAGCTTTGCCATATAACCTTTTTGTTATTGCCTTGGACCAATACCAGATTTCCTGAATCTTGAAGCTGTGCAACAGACGAGGTTGTCCCCTGGACAGACACATTGGTAGACCAAAGAAGACGGTTAGAACTGTCATGGAGGACAAGGTTTCCATAGTGGTTGACGGAGAGAACACCGGAGGAATCAATAATAGGATCATTCCTGTTTGCAACCCACACTATAGTTTGATTTGGCACTTTGACAAACCAAATACCAAGATACCGGTAGCTAGAATTGCCGGGACTAAAGAAGCCTAAGGCGAAATTATTTTTGTTGGAAATCAAAGACTGGCCATCCTTGATGGATTGGTCTGGTGCTAAGGTGTCAACGGAAGTGCAAAATGGGAAGAAAAGCACGATCAGAATCAATGGCATGACCATGGTTTCAGGATCCATGTTTGTGTGCAGTGCTTTTGGAGGGGGTGGTTGGTGGGTGGGCATGAAGTCTTCTTACAAGAAAAGAGAGAGAGAATATTCTGAAGTCCTCTCTTTCTGATACCTATCGCTGACTAATTGTTTCTTTTAGGACTACACGCCTCCCTTTTTTCAAACATAGAAGCAGCCTATCAAAAAGAATTTTGCTCCAACTCAATAAGCCAAGCATCACAAGTCAACCAGACTTGCATCTAGGGACCGGAGGCAATCAAGCATCAATTTTATAAAACACATGGATTTTGTAATTTCCTTTATTGACCGGTCAAACTCAACAGGGTAACATAATTGACTGCATGAGTTGAACTTAATCACACATTGAGTACCTAAAATCCTGACTTTCATGCTTGCACTGGTGGCTACTATTTGGTCACATTGGCACGCCTTTCAGCTCATAGAGAAGTGCGAAAGTTAAATGGCCTTTCTTTTAGCCAACCCGCCCTCCACAAACATCAACCAAAAAAAATAAAAATAAAAAATCATAAGTCTTCAAGTAAACAGAAAGCAGTATACCAATAGTAATATAAGTTTCCACTATTCCAAATCAGCTACAAGACACATAACTCACCAACACAAACACCAATAACTAAACGAACTAGCATTACTATATCAGCAATTAACTATAAGCATCTGATCTGAATATTCAACGGGGGTGAGGGCAAAATGTGACCAAATAGTTGCCACTAGTGCAAGTAGAAATGCTAGTAGGATCATCATAAGCATTAGAGTAAGCCTTAGGACAAGCCGCCTAGAAAATCCTAGAGTATGCTGTGGGTTTACAAGCCTGAGGACTTCCAAAGCTCCTAGTACAACAATACCTCGGCAAGTTAAACGCGAAGCAAGCACTCTCACAAGCCACAACTCTTCTATTATCATGGGACCGAACTTGAAGCCCAACTGGGCACATCATTTTGAGGTCACTAACACACCCAGCGTAGCTGCATTTGCCTGAGCCTTTGATGGGTGTGATTGAAATGGCCAAGTTGTAGCCATCAACAAGGCTTACATCATAGAAGTCTTGCTCGTTTCAAAGAGTTATTTCTGCTAGAGTGGCTGGTGGGGTGCCATCTAGACCGTTGCAGAGGAGTGAGCCGTGAATGACCAATGGCGCAGAGGCCATGGCCGGACCAGAGAGCAGTGAGGTGGAGAGAGTAGGCCTTGCTTGGTTGGAGCTTGAAGCCACCACGGGCTAAGATGGGCTTGCCCGCGTTGATTTGAATGTTTGGCCAAACTGGATGGGTGCACTTGTTGCAAACGTTTATGGTTCTTTATTGACCATATGAACTTTCCCAGAGAAACTATTATTAATTTATGTTGGAATGATAAACAGAGAGACATTTATTAATTTAAAAGAAAACCGCAAAATCCCAAAAGAGAAAAAAAATGGAAAGATCTATACAGAGCAAAACAAACCCCAAAAGAGAGAGGAATTACCTTTAGCCGAAGCAGAGACAGAGAGTGGTTTGTGGTGGAGACCGTAGAGAACAGAGAACAGAGCAGAGAAAGAAGGGAGTTCAGTTGGTAGAGACTAGAGAAACTGAGTGAAAACAGAGTTAATGTTAAGGCACGAAAGGAGAATGACTAATTTGTTTTCCCGCCCAAGTTGTCCCTCTTTAGTCTTTTTTTTTTCTTCTTACACAAAAACAAAAACAAAAAACAAAAACAAAAGAGTGAAGAAGAAGAAGAAATTTCTTTTCAAACAATCAAAATATCAAGGAGAATAACCTAATCATTTTAATCTTTTCTTTGGATTTTTTTATTCAATCCTGTGTTTATGAGATGTATGAAACTAAATTGAGCTATATTTGTGGAGCTATTAAATTTAATCACGAAGGATGAGACCCTACTCAATTAGACCCTACACAATTATATCCTGTTTCTGGATCACTTGGTACAAAGGGAGAATTTTTTTATTTATTTTTTATTTCATTTCATCAGATTTAAAGGAAAGAAAAGACGTATTATTTTCACTTTACATATGGAAGCTAAACTAGGAGAATTAATTTTAAAAAAACCAAAAAGAAAAGTAGTCCGCGTCTCAATTACTGAATCTTGTGGCAATTACCTTTAGAATGCTGTATGGAAATAGAGCTTCAAAGAATGTGGTCGAGTATGATGAAATTGTGATAATCACCTTGAGAATGTTATGCCGTCTTTGGAGCCAACTTTTGTTTGTAGCATCAACTAATTGATTGCTTAAGCAAACCAAAGAAATTGAATTTATTCTTGCACCCAAATGTCCATTATTTTGAGAATGTTGTACAGAAATAGAGCTTTAACAAAATCCAGGACAAAGTACAATTAAGTTGTTGGGGTCCTAGCTACAAATTTTCTATTAATTTCTATAGTCCTTAGATTCAGCTCAACAATTTTTTTCTCGATCTTGTTAAACTGTTAAATCAAGTAATTTCATTAAAATAATACTTTCATCCATTTATCTTTCAAATTCTTTTGAAAAAAAATTTGACTCCATGTTTTATCTTTCTTTCATTTCACACCTTTTTTGCCAACTAAAATAGAGAGCTTTCACACAAATACACTATTAATAGTTATATTAATAAGTTAGGGACAAAAATATAGTAAATAAGAAATATAATTTTAAATCAAAGATAAAAATACAATTAAAATAATTTAAAAATTACTATTCAAACATCATTAAATTTTTCTTCATAAATTTTTGTATATAAATATTTAAACTTTATTTATTAAAATACATACGAACTTATATTTTTGTTTTTTTTCTAATAAATGATTAAATTGCGGTATTTAGCATGTGAGTTTGTGTTTATTCTTATGTTAATGCTTGCTTGTGAGAAATATATATACACTTTTGGCATTGACCTTTATTTTTAAATAGAAGCAGACTTGTCACTAACATGACAATCACATTGAGAGTGTTGGGCAACAAAAGTACTTCACAAGTGTATTTAATAGAGGCATAGCCAAGTAAATGTTCCAAAATAGTCCCTAAAGGGAAAAGTTTAGCAACTATAGTCAACTATATTAGTGAATACTTAAACCCCTTAAGAAACCAATTAAATTTTAATATTTTCCAATATGAATTTTTTTTTAAAAAAAATCCTAAATAACTTTCTAATTGATATTAACTAAGGAATTAATTCCAAAAAAAAATAATACAAAGGGCATGTTTGGCATACTATAATGGTTATTACAATGTAATAAGAACCGGAATAATAAGGAATGAAAGAAGCTGTAATGGAATAAGTATTCATATTCACCGGTTTTGTTACAATAACTTAGTAAGATGATGGAATGATATCATTTTTAGTAAAATTTTGTGAAGTACCCTTTTTAAAAAATTGTATATTTACCCTTTTTTTTTAATTGTATAGCATTTGTCATTATAATTTGATCGACTGACTAATATTTTCATTAATAGTTAAAATGTATGTAAAAAATTGATAACATATTATATAGGTTAAAAAATTAATATCGATACTAGTTATAATATATATGAATATAGATATAATGAACAATTTTTCTTTTAAAAGAAAATCTAAATCAAATTGTAAAAATGAAATACATGACATCTAGCATGCAAGTGACGTCTTTTCAATAATGTTCACTGTCATTTTGTTAGACAGGAAGCATGTGAGAGGACGAAGCCATATTTTGTTAGAGAGGAAGAGGTTGTTGCTGTGGGGCTAGGAGCTAGGGACAAATAGGGAAAAACCACCCGGGTCATTAACTCTAAAGTTTAAAAGACTCTGAATTCTCAACCAAGCATATGAGATCAATGTATTATGTATATTCTATATGACATTTAAGGCTTAAGTACAAGGTACAGGACAAGGTAAAATGTATTGCACGCACAATCAATACACATGAATTTATAATGTCTTTTGTTGACCCTTTAATAGTGTAATAATCGCCAAGCTTTGTAATTCAATGGCATAACCGATCAAAACCCCCCTTGTTGTTGTAGCTAGCGAATTATCAAAAAAAATATTTACGTATAGTCACCTCATTTTTTGTACCATATTCGCGTCCAATCAAAAATCTGCTATATGAAGAAAGCAGATATAGAGAACTTTATACAACTGGCGTTTTTAGTATTTTGGTGGACAAAAAGCATAATATTTGCAGTAATTTCCAAGTAGCACCCGAGTTCCTTTGTAACCTGTTGCTCGAGGGTTCTATCCCTTGCACTTACCCCACCACCAAAAAAAAAAAAAAAAGTCAGAATAATTCAAAAAATCTCTTTCAATTACTCAAACACAAACAGACAAAAAGTAAAATCACAAATATTTCTTGAAGTACTCAAGCAATAAACAATAGTAAGAAATGTAAATTAAAGAATGGCATGATTAAGTAGCTATAGAACATAGACGTGTCCACGTGATATTACTAATACAAACAATGACGTTTAATAAAAGCCTTTTATGTATTGCACCAAACGGTATTGTCTCCTAATGTAGCCGTACGTTAGATTCCAAAGTTAGTTACAGTAGCCCGTGAACCAGAACCTCCATGTAATACTCGTCTGTAGTGAAATAAAATTGAGGATAAATATTTCCTATCAAAAAAAAAAAAAAAAAAAATTTTGAGGATAAATATTAATTCAAAAGTTTTCATTTAAACACCTTTTGTTAATTATGCGGATTAATTAACAATGATTTGGTTAGACCAATTTGGTGATCACAGTATTAGTAAAATTTACCACAGCTACAATATAAACTAAATCTAGAGATTGAAGCAGTCAACACAAGAACACATAATTGATAATGAAATGAGAAACCAACTTCAAAGGAAAAAACACTCTGATATTACCTCTACCTCAATAAAGTAATCCACCATATGAAGAGAAGTTGTACAAGTTAGCTAAAACCCAGGACCCTAGACTGTACTTGTTAGATAAACTTATTGACGTGACATAATCACCTCACACTAGCTTTAAACCATTTGAACTCTTTGATAGGCCACAAACTGAATGACCCCTTATGATAGAAATTAATTAAATTAATTAGCCAAGTTATTAATTAATCAATTATCATGCAAACGTGTGGTAGCACAAACAAATCACTAATAAACTAATTATGTAACGGAAAATAAATAACACGGTGATCTGTTTACGAATGGAGAAAACCTAACAGCAAAAATCCCACCGGGTGATTTTCAGGTCACTACTCCCGAAATTCCACTATTATCACAACAAGTGGTTACAAGTAAAGGAATCCCAAGTACCTTTACCAACCTACAGTTGAACCCTTACCCTAATACCTAATTAGACTTGTTCTGTAGTGACAGTTCCCCTTTTCAATGCACGACTCCCAAGTACATGACTAACCAATTGCGTGAATTCCAGTACGCGACTTCAATCACCAACTAAGAAAGTTGTTGGCTGCAAAGTTCTTCAGTTCATCCACACGATGAAGATCAAGAAGATGCTTGGTTATAAAACCCTACGGTGCATATACACAGTAACTTCTTCAAGAGAAAGAGATGAACTAGGGCAAGAACTTCATCTCCGGTTACAAATTGCTTGAACAGAGTTTGCTCAATGCTTGTGCAACTTGTGAACTATTTGACGGCCCTTAAAACAATCATTTTATATGTCTAGGGTTAGGAGAAAAGAAAGCTCAAAGACATTGAAAGTTCAAATAGTGTAAAAACACCATTGAACGTTTAGACCCTCAATTTATAAATTAACCAATTCAAGTTTTATGTCAAACAACTAGCGTGCGGAAAATGAACAAAAGCTATAAAACGGAATTGGAAAACAATCTAAGCCAAATTAAAATCACAACCCACAACAGATAATAAAAGGCAAAGATAAAAGGGAAGGAAGATGCAAACACAAGGACAACATGCGATATGTTATCGAAGAGGAAAAAGAAGCCCTCAGCATAAAACCTCTTTGCCGCCCTCCAAGCGGTAAACAATCCACTAGAAAATGTAGTTGGGATACATGGACAGCAATAGACCCTCCAAGCCTAATCTACCCAGTGCACCTAAGCCCTCCAAGCTTCTTACTCCAACGAGGTTGTGCCGAACCTATTTCTTTTCTAACTTTCCCGGATTCCGCTACTTGACCATAGCATCAACCAATGTAAATTGGTTCCTTCCTAACTACTTCCCAAAACACCAAACAGCCCTCTCACAGTAATGGATATGGTGAGAAAAAGGTTTTGGTAAAATACATCTCAAGGATTTGACAATGGAGAGGAAGAGAGTTGAGGAATTTGAAGAGACTCTTATGTAAAGATTGTAGATGAATCAATCTTGTTTTACTCTAGGGTTTCTCTCTCAAAATTCTCTCTAGAAGCTCTCATTCTTTTGTGGGTATAAGAGGTATTTATACTAGGGTGAGAAAAGAATGTGAAATGTCAGGTTTTTCAAAACAGGGTGGCTCGCGGCTTGGTCTCACGGCTTGACTGAGTCACGAGATCCTACTGCGCGATAACAGAATGGCCAGTTGTCCTATTTTGTCCTGTAGTACTCCAGCTAGCATGACGGTTCAACTTCTGGCATACTTGGCACGTGTGCTGCTTCTGGCGGCTTGCAGCCGAGAGTCACCCGCGAGATCCAGCCGCGAGACTCAGTTTTCTTGCACATTCTTGAGCATTCAATCACTCTATATCACTCACTACCCTTACAACAAACTCACCTAAATACAGGGTTACTAAATATTGAAATACAAGTAAATTTGGAACGGAATAAAGCCAACAAGATGGTTGATTAAATTCAACCTTACAGACATATTCACGGATCCTAAGAAAATCATATCAGAATTTTGAAATTCCTAAACCTCGACAGAGTCGAGCAGCTGTCAAGCAAGTGTCGAGCACACGGGGCTTAAACAGCTTTCTTAAACTCAATAGATGCAGCTGTCGAGACAGCTGTTGACCTTTAATGAATTTGCACTATCAGCTTGTTTTCTTGGACAGACTTGAAGGCTTCAACACTTGATCTTGAAACATGGTTTCTTGAAGTATTTAAACACATCCTAAATCTATCCAAATACAAGTAAAGTGCGTTTTGTCAAAGGATAAGCCAATTACATAAAATCATGACATATGTTCTTAACATGTGAAACACATATGTCCTAACACTCTTATGTATGAAATTATGAATACCTTATCTCGCGAACTGCATCTATGATCACAATTAGACCTTCTAGCCGATTCCAAGGACCACCTTAAAGATTTGTGCTTTGCATCAACATACTGGGATTACAGACTCTGTGCCTTCAGCTCTTGTTCACCAAAAGACCAACTTCGTTCTTGAATAAAGATTTATGACACATAATTTGATCAAAACTAGGTATAGGTTTTCTCTCATTGGCACATGAAAATAGTCTCTAAACCTCTTGTTGAAGTCGTGCTATAATAAACCTTTCATATATTTGCATGTAGGGCACAAAAAACATGGCAATAGCATACTCAATTAAAATACTTCAGATTTTGTTTTAATAATTTTTGATCGATCTAGTCACAATCGAACATCTATCAAAAATCATCTTTAATTGATAGAGCATTGATCGAACAGCTACTGAAATTACAAATTATTCTTGAAAAACTGTCTTCTTTTGATTTGCATCTTAGGCCTTTTGAACCTAGACTTTGACACATATTACAATATCAATAGATGATATTACAAAATCATGGAATTTACCAACTTAAATCCTAACAATTTCCTCATTTGGCAATTTTGTGACAAAACTGAAAAACCACAAATTGAACCAAGACTGACTAACTTATAAGACTTAAAACTAAATGGAAAACCTATCTTTCATGAAAACATGAACATACACATTAAACGCATTGTACCATGCAGAAAGCATAACAGGTCATATCATTAATTGCTAAAAATGACAGGCTTACATAAAACCTTTATCAAATAGCAAGATAATATAGGCAATAAGCATAACAATTATGAAACAAACCCATCTATATATTACTAAAAGATGAAGCATAGCATTTAATGTTGCTACGCTCACATTAAGCCATGTCAGCAGGCATGTCATTTTCATCCTATTTTCTAAATTTTTAATTCAATTTTAAAATAATTTTACCAATTTTAAAATACTAATAAAATTAAAATTATTTTCAGCCCTATCTCTACTTTAAAATCTACTTCTTATACATTTAAATCCACTATAAAGTTCAAGCCCACACCCAAAGCCTTTTCAACTTACTCCCTTTGTCAAACCTTACTGCTTTTCACGGTTACAACTTATGCTATTCCCTTCTGTTACACGGATTCTTCCTATCTCCCACGTTTTGTTTCATCGTTTCAGGTTTAGTTCCTTCCCCTTCCCCACCTTTTGATTATCACGGTTTCAGCTTCTATTCTACTATTTCACTCACGGTTTCATCTTCCTATTCTACGGTTTCAGCTTTTGTGTTGGCTTCTAATGGCAGCCTCTCTGTCTTCCTTCTTCTCCTCACATCCATATAAATATTGATGTAAGCTGGGTGGTTCAATTGAGGTATCCCTACATCCTAATTTCTTTTGTACTCTATTCTTTTGCTTGATGGTTTTTTTTTTCCCTTTCTACGTTTGTTTCTGCCTATTTCTTGTTGTGGTGTGGATGGTTGTTAGGGTGTTGAATTTGTTACTGCTGGGTTATTTAATTGGAGCACTGCTTTTTTGGGTATGTTCGTTCGGAGTTCTTTTGGGGATTTTTTAGGTTGGGAAAACCCAGAAATAGTGTGACAATCATGTAGCAAAGCAAAGTTGACAAAAAGCTCAAGGTGTGACTATTTGTGGCAATCACGTTGCCCTTGTTTTTTTCACAGATTTAAATTTGTCACCTTTTAGTTAATGAGACAAAAGCTCATCAAATGGCTATCCTATGTATTTGTCAAATGGGGGAGTTTTTGTGCAGTGGCTCTGTTGATAAGAGTATTGGTATATGGAAAAGAGAAGCTTATGGTAAGCCTAGTAAAGTTGAAGTCATAAGTGGCCATGAAGGTCCAGTCAAATGCTTGCAAGCATCACCGGGTAATTTTGGTAGTGGGTTCTTGCTCTATAGTGGAAGCCTTGATAGTTTTTTGTCCACTAATTTTTTTCTAATTATTGCGCATTGGGTTATTCTTATTGCTGGTTTTCCAAGTTTAAGAAGTCCACAGTAGGTTAGTACTAGAGAAATCTGAAAATTATTCATACGGTTTTGTTAGTTAGCATATAACATTCACAAGTAGCATAAATAGACCATCACTTGGCACCAAAAGTTAATCAGCAATATGGATGGTAGAGAAACCCAATTATCGAGCTTCGGTACTAAACGTGGTGGTTGGATCACCTTCCCATTCATCATTGGTCAACCTCTCTCTCTCTGTATGTCTAACACACACACAATTTGTTTGGATCAATATATTTCTTATTTCTATTTATATCAAGCAGGGGCGGCGGCAGGCTTCACACTTGGAGGCGGGGGATGGATATCGAACCTGATCGTATATCTGATTCAGGTGTTAAATTTGGAAAACATAAATGCTGCTAAGATTTCAAACATAGTAGTGAGTGGTAACACCAAGTTGCTTCCGGTCATTGGAGCAATTGTTGCTGACTCTTTCTTTGGTACTTTCTCTGTTGTTGCAGTTTGTACCTGTATCTCTTTGTTGGTAATACTCTTTACAGTGTTGCAACTTGCAAGATGCATAGTCTGTTGTGTGTGTAGTTTGCTTGCTAGACTCCCTGTTGTGCGTTTATCTCGAGTTATATTTAATTTTTCAATATAATTGATTGATCGATATTTTTCTCTCCAGTGTGATTAGTTTATGTTCGTTGTGTGTTTGTAAAGTTTGTTATTTGGTAAATGTAAAAATTGATCGTCTTCTATATATCTTTTCCAAGTAATGAAGTAGTGATTTAACTTCAATATTCTTTTACTTTCCAAGAACAATAGTGAATAACACAAACTTATCGATGTGTTTCTATTGGTAGAAGATATACTTTTTTTTAAGGAATGATGAATTTGGCTGCAACTCTGAAAATAATTTATATTGTTTGACTCAAATAAAAAATATTAATATTTTACATAGACATAGTAGTGATGGTTGTAGTAGTGAGGGAAATACTGATGGTATTGGTGATTGTGGTGTCCTTAGAGGCGGTGATGACGGAGGTGTTGTAGATGGTATGGTGGTTCTGGCTATAGGCTCACTTGAGACAATGATGGTGGGGTTATAATAATTAATAGGATTGGAGTGGTTGATGTAAAAGCCTTTATTTTCATTTCCATTTACGATTAACTACTCAATTTATAAATTTGAGTAGTTAATCAATTTTATCTATATATAAATAAATTATTTTTAATCAATTTTCAAAAATTGAAAAAAAAAAAAAAAAAAAAAAAAAAAAAAACTTCGTCCAAAGGAACCTGCATCTTACACTTCTATGTAACAGATACAAGTGTTTTGCAGATAGAATTTCAGTGTTCAGGAGGGTGTGATATGGAAATTTTTGGTTATAAGATATATTCTATTCTCATTCTGCTTTGTATTTTCTAATGACATTACCTCCATTTTCATTTTGTAATTGGTTGTTGCCATTGGTGTAAGTTGTGACTTGAGATTGGTTAGCCTAAAAGTGAAACCAACTGGATTATCTTTGGATGGTTTGTTTGGTTCTCGGCTGAACACATGAACCAATAAAGGATAGTTTATTTTTGGGTTGTAGAAGCTGGATTAGGTGACCCAAACAATGAACCAAACATGTATAAACCAAGGTATGGCAATGAAGTGGGTTACATGGGTCTCCTCTTTGTTCAATCTTTCTTTAATTGTTTTTGGTCCCAAGACCTCTTTCTCTCTTTCATGTACCTTCATTATTCATCTCTAAGAGATTATCATACCTTCTCTATCCCCACATTATACTTAATTAAATTTCAAAAGTGACGGGCTTGTGCATCAGGTCCTTGTGTAGGGGATTTAGCATTTTGTGTTGATCTTTTAGTTCCTTTCATCTAATTTTATGTTTTCTTTTCATGTAAAACAAGGTTTATTACTTTTTCTCAGTTTTAATTTTACTACATTATTGGACTACGTTGGTAGTATGACACAAAATTATAACAGTTTGGAGCAATAGGTTGTCATGAGATACTTGCCCTATCATCTTCTCTTCTTCCACATATAGATTAGTACCTCCATCACTCCATGTCTTGAGTTATCAGTCATTCACTTATTTGTCCCGTATTACATTTAAGATACAATTCTTGCTGCAAAATATGTATTTGCATTTAACTTTAGTGTTAATTTTTATTAGTTGTCTTGTAATTTTTATTAATTTTTACAAGACAATGGTTGTATGGAAGATAAACTACAGTCCAGTCCAACGAAATTCTGGCTTCACATACTAATAAATAAATTAAAATTTTGTATTAATTTTTATTACAACTAATATATATTTAGTTTTTCATTTTGTTGTTTTATTGTAATTACCTTTCTTTGGAAGGAAAATGTATAACCTTTTGGTGAAAAAATAAGACTAAAATCGTATGTATTTATTGTGACTTTATATACTTATTACTATTATTTGAAAAAACTATAGCAAATATTTTTTGGTAAGACTAACTATATGATACATCAATAATGAGAAGAGATGCAATATAGGATGGGGGGGGGGGGGGGGGTACTCCTTTACAGTCTACCCAATATCCTTTGTATGACTTGGGGGTATTTACAAATCTAAAAAACATTTAGAACACAAAATATCCTCACAAGGCATCCCAATACATATGGGAATCTTCAAGTTTCTTTTTTCCCTATTGGATTTTTTTTTATTATTTGCATTGAACAACTTGCTAAATACAGGTTTTGTTACGAAGCACGGTCTAATACATCAAGTTTTTTTTTTTTTTTTTTTATTATTATTTTTTATTATTTTTTTTATCATATTTGCATTTTGGAGAACTGTATGAGTGTGGTTTCTATGATAGGTTACTTTCCCTATATCAGTATATAGTCTTTGAGGGAAATTGAGTACTTACATTAAACTTGAAGACAATATACTGATATAGCGGAAAATAAATAACATGGTGATTTGTTTACGAATGGGGAAAACCTAACGGTAAAAACCCCACCAGGTGATTTTCAGGTCACCACTCCCGAAACTCCACTATTATCACAACAAGCGGTTACAAGTAAAGAAATCCCAAGTACCTTACCAACCTACAGTTAAATCCTTACCCCAATACTCAATTGAACTTGTTCTGTAGTGACAGTTCCTCTTTCTAATGCATGGCTCCCAAGTACATGACTAACCAATTGCATGGATCCCAGTATGCGACTTCAATCACCAACTAAGAAGATTGTTGGTTGTAAAGTTTTTCAGTTCATCCACACAATGAAGATCAAGAAGATGCTTGGTCACAAAACTCTACGATGCACGTACACAGCAACTTCTTCAAGAGAAAGAGATGAAATAAGGCAAGAACTTCGTCTTCGGTCACAATTTGCTTGAACAGAGTTTGCTCGATGCTTGTGCAACTTGTGAACTATTTGACGGCCCTTAAAACAATCATTTTATATGTTTAGGGTTAGGAGAAAAGAAAGCCCAAAGACATATTCACGGATCCCAAGAAAATCAAATCAGAATTCTGAAATTCTTAAACCTTGATAGATAGGAGGTGTCGAGCAGCCGTTGAGCAGGTGTCGAGCACACGAGGCTTTGAACAGTTTTCTTAAGCTCGGTAGATGCAGCTGTCGAGCCAACTGTCGAGCCAACTGTCGAGCTTTAATGAATTTGCACTATCAGCTTGTTTTCTTGGACAGACTTGAAGGCTTCAACACTTGATCTTGAAACATGGTTCCTTAAAGTATTTAAACACATCCTGAATCTACCCAAATACAAGTAAAGTGCATTTTGTCAAAGGATAAGCCAATTATATAAAATAGTGACATATGTTCCTAACAAGTGAAACACATATGTCCTAAGAATCTCCCCCTTTGGCAATCTGTGACAAAACCACAACAAACAAATGAACATATGAAAGAAGTCATAAATCACTCAACTCATATTCACTTGTTGAATACAATAAAATCTATCCTAACACAAACTCTTGAAAAACTTTGTAAGAAGAGAGTTTATGGCAAGTAGACTTTGACAACTTGTATTTTTGAAACACTTTAAACAAAACTCATCATGGCATCTTTGTGTGAAACAGAAATAATAGATTGCATACAAGTAATAAAAAGCATGTGCATAAAGGGAGAAAAGAAACAACACATGAAGGGGTAGGTGAAAGAAATACATACATCAATATAAATAGGAGTAAGGTGCAATGTATGTCTATAAATGGTCATAAGACCTCATGTACAAGAATAATGTATTTAAAAAGAAAGAAAAGAAAAGATTCATACTATCCTCACTACATCCCTTAAAACATATCAACACTCCTCCTAACAAAATGGTCCTATACTAACTCTCCCCCTAAGAATGACTACTCTTATATCCAAAACTACTCCCATTTTTTGTCACGAGTGACAAAGGGTAAGAGTGTCAAGTAGACATCTCATCGGTAGAGCTAGCATCTCCATCAGCATCATCAGAAGCATTATCGTCATCACCATCATCATCATCATCATCCTCATCCTCAGAATCAGAAGTCACGGGAGAAGGTGGTGGAGGAGAAGCCTTAGAAGCAAAACCACCCATGGACGCTTGTCACCATGCAATACGACCGACATAAACATTCACCTGATACAACTCCATAGAGAATGTATCTAAGTGAGCATCCATGCGTTGTAGCTGTGCCATGATGTCTCCTAACGTCACATTGCCTGAAGAAGAGGAAGGAGCGGATGTAGATGGAGCAGAATGGGATGGAGCTGAACGAGAGAGAGGAGCTGCTGAATCCGACTGCCTCAACCGAAATTGGGCCTCGCTACGTTTAATGGTAGCGTAATCTATGGTACACATGACAGTGAAATGATTGGAAGAGGGAAAAGGAACAGAAAAGTGGCATAAGATCCTCATGATAGCGGAAGGAAAGATGAGCTTATCACAGGACACCGAATTTAGATGAACATCTATAATAGACAGAATGAAATGAGAAGGGAAGTCTATAGTAAGATGCTCAAGAAGAGATAACAAAAATCGAGCACGAGGTTCTTTAATGGAGTTGTAGTGAGAGAGTGGATGCAAAACAAAGGTCATCACCATGTTCATGAATCTAGAACCTTTAGCAAAAGGTTTACATGGTGTAAACTGATGCTTACCACAAATAGACAAACGCTCACAAAAAGCAGACATGAGCTCATCCTTGGACACAGTCCTCAAACGCTCACAACTAGGATAGTCAGGAAACTCTATCCTAGGGACCTGAAGCACATCCGCAACAAGTTGCGGTGTGATAGGAATGCGCGTACCTCAAACGCGAGTGAAGAAAAGAGGTACTGAATGATCAATCTGATGCATGTTGGATAAGCACGAGAGGACAGGTGACTGGGACTTCACACAGTGACTCCCATCCCTGACTGTGAATGACAGTGGGAAGGTCGGTGTCGACAAAATCTGACAGAATGACTTGGCGTTCCGAATGAATGTCTCGTCTAGAAAAGTTCTCCGAGAATACCTTGAAGGCATCATCATCACGGAACCGAAAGGCCCAGCCCAGGCTTGTGTGCTTAAGGTTGTTGTACACGATGAGACAGAGTAGGATTAGAGGATAAAGAAGCTCCAGAATGAAGAGGGTTCCGAGCTGGAGTGGATTTACGCTTAGGTGCCATAAACACGACTAACATAAATAGAAAGAGAGGGAGAAAAAGAAAGACAATCAGAAAAATCCCAAGCAATTTCAAATATAACAAGTATATTGAAAAGAGAGTACGTATGCATGGAAAATACATGAACATGTGACATGCAAAAGAAATTTCATCACGGGCTCAGCCCAATCCAAACCTATCAGTACACAAACAGATAAAACACATCTAAATGCATGACAATACTATTATAATGCTAATGTGATGCAATGTATGAGGTTTGAAACTCATTTAAGTAAAAACTCATCCCAAAATTTCAATAATAACTCATCAATTTTGAAAAACCCCAAAATTTTTCAAAAACCCCAAAACCTAGGTTTCAAAACATGAAATGCATGAATATGAAAGGATTAGAAGCTTACCAAGTGAAGAAAATCTTGAAAAAGCTTGAAGAAACCTTGAGGAACAAAGATTTGAGTGAGATGAGATAGTTTGGGAGAGAAAACAGAGAAGTATCCAGAAAGAGATTGAACAAAATGAGTTTCAAATCGCATAGGGAGCTTAAATAGTGCATCAGTAAATCTCGACAGATGAAGGTGTTGAGAAGTGTCGAGACATCTGTCGAGGAAGGTATCGAAAAAAATGGTCTTCGATAGATACAGGTATTGAGGAGGTGTCGAGGAACAAATCATTAGATACCAGAATAGAAGCTGAAAGTTCAAAAACGTGTAAAAACACCTTTGAACGTTTAGACCCCCAAATTACAACTTAATCAATTCAAGCAATATGTCAAACAACTAGTGTGCGGAAACTTAACATATGCTATCATACGAAATTGATTAAACACTATCTAAGCCATAACAGATTAAAATCCACAGCAGATAAATAAAAAGGCAAAGATAGAGAGGAAGGAAGATGCAAACACAAAGACAACACGCGATGTGTTATCGAAGAGGAAACCGAAGCCCTCGGCGAAAAACCTCTCCGCCGCCCTCCAAGCGGTAATCAATCCACTAGAAAATATAGTTGGGATACAAGGACAGCAATAGACCCTCCAAGCCTAATCTACCCAGTGCACCTAAGCCCTCCAAGCTTCTTGCTCCAACGAGGTTGATAACATGATTTGGAGCTTTACATTTGACTCCACTTTCAATCATAACAATTGATCTTTTTGATCTTTTAAGTCAATCACCTCTCATTGTGAGAGTGATATATGATATTTCACTTTAAGGAATAAGCCTTTGGCTTTTTGAATAAACATTCACTTCAATATAAGGTCGCTTACCCTTTTTCCTAGTCAAATACTAGAATGTGCGACAGGCTTTTGCAGCTCAATATCTCTTTTCATTTGGAGATTTACATTTGGTGAGCTCTTTTTAACAAAACAAAAATAAAGAGTGGGAAGATATATAGACACAAGTCTATGCAAGTCTCAAGATCAACAAAACCATTCACTAATCATTCATGACAAGTTTGAAGATCTATTTACAACAATCACAAAGATTTCAAGATTTTTCTCACAGTGATATAAGTGCATGAAAACAAGCAATGCTCGAAAATGCACAAAGCCATTAGCACAAAGGTACAAGGCAAAACAAGTTTTGAGACAAAAACTCAACAAAGTCAATCAAGCTTTTCGATTTTCTAATTTTTATGTGGTTTTTGGATTTTTGACACAATAAACAAAAAGATTGATACGACGAAATTAAATATATTCACAAGTAGACAAGCAAACAATCAAACAGCAAAAATAGCAAGCAAAACAAACAAACATAGTCACAAAGCATAGGAAGTATTAATGCATGGACATGTTGTAATGTTTATGCATGAGTACCCTTATTCACCCTCACGTCACTTGCGTTTGGGGTGATTTCCTTATAGGATTGGGTACGGGAGTTAGGGCTTTCAAACCTTCGTGAGAAACTTTCCAAGCAGTTGGTGAATGCACCAATCATCTTCATCACGTTCATCTTTCCGGGATCACCATTCTGATCTCTAGATTGATCTCCAGCCCAAATTCTTCTATCATTTCTAGGTCCTCCTGACCTTTGAGGAGTTGCACTATTCTTTGCTCTCAGCTTTTGGCAATTTGGTCGAGTATGCCCTTGAAGTCCGCAATAGTGGCACACATAAGTTCCTCTAGGACCTCTTTGTGATCGAGGACTTGACTTGGCACGAGATTCAGATCTGCCTACAAACTGATTGCGAGGATTTAACATCCGTTGGTTCACCAAATTCTTCTTCTCCTCCACCTCGAGCTTCTCACCAGTAAGGTTAGTTACAACTGGATCTTTAGCCTTTACAAACTTCACTTCTTTATTGACATTTCCAGACGAACTACCTCCTCCGGTATATCCCAATCCGGATTTGTCTGAAAAGCTCTTTTGAGATGAGATAACATCATCTAGCTTCTTGGTGGTGACCCTCTCTACTCTAGCATTTGCTTGCACAACCTCACTCTCAAGAAATCTTACTTTTGTGTAAGCTTCGGACAACTCTCCATTCAGAGTTTCTATCTCACATTTGGCCTCCCTATATCGGATTAGGAGACTTTTGTAGTCCTCCTCAGCCTTCTTCATTTTTCTCACAACAGCCTTGGCCACCCTTGTGTATTCCCCAGACTTCTCCAAGAGTGAGTTGTAATTCTCCTGAAGATTTGCTGTGCTTCCATCTTCTTCAGCATCCGATTCTTCAACATTTCCTAGTGATTCATCATCACTATGTTCTCCAAGGTCTCGCACAAGCAGATTCAGCTCATCTGAAGACTCAACATGAGCAATAGTCATAAAAGCCGAATAGTTCCCCTCTCCATCACAGCTCTCTTCAGATTCTGAGTCAGACGAATCCGAGTCGCTCAAGGTCGTGGCATACACTTTACCTTTCGATTTCAAATAATTCGGACATTCCTTCTTGAAGTGTCCATGCCCGTTACATTCGAAACAAGTGACACCTTGTGTAGGTTGGGGTTCTTTTCCATCTTTCCTTTTGAATTCCCTTTTCTCCCTTCCAGAACTTTGGAATTTTCTTTTATCATCAAATTTGCCATTATTTTTGAATTTCAAAAACTTTTTGAAATTTTTGACAAGGTATGCAACATCTTTGTCAACCACATCTTCTCCCGATGAGTCTTGATCTTCCACCTTCTCATTAATGGTCTTTAGAGCAAGAGATTTACTCTTCCGTTGATTGGGCAGCGACATCTCATAAGTCTGCAGAGAACCAACCAGCTCTTGTACTTTGATGTCATCAAGGTCCTTGCTCTCTTCAATTGCTGTCACTTTAGCTCGAAAACTTTCCGGCAACGATCGAAGGATCTTCCTTACAATCTTCGAGTCCTCCGTTTTCTCCCCCAAGTTGAACTTGCTGACAACCACTTCATTTAACTTCCCATAGAAAGAGTCAAAAGACTCATCCTCACTCATTTTGAGCTCCTCAAACCGAGTGGTCAGCATTTGTAACTTGGTGTCTTTCACTTTCTTCGTGCCTTCATAGGTAGTTTCCAAAATCTCCCATGCTTCTTTGGCCACGGTAATATGAGAAATCCTGTGAAATTCATCTGGAGACACACCACAGAAAATAGCATTAAGTGCTTTACTGTTAGCATTAGATGCAACAAGTGCTGCCTTATCCCATGTGGATTTGGCTGCCTCTGGTTTGGTCCAACCAATCTCAACAGCATCCCAAACGGATTCATCAATAGAACACAGAAAAGCTCTCATTCGAACCTTCCAAAAAGCATAATTACTACCATCAAAATATGGAGGTGCATTTAGGGATTGAGACCTATCCATCTCAAAAGGGAGTCAAGGATCACACAATGGTAATGAAACCAATATCAGTGTACCCGCTCTGATACCAATTGAAAGTTCAAAAACGTGTAAAAACACCTTTGAACGTTTAGACCCCCAAATTACAACTTAATCAATTCAAGCAATATGTCAAACAACTAGTGTGCAGAAACTTAACATATGCTATCATACGAAATTGATTAAACACTATCTAAACCATAACAGATTAAAATCCACAGCAGATAAATAAAAAGGCAAAGATAGAGAGGAAGGAAGATGCAAACACAAAGATAACACGCGATGTGTTATCGAAGAGGAAACCGAAGCCCTCGGCGAAAAACCTCTCCGCCGCCCTCCAAGCGGTAATCAATCCACTAGAAAATATAGTTGGGATACAAGGACAGCAATAGACCCTCCAAGCCTAATCTACCCAGTGCACCTAAGCCCTCCAAGCTTCTTGCTCCAACGAGGTTGCGCCGAACCTTTTTCTTTTCTAGCTTTCCGGATTCCGCTACTAGACCGTAGCATCAACCAATGAAGATTGACTCCTTCCTAACTACTTCCCAGAAATCCAAACAGCAGTCTCACAATGATGATGATGATGGTGAGAACCTGGTTTGGTATAATACCTCTCAAGGATTTGACAATGGAGAGGAAGAGAGTTGAGGAATTTGAAGAGTCTCTAAGGTATAGATTGTGTGTGAATCAATCTTGTTTTTCTTTAGGGTTTCTCTCTCAAAATTCTCTCTGGAAGCTCTCTTTCAATCGTGGGTAATAGGGGTATTTATACTGGAGTGGAGTGGAATGTGAAACGTCAGGTTTTTACAAAACAGGGGTGGCTCGCGGCTTGACTAAGTCACGAGATCCAGTCGCGAGATAACCGTATGGCCAGTTGTCCTGTTTTGTCCTGTAGTGCTCCAGCTAGCATGACTGTTCATCTTCCAGCATGCTTGGCACGTGTGCTGCTTCTGGCGGCTTGCAGCCGCGAGTCACCTGCGAGTCCCAGCCGCGAGTCTCTATTTTCTTGCACACTCTTGAGCAAACTTCACTCTATCTCACTCACTACCCTTACATCAAACCCACCTAAATACAGAGTTACTAAATGCTGAATTACAAGCAAATTTGGCACGGAATAAAGCTAATTAGATGGTTGAATAAATTCAACCTTACAGAAGCTCAATCGATCCACCAGGTGTCGAGAAGTTATCGAGGAGGCAAAAACATTCTCGATCGATCCACCAGGTGTCGAGATGTTATCAAGGATGCAGAAACATTCTCGATCGATCCACCAGGTGTCGAGAAGCTGTCGGGATTGTGATAAGAAAACCCTGAAAAAGCTTGACAGGCAGCAAGGTATCGAGGAGGTATCGAGGAGGTGTCGAGCTAGCTTTTTAAAAGCATTTTTTCGAGATGTGAAAAACACAGACATGAATGCAATCCAACATGCAACTCAACCAATGATCCAATCAACATATTAAGCTCTCAATAAAAATTTTAAGCACATGGATCTTCAAAAACACACACACAAAACACACACACACACACACTAAACAAGTCTAACCAATTTTATATTTCAAAAACAAATCAAGACAGTTTAGTGAGCATACATTAACACATGTAAAACCTTGTGATGGCCAAATCACATTGTATCTGCACATGTATCAAGAATAGCAAAGAATATTGCATGTTGTGTGTGAAAAATATCGCAAGATTGCATAATTGTATACATGTTATGACGATTTGAGATATGAGAAAAACACTTTAACTCACACACAATCATAACTACTTGATGGGGACTATCACCTTCGAGGAACATCCTATAACTCCCACATCTCCTAGAATACACACTTGCAATCATTTTTTTTAAAGCACTTTTGATCTTTTTGCTTTTGAGTTTTCTTTTGCATATATTTTTTTTCTTTTAAGCATATCATGCATAGGCATATTAGAGAGAAAAGAAATACCCAATGATATTTGACATTTCAATTTTGCTATGCCTAAGCACACAAATGTCATTGACACTGCACTTTTGCTATGCCGAAGCATACATGTGTCATATTATGATTGGCAGGCAACAATGGTAAGATGATTATTAATGCCTTTCTCTTAGGATTTTTTAGTCCTTCCCATCAAAAAGAGTGATACGAGTGTTAAGTACAAGAAATAACTTAATCTTACTCATCAGTAACAAGAGCCACAAAGCTCACTTGCTTCGTTGTGCATAGAGATGCTCATCTAAACTACAAATGATATAAAGTTTAGAAGACTTTGTTTCAATAGCCATCTAAGGTACACAAGTACCAATGTACACAAAACACACACTGTTTTTGTATTTTTTTTTTCAATTTTTTTTTATTTTTTTTTTAATTTTTATATGAAAAACAAAAACAAAGCAAAACTGAAACATAACCAAACAAAAACATGTTAAACAACCAAAGCATAAAAACTAGATTGACTCAAAACTTGAAAGCAAAACATATAAGTAATGCACACACAAAAACAAAAAGAGAGAGAGTAAAAGAGAAAAGTGATAGAATCAGTTGGAGCCCTTTTCCTTCCACACCCTAAAAGAACTTTTCCTTTGAGTATACCCTTGAATCAACGGTGAGGGGGAAGAATTAAAACTGTTCAAGTTCGAAAGGAACATGAGGGCTTTGAAAAGATCTCCACGGGGAGCAAGAGAGGATTGAAGTTGATTCTGATTTCCAGATGCTGTCATGTCGTTGCTCTGTTGAGTGGCAAGCCACTTGTAGCAATTTGGTCGAGTATGACCGGCAGCTCCACAATGATGACAGAGATACTGCTTCTTTTGTTTAGGCTTTTGAGAGTCAGCCTTCTTAGCCCTAGGGTTTTTAACATCTTTCTTCTCAAGCTTAGGGGGTGCTCCTAAGATAGATTTACCCTCGTCTATGTTCTCACTAGCTAATTCGATTTTAATCTCATTGTTCTCAATTTTAGCATTGTTAGCAGGAAGAACAAAAACAGTAGTACTAGAAGAAGTAATATTAGAAAAAGAGAGACCATACCCTAAGCCTATTCAATCTGAAGTAGATTTCTGAATGTTGAGCATCTCATCAAGCTTTTTGCTTCAAGTCCTTTCCAATTAAGCTCCGACTTGAAATAGCTCTGCTTCAAGCTTCTTGGTCTTCTTAGCCAAGAAATTATTCTCAAACCTCAGTACTCCAATAGTCTGATTAGTCTCATCAACCTTTGTGGAAAGCTCCTCATGGTCAAGTTCCACATCACTGAGCTTCTTGGTGGTTAACCTATACAGTTTCTCATGCTTCTTAGAGAGCTAGTACAGTTTTGCATAGGCTGTATGAAAGTCATCTTGATCATCCATCTTTTCAAAGTTAGATTCCACTAATTCCTCTTCTCTAACCACATCTTTGATAATTCCATTAGTAGGATTAATAGTGATAGTGAAGGCATTTAAGATTCCGTCATCCTCATTGTTGAAATCATTCTCAGGCTCGGTGTCACTCAAGGTAACAGCAAGTGCCTTGCTCTTCCCAATGCTCTTAAGATATGTAGGACATTCATGTTTCATGTGACCGAAGCCTTGACACCCAAAGCAAATAGGTCCTGTGAGAACAATGTACTGACCACCTTCCTTAGCATCCTTCTTCCCTTTGTCTTGGCCTTTAAACTAAGAAAAGCTAGATTGCCTGCGGTCCTTATCGAAACCCTTTCCATTTGCGTTCTTCATAAACTTCTTAAACTGCCTGGTGATGTAGGACTTCATCTTGGAATATTCATCATCAGAAGACTCATCTGTCTCACTGCTCTTGGCCTTTAGTGACATGCTCTTGCCTTTACCCCTCTTGCCAATCATTGTTAATCCTAGTTCGTAGGTCTGCAAGTTTCCAACCACCTCAATTAAAGGAATCTTATCAATATCCTTTGATTCCTCTATTGCCGTGATCTTGGCATGGAATCTCTCGGGTAGAGATCTAAGCACCTTTCTTACAATCTTGGGTTCAGGAATGGTTTCCCCAAGATTGAAGGCTGAGTTCACTATGTCCTTTAGCTTGGAATAGAACTCATTGAATGACTCATCCTCCTCCATTTTTATCTCTTCAAAGCTTGTAGTGAGCCTCTAAAGTTTTGAATCTTTGACTACCTTTGAACCCTCATAGGTTGTCTGGAGTATGGTCCAAGCCTCCTTGGCAATTTCAGTTGAGGATATCTTCTTGAACTCATTGGTGACTACACTGAACAACGCATGCAATGCTTTACTGTTGAAGTTTGCCGCCTTAATCTTGGCATCATCCCAATCGGCTGGCGCTTCTGTAGGCTTAGTCTAGCCTATCTCCATAGCTTGCCACACTTTCTCATCTAAAGACTGCAAGAAAGCTCTCATGCGTACTTTCCAGTATGCATAGTTATTGCCATCAAATAAAGGAGGTATGATTAATGACTGTCCTCTATCCATACAAACAAGGGTCAATGGATCAACACAGCAAAGATTAAACCCTAATCAAAGTGTGCCTACTCTGATACCACTTGATAGGCCACAGACTGAATGACCCATTGTGATAGAAATTAATTAATTAATTAGTCAAGTTATTAATTAATCAATTTATCATGCAAACGCGTGGCAGCACAAACAAATCACCAATAAACTAATTATGCAGCGGAAAATAAATAATACGGTGATTTGTTTACGAATTAGGAAAACCTAATAGCAAAAACCCCACCGGGTGATTTTCAGGTTACCACTCCCGAAACTCTACTATTATCACAACAAGCAGTTATAAGTAAAGGAATCTCAAGTACCTTACCAACCTACAGTTGAACCTTTACCCCAATACCTAATTGGACTTATTCTGTAGTAACAGTTCCCCTTTCTAATGCACAACTCCCAAGTACGTGACTAACAGATTGTGCGAATCCCAGTACGCGACTTCAATCACCAACTAAGAAGATTGTTGGTTGCAAAGTTCTTCAGTTCATCCACACGATGAAGATCAGGAAGATGCTTGGTCACAAAACCCTACGGTGCACATATACAGCAACTTTTTCAAGAGAAAGAGATGAACTAGGGTAAGAACTTCGTCTCTAGTCACAATTTGCTTAAACATAGTTTGCTCAGTGCTTTTGCAACTTGTGAACTGTTTGACGGCCCTTAAAACAATCATTTTATATATCTAGGGTTAGGAGAAAAGAAACCCCAAAGACATATTCACGGATCCTAAGAAAATCATATCAGAATTCTGAAATTCTTAAATCTCGACAGATAGGAGGTGTCAAGCAGGTATCGAGCACACAGGGCTTTGAACAGCTTTCTTAAGCTCGATAGATGCAACTGTCAAGCTTTGATGAATTTGCACTATCAGCTTGTTTTCTTAGACAGACTTGAAGGTTTTAACACTTGATCTTGAAACATGGTTTCTTGAAGTATTTAAACACATCTTAAATCTAGCCAAATACAAGTAAAGTGCGTTTTGTCAAAGGATAAGCCAATTACATAAAATAGTGACATATGTTCCTAACAAGTGAAACACATATGTCCTAACATGCTGCAATAACACTACCTCTCTGCCTCCTTTCTCAGTTTAACGTCTCTCACACTCTCTCAATTAGGGGTTTTTTTGGGGTGGGGGGGGGGGGAATTTGATGGAAGGACCGAAAATTTAAATTTAGATTAGTTTTGTTTCAAAATTTTTTAAGGGCTAGGCTTTTATTATTTTGTTAAAATTGATGGATTGGGCTAATTTTTGTAACTTTTCTATTGGTGATTTTGTTATTGGGCTTATTATTTTGGAGTTTGCCATTTTTAAGCGGGTTTAACTGTAATTTTATTGAACTAAATTGCTAAATTAGTACCTATACATGGAATACAAATCTCTTGTACTATTTTATGTATTCCATTTTATGTTCCACTAATTACAACTTGTCATACATTTATTTGCCTTTCCTTATAAAATAGCCAAAGTTTAAAATAGAAAAAAAAATTAAATAAATAAGCAAATGACAAGTTGTAATTGGTGGAATATAAAGTGGAACTCAAAAGGTGGTATAAAAGATTTGTATTCCCTATATGCGTATACTAATAATTATTTTTTAAAAACAATTTTGGGGGGGGGGGGTCATTGCCTCCAAAAACTAAAGAATGGCTTGGTCACTATGCACAATGTGCCATAAGGATAGTCCAAGAAGATAGGAATGTGGAGCCCTGAAGGATTTGGAGTCCAACTTAATTGATTTGGGAAAGAGAGAAAAAGGAGTCAAGCCACACGAGAGAGAGAGAGAGAGAGAAAGAGATCTAACCATGAAAGCCAAGGGGATTCAAAATATGAATCTGGAGTTTCAATCGATTTTGGGACAACGCTATTATTGTGACAAGTTTCGATCGATTGAAGGTCAATCAAGAGTCGGTCTAAAAATAGAAAGTCCCTATGAATATTTTGATCAATTGAGAGTTGATCAAAGTGATCCGAAAAAGAAAAAAAAAAATTGGTTGATCAAAAAGTGATCAAGAATGTGCAAATTAGAAAAAATGTACAACATATTATTCACCAAAAAAAAAAAAAAAAGGCAACAACAACATGCTTGAAATAGAGTTCAATATGTTGAGTGTGCATGTATGAGTGAAATCTTACATTAAATAAGAATGTCATATAGTGGTTAATAGAACATAGTTGAGCCTACATAGGCTTAACTCTTTTTGGTCAAATGGTGTCTCTATATGTTATATTAACTACTCAATTGGAGGCTCTTTTTGTAATGAAGATTGCCCCCCCCCCCCCCTTTATTTTTCTCCTTTAGCTTAATGAATTGTAGTTAATATATATATATATATATATATATATATTCAATTGGCAGCTCCCCAAGGTGTTATTTACTCAACAAGTGAAATAAGTGCTATTGGTGTAATGCCCCAAAATCATAAATAATAAAAGTCTATACAATCTAAATAATCTATAATAAAAAAATATTAAATAAAAGAAACTAGAAACCTAAAATCTTATCACAAATGTTAGAGCTCTAATCCACCAAATGTAAAACATCCTCAAAATAGTTTTCCAGTACCATGTTTAATGCCATAAAAATAATAATAAAATCCTCAGTTCCACAAAATAATTCGTAACTGTTGTCTTCCAAGAATCTCTACTCCAAAAATCCCTCAAATGTATCTGTAAGGGGAAATAAAAGGGGGGGAGGGGGGTGAGATAACTCAATAAATGGAAATCACTAACATTGGGGTGTGGGAACAAACCTTTCAAATAAATAATTCTTATAACAAATTCATAACTTGTAACTTATCGATATTTTATCATCAAATATTTCATATAAAAGAAAATATCTTTATATTGTGAGCCATCATAATATATATATCAATACCATCATACACGCAATTTCCTAAGCTTTTCTCGTGGTCAACATTTACGCCCCGTTGACAAGGTTGTGTTGTCCCCTTTTTGGGATTGAAACCTCATTTTCATACCCTTTCTTAAGGATGGCTCCTTTGGAACCTAAAGGTGCACTCCCTTGCTAAGGAGCTTCCTTTTTGGATCCTCAATAATATACTCTCTTGCTAAAAAGCTATCAAATGTGCATTGTCCCCTTTTCTAGGACCGTCCCTTACTAAGGACTAAATATAATACTAAGCTTTTAAATCACGACTTGCCATAGGTTTTCAAAACATATTCAATATACTCACAAAAATAATCCATTCATAATTCTCAAAAATATAAAGAAATATTCACACATACAAGTTTAAATAAATTTAGGTTGTCCCACAAGTTTTTCATAAAACGAATAGTCAATGTGCACATCAAACATTTGTAAAATATTCATTTATATATAGAATATCAACATATTTCTTTGATATAAAATAGTTTAATAATCAACACTGTTTTGGGAAAACCCCAAAAATTAGTAAACACCACTTACCTCTTAGTTGCAAAAATAAAGGAAATCAACCAATCTCGTCACTAGGTCCATCACCAAGAATCTCAAAACCTAGAAACATAAGAAACAAGCCTATTAATAACAAGACCTATCGCAAAGTTTATCATCACATTTGTCTCCAAAATCCAATAGGATCCCCTAAAAGAAATCAAATGCACTAAAGCCTAGCTTGCCCAACCTTAGACAAGTACCCATTCCCAACGGGAACCAAACAAGCATACAAACTCATAGTGCCACAGCACAAAACCAAAGCATTTTAATTCTCTACTGCAAGCAATGTGCACATATAAACATAACATAAAACACATCAATTCATAATAGGAGTAGCATATCTCATGAGTTTCCCTTTAGAGCACTAAATGATTAAACCAAACCATTATTAGACTTAACTAAGTAAAACACATGTCAAAGAAAGCACATGAATTTAAAAACCAATCCATTCAACAAAGATTTGAAGTAAATTCCACAAAATCCCAACATTTTCATCGCACTTTCATATTCGATACACAGCAGGTCAGCCATTTTGTAAAAATTGTTTGGTTCATGAAAAGCTATCCGATTAACTTGAAATTAAATAGGGATAAGCTCTTATATGTGTAGTATGTACCATCCAAAATTCAGCCCAAAAATATTTTTCTGTAATTTATTAAAAATCATGTAACGCAGCTGACTCAAATCTGTCAGGGCCAGATTTACAATTCCGAAATAAAATTACTATAATCTTAATACTATGCCAAAAATTGTTAAACTTGATTAACCTCAAAGCTACATGTTTTAGCACACATTAACAACTAGGAATGCAACCCATAACCTCATATAGGCAATTCATCAAACACTTGGCATGCAACAAGCAAATGCCCACACTCACATATGTCAAAGTCACCCAAATGCAGAGAAAACACACTTTAAAATCAACTCACATCAACATATGCAACAACAAGACCCATATAGTTGATCTAGCAAACCAACCCTCAAATACCCTTTAGAAAACTAATCAACAAAAACCTTTTATCAAAGCAAAAACTCTCAAATGATATGAAATTTTCGGATTTTAACAAAACCATTGCAGCCCAAATCATCTTAACCCTCTAATATTCCATTATTCACCAAAACCCATTAAGTATTTACCATAATAATCATTAAATAGCAAAACCCAAAGGATTTCATTGAAGAAATTGAGATAAAAGCTTAGATTTTTACCTTGGGTTTAATCCACTCCAAAATCTCATGGAGTTTTAGCTACTAGGAAAACCAATGGAGACATAATCCTCCCTAACAAGGAGGTCTCAACTAGAGAGAGAGAAAGAAATAAGGAAAGAGAAAGAGATATGGGAGCTTGGAGGTTCAGTCATCATTGGGGAAGAACTAAGAAGAAGACTGAATATGAGAAGAGAGGGGAAGGGAGAGAGGGAGAAGCGGCTGAAGAAAAATAGGGGGGCGGGGTGTGTGGCTTACCGTATGGTGATGTATGGGTTATTATAGACCACTCATCACAAAAATATCATGGGAAGAAATTTACCATTTCACCCTTAAATTTCTTCTCTTCCTTAATCCTCACTCAGCCCATCATCACAAATCACTTAAATGCCACCTCAAGCTTTTAAAATTTAAAAGACCTCTACAAAAATAATTAACAACCTTATTGAAAAACATAAAATTCACTTGAGATATTATTCGCATTGTAAAATTGCTTTAAAAAGTTTGAGGTGTTACAATTGGTGTTATGAATTGAAGGTGGTGAGGTGTTCATGGTCCCCCCCTCCCCCCCAATGGGACAAGTCAATGTCTAGATGGCTCATACAAATGATCCTAGAAAAAGGCCCGACGAAGGAATACTGTCAATACTCAATAATGCCAAATAATGCTAGATCACAATGATACAAATACATGAAAATGCACTATTATGAATCAACTCAACAACGGCTTTCTCTTGACCTTATTGCACAAGTTAATGATTCCACTTTATCTAAATCTAAAACCATTACTATTATAATTTTATCCATTCCCCTTTCATTTTTTTTTTAATCCAATGAGTTTTCAAAAAAAGCATTCAAATGGCTTCTTAATCACCTTCCTAGCTAGTCTTAGGAATTGGCTATCCCAAAAAAGGCATTCAAAACATGCTTGAATTTGGTCCCCATTGAATATATGAACTATCCCAAAATCCAAAATTTTAGGATTCATCTAACCATCTAAGAGAACATTGCTAGTTTTAAGATCCCTATGTATTATTTTTAATCTTGAGTCTTGATGAAACTACAAAATCCCACGAGCGATCCCAATGATGATTTCAAAGAGTTTCCCCCAATTAAGCAATGAACATCTTGTATGATCTACAATATAATTTAACTCCAATATACTCAAAATGTGATAAGAGGGAGAGAATTATGAAGTTTCACCTCTCTTATCTCTGTCTATGAATATTTTTATTTCAGGACTAAGTATCCCTTCTTTCAATCCAAAGAGTAGCGTATCAAAATGGATGTTGGGTTAAGTCAATAAGTCAGCTTACATAGTCACTAAGCATTGCAAGTCCAGAATTGCGTCAAGGGACTGAAGGCATTCTAGGCATCAATTTTCACCGACTAGCAGATTAAATATCACAATACTTATCTTAAATATATTTTTCTTAAGTTTTAGAGAAACTTAATGATGGCTAGAGTGACATGATAACTTTTGGCATGTATTCCCTACTTTATTGAGTAGTTGATAGTTTGAATAGGTTGGCAAATAAGGGCTGTAGAAAATGGGCTGAGATTGGCTTAATGGGTTTGAGTTGTGAGGTTAACAGTATGTTGTAAGTTGTAACTATCTCAAGACCAAAATACATGGACTTAATAAAGTCTTTTTATTGACTCTTAATAGTGTAACATAATAATCATCTCACTTATTGTACCATATCTCCCATCCATTACAAAATGTGCCATATGAAGAAAGCAAATATGGAAAACTTCAATAAATGATTGATCCTTTGGTCTAAAGTAAGTAGAAAGACCAATGGTGGTCAAACTGATAATTGAGACATTATTAAAGAATGGTAAAAAATATGAATTAAGTGAAAGCTCGAATTTGTGCTAAAACCCAAGAGCTTATTTAGACCCCTAAATAAAAAAATATAGCTAGATTGCTTTTACTCTAACTTAAACTAAATGTGGAAAAAGAGTAAATAAGCGCAATGAATCGATAAAGCTACCCTAAGCCATATCCATCCATCATCAATAATAAAATGAAAGATTAAAGAGTAGAGAAGAAAGATGCAAACACAAGATAACACCAAGACGAATTATCAAAAAGGAAACTGAAGAATTTGATGAAAAACCTCCCTGCAACCCTCCAAGTCAAAATTGATCAACTAGAAAGTAAAGTTGTGAGTACACGAATAACAAAAAACCCTCAAGCCTAGTCTATCCCCATGTACTTGAGCCCAGCAAGCTCTTGCAACCAACGGACTTCTCGGAGTCTTATCTTCTCTAGCTTTCCAAATCCTACAATTTAGCCCGATTTCATTTGCCAATGATTGGCTCCTTCCACTGCTTCCCAACAACATCAAAATCTCAATTGACACTCAGAATGGGTGTGGTAAGTGTTTGGGCTAACAACCTCTCAAGGATTTAGAGATGGAGAGGTAGGAGTTGAAGAAAACCACAAGAAAATATGTAGATGATTGTGAGTATAATAATCTCTAACTCTCAAGTGTATTTGCTAGGGTTTTCTCTCTGAAAAACACTCCTTACAATTTGTGGGTAATGAGGCTATTTATAGTGTGGATAAAGAAATTGGTAAAGCATCACAACTTGTTGCCAAACAGAAACGTGCGTGAGTACTTCGTGAGATGGCCTTTCTTGCAAAACACTCGTGAAATTGATAGCCTGGCACGACTCTTCATCTTCCAGTCATGTGCTCCACACGTGGCATTTTCACGAGTTGCTTATTGCGAGCTACTTGCAAGCTAGTCATGAATTTCACTAATTCATCATTTGAAGCTTGATTCTTCATCGATCTCTCACACTCATCCCTTACAAATAAACCCACATACATTCAAAGAAAATGATTGAAGAAATTACAATCAAATTTGGCATGGAATTAAAACCAACACAAGATAGTTGGAAATCACAACTTTATATTAAGGAATGGTGTGATTAGGTAGCTAAAGAATACCTTAGGACCCATGGTGACTTTGACAGCAACAAAAATTTCCTCCACACACTTTAGCATAAGACAAAGAGCTGAAGTCAAAACCCCAAATTTTATATCTTTGGTTGCATAGTTTCTTCTCCAACTCAATCTATTACCCTTCTAAATCACACATACACATAAACAAAACACAAGACATAGAGAGAGGGATCATTACAAACATTAACTAACATAAATAATCCTACAACCACTGATTGATTCTCTCACCTACTGTTGGGTGCTATTCTTAGTGAGCCATCCATCTTTCTCAATAATACCACAATGCAATCACAAACAGAACACTCTCAAGTCTCAACAAGCTTGCATTTTTCTTCAACAATGGAGTTGGGTAGTACCATACAGACATTTACAAATTTTACTATATTGAGCTTATAAAAATATGTCCCACTAATCATAAATAGACAATTCAAATATTTATTTATGAGGAGGTATAAGTCTAATCAATTTGATTGGAATATCGGTTTGTAAGTTTTATCACTTTATGTAGTAAAATTTGTAATACCTTTAGCATTTTTCTTAATGTAATAGGACCTATGTTAAATGATCGTTCCTCTATTTACCCAAAAAACCAAAAGGCAGGTATCTCTCTCTCTTGAAAAAAAAAATAAAAAAAAAGGTAGGTAATGTCACGCCTCAAACCCAAAAGGGTCCAAAGTTTAAGAAAAGAACCATCAAGAGAGAGACTGTAGGAGATTTTTCTTTTCTTTTCCATAGGATAAGAATATATAACCATACTAAAATCTCCACATTACATGTCAGAGCTCTATAACACATTTACGAACAATAACAAAAAAGTCATGTGCCTCCACATAATACATGAATATATTACAAAACTCCAATTGGATTACACAAACTCACAATCTTACCAAGAATAAGGAACCTTAACACCAAATCTAGACATACCACACCTAAGACTAACAAACCTCAAGTGACCAACCTCCGATAGAATCAATTAAGGTTTCATTGGACATAGCAAAATCGAGTCACCAACCATTTACAGCAAAAGTCTCCAAATTTAACATAGCACTTCAATCATCACCAATGAAGTAAGCTCCATACCCAAGGTATAGCTAATTAATCTGAAAAATTATGAGAGGGTGGGATGAGATAAAGCCCAATAAGTAGCATAATTAATGAGGGCGAGGGAAATGCAAATTTCATGATGATAAATAGTTTACAAATCATGTTTTAATTTGGGAAATTCTAATTGAATACTGGAAGATCATTTCAATAATAGTATGACAAGAATGATTAAATAATGGAGCACAAAGTTTCTCAAAATAAATACCTTGAAACTATATACTGTAATTTGTGAGCACTAGCAATATAATTCCAAAGCCGTAAACTCAAATATAAGGTAATTTATCTCAAATATACCACACTACCACATAGACCGGTCAGAAGATCCACCCATTCACAACTGGCATGATATTGTCCTCTCTGATATACAGTCTCTTGGCTCCATGGGCAGCAGTCTGACCCATACCCTCAAGGTTTTTCTCTACCTCCATGGACAGCAGGTAAAACATGTCAAATAGGACCTCTTTTGCATGTGGTCTTTTGGCAGCAGCCTCACCCACACACAATTAAGGAACCTCTTCCTCCCATGGGCAGTAGGGAAGAACGCGTCATCCAAAGTGAAAGAGCACTGACCTAGATCTGATTCCATTACCACGAAAACTATGGAAATCAATTAGGTGATCATTGGGAAATCACACATGACATAAGGTTAAAACAACATAAAGCTCACAAGTATACATGTACTTTCAAATACAGAGTTTATATCCACATAATTTCAGAAAAACCTTAAATAATCTAACTTTCACAAAATTTGTAAGATTTTCAACTTCATTCTTGTCAAAAAGATTTTTTATCAATTTCCCAAATAACAAGACAAGATAAGCATCTTTAAATTTTCTAATATACCATAAAATCCATGATTTCCTTATCAAAGATTAAATAAAAGATGCTCATTTTTCCATGTCAACAATTCATGCATTTCCCCAAATACAATACCAAATATGATGCATTTTTCATAGATAGTCATATACATTTAAGGTTATGACACAGTAGTTTTTAGGAAAATATAGTTCCCATAAGTAGTTTCCAAAAATTTGTCTAACCCAAAAACAATGTTTATGCAATATGATTATTTTCCAAAAATCCCATTAAAAAACTACTTACCTCACAACCCGCAAGATGCCAATTTCTCCAAGCTCTAAAGGAGATTAACTAGAATCTAAACAATATCAAGCAAACCTATCACAATAAGCATATAGCTTGAAATTGCATAAAGCTTGAAATTGCATCTAGCTACAAATTAGAAATTGTGAAATAAGCACTTAATTAGGCAAGCCTAGTATTTAACCTCACAAATAATATATTCCACTTCCAAAGTTTCTCAAAAATTTAATTCACAAGGCATGGACTCCAATTTATAAAGCTAACCCATTCAATATCATCTCCAACATTATGACTAGCTTCCATAATATTTACACAATATCATCAAGAGACCCATGAAAGTAAAATCACAATATCCTCCAAGACAAGAAATTTAGAACTTCAACGAACGCTAAATAAACCCAATAGTAATGGAAAAATTAGATTTACCAACCATTACATGTTATAACTCAAAACTCCTAAATTTCCATCATAAATAAACCTTAGATAGCCACCATTAGTACAAACCATAAACTCACTCATCAAATAAATCCACCAAGACAAAACCCATACAGATTAACACATGAATATTACTTCCAAAGCTCATAAATCATATGAATATCATTATCAATGCTTAGACTAAAGAACCTCAAGCAAAAGCATATAAAACCCACCAAAAAGATTAGAAAATTTTAACTTAAATAAAATATGTGAAGGTGCTTAGAAGTTTCTAAGGATTTTCTAGTGATTTTGCCGGAAAAATGATGGTCGAGACAGTGGTTTGGAGTGGAACCCGGTGGGAGAGTGTGGGAAATGAGGGTGTAAAGTGAAGAGAAAAGAAAGAAAATGAAAGGAAGAAAAGGGATGGCCGGCCAAAAGAGAGAAAAGAGATGGTGTGAAAATGAGCGGTGGGGAATGTGGGGTAAGTGGGGGGCACATGTGAATGTAAATAAAAGTCTGACCATGCCCTTTTTTTTCCTTTTTCTAAATTTTAAAAGTTGAGACGTTACAGGTAAAACCTATATGAATAATTTACCAGGTCACAAATGAGCTTAAATAACTTCTTGTTTCTATGTGAAATGTATTTATTTCATACTTTGAATTAAATATTATGTATTTAAAGCTGTATTGAGAGAATCATTTTCACTTTTTCACGCCAAAACCACGCAAGAAGCTAGCAACCCAAGCCAGACATCACAGTCTTAAGCCTCACCAGCAATATCGAAAAGAGACAAAGAATAAGAATAATAAATAATGTTTGTTCCTAAATACAAAAAGAGTATATGTTAATTTTTCCTACAAATCCCTATAGAAGCAATCTAGATGCAGCTAACTAGAATCCTTATAGGAGCAAATTTGATGCAGCTTAACTAGAATCTTTACCTTTAGCGAGCTTCAAACTTAGTTATTGTCACGTCATTTATAGAATAAAACCCCTTTCCTGTGACTGATCCGAAATCCTTGGTAGGTCTTTTGAAAACAAAAGCAGGTTGATTCGGAGAAGGAAGAGTTGTTTCACAACTTAGCATGAGAAGAATTGCCAACATTGTTGGTCGATCTGTTGCATCTTCTTGCACACATAAGAGCCCAATTTGAATGCATCTCAAGACTTCATGAGAAACAAATGACTCAGTAATCGATGAATCAACTATATCCAAGGCTCTATCTTCTGTCCATAGTTCCCAGACCTGTATGGTTTATAGCATTATCCAAAAGGGGTTGTATTATAAATGCAAATGGAAAAAGATTGTTGTTTTTTTGTTACTTACATGCCCTATCAAAGTTAGGGAAGGGTGTGTTTGATAAGAAATGTTATTCTTCTTGCCACTAATGATCTCCAACAACATGACACCAAAACTAAAGACATCTGATTTTGTTGAAAATTTCCCAAATATCACATACTCTGGTGACATATAACCACTGCATGTGAATAGTATTAAAAATAGAGTTAAAGCTTGCATAGGCCTTCATTTTCTATATATGTGGAAAGTGTGCAAGGCTTTGTGTGCACATGCGTACTTACTATGTTCCGATAACTCTAGTTGTCTTGTCTTGAATTTGGTCCCCTTTGAATATACGAGCTATCCCAAAATCTGAAATTCTAGGATTCATCTCACCATCTAGGAGAACATTGCTAGTTTTAAGATCCCTATGTATAATTCTTAATCTTGAGTCTTGATGAAGATACAAAATCCCACGAGTGATCCCAATAATGATTTCAAGGCGTTTCCCCCAATTAAGCAATGAACTTCTTGTATGGTCTACAATAAAATTTAACTCCAGAATACTCAAAATGTGATTAAATAGTGTAAAAATATTTGGTTGTATGTAGTCCAAAAATATTCTCTGAATATATATAATAAAAGAAAAAAAAAAAAGATGAATGCAATAGATTTATAGAAAGAAGACGTACCAAAAATGAAGAAATCCAAGCTTTTGTTGGGCATGTACTCATAAATCAACATCTTTTCTTCCCCCTGAATGCAACAACCAAAAAGCTTGACAAGATTCCTATGTTGAAGTTTTGCTATTAACATAACTTCATTTTTGAATTCCTCTATTCCTTGTCCTGAACTATTGGATAGCCTTTTTACAGCTACTTGCTGTCCATTAGATAATTGACCCTGAATCCATGATCCAAAATTAAGCTTAGTCGTAACAATTAGTTCAAAGCAATTGAGTTCAATGCCACAATCTGATTCTTAAATAACTTATGTCTTGCCAAAGGCCTTGTAGCTGAATTGGCACCTCCCCATGCACAAAGTGCTTGGGGGTCTAAGGGGGAAAGGGTTCGAGCTGCAGGGTTAGCAGCATGTTGTAATTATTTCTCAAAAAAATAACTTATGTCTTAGATTATGTAAATCATTTTCCTGTATTCACACTCTCACAATAATGGAAATTGAAAAAGAGAGGAAAAATATGCAAGATGTCAACATTCAACGATGCCATTATGAATTGTAACTTTACCTTAAAAACAGAACCAAAGCCACCTTGTCCTAGTTTGTTGATTGGAGAGAAATTGTCAGTGGCAGCAACTATGCAGCTTAGATCAAAGATCAATAAATCTGGATGTCTACTATTCTCCTCTAGCTCATTTCCCTCCAAATAGCCCACGGCACCGGTAAAATATAATGATTGATTGTGCAATTTTCTCTTCACTGTCCTAAAACATATTGATAGATTTATAGACATTGCTGACTATAATTTTGCAATTGAGCATTTATATAGCTCAAGTGGTCTACTAAAATGACTCTTGATATATATATATATATTCCTCTGTGTTTGTGCGAACAATACAATGGAAGTGATTTTGTTACCTTTTGTTTTCCTCTTCTTCTTTTTTTTTTGAGGGGGATGTTTTCCTCCTCTTCTTCTTCATTAGGCATATATAGCCTATCAAGCATACCAGAAACAATGTCACCATAAGAGAAATTATTGTAATAGCCCGCTGCCTCTTGTGGCCAAGAAAACCATTGGACTTCCTTGTGTAAGTAGCTGAAGGACAAAAAAAAAAAAAAATTGAGTCCACGATTTGTAAGGTGAAATAGGCAGAAATGAAAATTTACGAAAAATACAAGCAAGGTGAGAAGGCCACCTAACTCAGTTGCATCTACACGCACATTTAGATCCCACCTTACATATGAATTCTCCGAAACGTCAACCAATTCACCATACCATGCCAAGCAACGGGTCCCCTTCCCATCAATATTCATGCTGATAAAAGCCGTGCAAGAGCAATTTCTCAAGCATGCCTGCTCGCACTCTGAGCTACTCATACTCATGTCCATCCAAACTGCATTAAATGAATCAGGGCCCTTCAAACGCTCCACCTTCACAAACCCTTCTCCATTCCCACACATCGACAACCCCAACTGCTTCCTCACACACCCCCCAGAACCATCTCTGTGATACCAATTCTTCCAAGACTTGGGTTCATACCCTGGCAAACACGTACACTCAAACTTATTAACATTGTCATCAGACTCACATTTGCCGTAGGCACCACAGTGTCTATAGTTGTCACACCGGTATTTAGGTGCTGACCAGAATTCCTTCCATTGAAGGTCACCATCATTCCACATAAGTTTCTGGATTAATCCAGAGTTGCCAACCACTTCTTTAGAAATGATAGAGGGGTCATCAAAAAAGTAGTAAGATACCTCATCTTCGTTGTTAACAAAATAATACTTAAAACTCGATGAGGATGTTGCTGCTGATAATGATGTGGGCCACGGCCATGGAGCTGACCGCCAATATAAAGTCGAACCCTTATACAAGACGACCTGTGGAGAGCCAGTAGGATTTATCTTACAGAAGTAGTCCCCAGTTCCGGGGTCATCTTGTGACTTCCAAGATGTCAAGAACCTGTCTAACCCAGTCATCCGATTCAACCCAAGCCTCATGCCTGGAAGCAGTGTGTCTGTAGGATGATCAAAGCTTTGCCATATAACCTTTTTGTTATTGCCTTGGACCAATACCAGATTTCCTGAATCTTGAAGCTGTGCAACAGAGGTTGTCCCCTGGACAGACACATTTGTAGACCAAAGAAGACGGTTAGAACTGTCATGGAGGACAAGGTTTCCATACTGGTTGATGGAGAGAACACCGGAGGAATCAATAATAGGATCATTCCTGTTTGCCACCCACACTATAGTTTGATATGCCACTTTGACAAACCAAATACCAAGATACTGGTAGCTAGAATTTCCGGGACTGAAGAAGCCTAAGGCGAAATTATTTTTGTTGGAAATCAAAGACTGGCCATCCTTGATGGATTGGTTTGGTGTTAAGGTGTCAACGGAAGTGCAAAATGGGAAGAAAAGCACGATCAGAATCAATGGCATGACCATGGTTTCAGGATCCATGTTTGTGCGCAGTGGTCTTTCACTTAAAATAACTTTTTTTTTTTGTTTTTTTGGACGGGGTGGTTGGTGGGTGGGCATGAAGTCTTCTTACAAGAAAAGAGAGAGAATATTCTGAAGTCTTCTCTTTCTGATAACTATTGCTGACTAATTGTTTCTTTTAGGACTACACGCCTCTCTTCTTTCAGACAAAGAAGCAGCCTATCCAGAAGGATTTTGCTCCAACTCAGTACCCGTTTGTTTCGGCCTTTAGAAGCCAAAACGCACTTTCTGAGAGCAAAAATGAAAGTCGGGTGTTTGGTATTGTTTCAAAATGAGCTTTTTCTGCATTATGAAATGTAAAGAATTAAGCCAAAACGTGTGGGCAAGTTTGAGAAGCTTTTACAAACGCAAAAGCACTTTGATCAATATATATTACCATTGAAAATGCAAGAAATGACCCAAATTACCCTCATCTCACTAACCACAAAATACACTAAAAATTGAAGACAAACACAGAAAATTAGAGAAATTACCTGTGAAGATCTAGGTGAAGAAGTGCGTGGGTGTGGGCTAAGAGAGGTATTGAAGATTTTTGGTGAAATTAAGAGAAATTACTTGTGAAGATCAAGATGAAGAAGTGTGTGTGTGTGTGTGTGTGTGTGAGATGTGTGTGGTTGAATTTAGAGAAAAAGAAAAGAATAAAGAAGATCAAGGTGAAGAAGTGCATGGGTGTGGGCTGTGTGGCTAAATGTGTGGAGGAAAGTAGAGAAAGAGAAAAAAGAAATTATGTTCTAGAATGAGAGTGGACGAAATGGTGGTAGTCTGGTGAAGAAGAAAAGTATAAAGAAAAGTCAAAAGTGAAGATAGGGAGAAGGTAAAGAATATGTGTGTGGAGGAGAAAAAAAGAGGAAAAAAAATATAAATAACGTGTGGATGAAAGAAAAATAGATAAAGAGAAAAATTAAATTAAAAATTAAAACTAAGAAATGTTACTATAATATTTTTATAATATTTTCACAATAAATCTTAAGTGGTGGGTTGTTACTAGTTAATATGAGTGAAAAAAAAAGTGGTGTATTCAAATTAAAATCAGTAATAATTTGCCACGTATGATTTGTTGTGAAAATATTGTAAAAATATTTTTACAACAAATTTTAGTTAACAATAAATTATTATTATTATTATTATTATTATTATTATTAAGTAGTTTTTTTGAATAAGTATTATTAAGTAGTTAATTTAAGTATGAAATAAACCCTCTTATATATTCATTGTCTTTTTTGGTAATTTATAACTCAAACTGCCACTTTTATAAATGCTAGCCAAACACTCAGTTTTTTTAAAAATCACTTTTTAACAGTTTTTATCAATCACTCAGCTTTTTAAAAATACCTAATTTTATACTGCACTTTTTGAAAACCCACACTTTTTCAAAAAACCCAAGTACAAAAAGCTGAACCAAACTCACCATCAATAAGCCAAGCATCACAAGTCAACTGGAATTGCGTCTAGGGATTGGAGGCATTCAAACATCAATTTTATAAAGGGAAATGTTAACAAGCACCGTGCAATGCTTGTTAACTTTTCCTTTTTTTTGTGTTTCACTTAAAAAAAGGAAAAAAGTTGTCAAAAAAGATTAAAAAAAAAATGTCAAAAACTGAAAAACTGTCGAAAGCTGAAAAAGTTACCCAAAAAATTACCTAAAAGTGTATTGTTAACGAGCATCTTAAAGTGTCCATTAACACAACCCATTTATAAAACACATGGATTTTCTAATATCCTTTATTGACCAGTCAAACTCAACAGTGTAACATAATTGACAACATGAGTTGAACTTAGAATCACATATTGAGTACCTTCTCCAAAAAAAAAAATCCTGACTTTCATGTGAAATCGTTTACTTTTTCAATAACGGCGAATCCCTTTTTGCTATTTCTTTTTTTGACCACGATACCAGAAGAGAATATATATATATATATATATATATATATTAGAAATGGTGTGGTAGTAAGGTGTTAAACAAGAAGACGAAGACAAATCGTTTTAGGCCCAACATGAAAGTAAGGTGTTAAACAAGAAGATAAAAAATCCTACCTCCTCCTCCTCCTCCTCCTTCTTCTTCTTCTTCTTCTTCTGGTGGGTTTCGGACCTTTTTTTTTTGGGGGGGGGGGTGTTTTCGGTCCTGCCAATCTGCCTTAACTTTTTTATTTGTGTGCTTTACAGGTAAGGTACTTGTTAGCCTCCTTTTAATGCTATGTCCTCTATTTTAAAATTTTTTTCTTTGTTTTGTTTTAAAATTTGAATTTTTTTTCTTTGTTTTGTTTTTTTGAGCCCCATGTGACTAATAATAAAAATAGAATGTTATAGCTTTTTAAGGGTTTATTTGGATACTACTTATTGTTGAAAATTAAAAATTTATTGATAAAAAATTAAAAACACTATAGCAAAATAATTTTTAAAGGTATGAAATAGTGCCATGAAACCCAATTTTAAAATTAGATTTGTGTTTTTTTTGTACTTACAGGTCCTATGAATAGTGCATAGGGCCTAGCCAAAAAAACACAGACACGCAAAACGCCACTCTTGCCACTATGGAAACTCACACTAAGTTTTAACCCTCTTCCACTATTCCACCTATTAAGAGCATTTTCATTAAGAGTTTTAAAAATTTTAGCATTTAGTGTCACGACCCAAACCTAACTTCAGAGTTTAGAGCATGACCGACATGTTAATATCAAGTTTACCTCAATACTAACACAAACCAACCTAAACTGAAGGTACTTATCAAGAATTGTTTCTTGAATTTTTGCTTATTTTCTTGCACAAAAGCCAAAATATACAAAAATGATGGCAACCTTGAAATTTCATTTCCTTCGAACTTGGAAAATTACTACCTGGTTGAAACTTAAGGTATACATGCAAATATTACATAGTTAAATGTTTAGCAAAACTCTTATTACAAACCTAACCCCAAAGACATACAACTGGGGTTCAAAACAAACTAAGGTACCGAATTATATCTGTGCTCAAAGGATCAAGTACATCTTGATTCCTCCTATACAACAAAAGAGCTAACTGCTATACAACAAAACTCTACTACATTCGAACAAACGAGAAAACACAGAATCCTTGCCACCTCTAATACTCTCGCTGCTTCCAGGAAGAACTTGTGTACTAAAATATAATAGGGTGAGTTGCGAAGCCTAGTAAGGTTTTAAAGCTCCATGGGCCTTTAATAAGAATGCATGTAAATCAAATATTTTATTGATATGCCAGATTTGATAAAATAGCCTTCATATTGTTCATATTGTTCTTAAAATAACTTAAGAGCTTTTAGATGAGAATACTTCATTTTCCTTTCATATAATAAATAAAAGGACATAATAAGGATCTTAAATATAATTCAGTAATCTTATCTTTGAACAGACTATCAAATACTTTATCATAACTTCTCATCAGACTTATAACACATTCAATATACCTTTCTTATCATCATACTTTTCTTATAATTTTCAAATAGCTTAATAGCTCATTTATAATACATATTAGTTAATCCAATTGTAAGTTTGTCACAACTTTGGGAGACTTTCAGCACAGAGTGTCAAGCATCCAACATTCCTCACAATGCCAAGTAATTCCAGAATCATATCATAATACATGTTTTCAACCATGGGGGTAGGTTGACATCCTCCACAAGTTGGTTGTTACCAACAAGGGCAGGTACAGCAAAGCCAGTCCCACTTTTAATGGCCAATCAAAATCTCCATGGAAATACTAGTACTATAATCCCTACTGGCTAAGTTCAAATCATAACAATGGAATAACCAAAAACTATATTTTCTGATAACTTTGCTTTTACATAAATGTTTCACAATAGTAGCATATCCACTTCGTTCTTAAATATTATGTTCGTGATATAAATAATAGCATCAATATGCTAAAATTATTATGTATATAAAATTGAACAACTCACGAACACATATTTTACTTAAATCATGCATATATGTAATATCTCTAATCAAAAGCTTTAATGTTTCTAAACAATTTTTATACTTATCAAAAGCACATGTCACAAATTCCTTACCTGAAAATAAAAGGCGCAAGAGATTGTACAAGAGGAGCTCAAGTGTCTGTGTTCTCGATCTCGCCACCTAAAGGAAAAACCAAAACTTATTACGGAAAAACTCTTCCTAATATATAAACTTATACCTCAATCACAACCTAACTCTCAAACTTAAAAAAATCTTAATTCCCATCACATAAAGTTCCCCAAAGCATAAGATACAATCATCAAACACATTACGCACCCAAACCATAGAGAAACCAATTCATAAAATTTATATATGCTCCAAACATACCAAAAGATGAGCGTATTAAATTATAGCTCAAAACATACACCCTAACTTGAGAATTAAATCCACAAAGTCAGGCGTAGCATATGTTGTTCACTGCTCATTTCAGCAGCGTATGCTCCATTTGTAAAATACAAATGAGCTGTTCACACACATCCAATTGTCATGAAATTTTACATAACTACTCCCCTGTATGTACAGTATATACCATGATTGACTAAAAATCACGCAAGACAGCATATTCAAATCTATCCTAACATAATTTATTGCAACTTAAGAATTAAACCATTATTTTTATGTTCATCCAAATTCTGTGAGATCACTTCCATCATAACCATGTGTGTCTTAGAATTCATAAAAACTACTCCTAGCATCCTAATTCACAAAATATGATTTAATAAATATTGTTTTTGTTGTAAACATCAAATCTGTCACAGAGACAGCTTCAGTACATAAACTTACAAAATCATCAACAAATAGCAATAGGCCCTAATTTCATTTGGGTATTTTTATACCCATACTATACATATTAAAATATGTTAATAAGCATTCAATTGATCAAAATATCATCAAACTTTCAAATTACTAAAACAGAATCACAAGTTTAGCTTCTAAAATCAGGATAGAGGATAAAGAAGTAGAAATATACACAAAACAATTATGCTATCAACACACCCAAATTCAAATGAGGTTAAATTTACTTACCCACACACTTTGAAGATGAAACCTTAGTGTTAGGATCTTAATTTCTTCTTAGAGAGAGTTGTCTATGATTTTTGGTGTGAGGGTGAAAGAGAGGTGCTGCCGGGTAGAGCAAAGGAAGAAGAAAAGAAAAAGTAAAGGAAGATGAGCAAAGAGTGTTTTCTGGTGCAGCAAAGAAGATAAGGGAATTTGACTTTTGGGGTGGGGTACATGGGATGCTAGGGAAGAAAATATCATGCCCACTTTTCAACTTTTTTGCATTCACACTCACACTTTTCTACAAAAATAATATCACTTTACACACACACACACACACACACACACACATATATATATATATATATATATATCCTTACCTTTATAAAGTTATATCCATCACATTAAAAGAGCATATATGTTCTATAATATCACAATATTAAAGTTTTATGCACTTAAAAGTAATTAAGATAATAACATGCATATAAACCCATAAATTAATTATGAAATTAGGTTGGGGTGTTACATTTAGTATCTAAAAAATCATCTTTATAGCATTTAATACATCACTTTATAATATACCTAACATCAAAACTTCTATTTTTTTTACCACTTCATTAAAATATTATTTATTTATCATTTTTTGTTCTTTTTGAGAGAGAGCAGAGAGTGAGATCTGAGGGGAGAGAGAGAAGGGGAATAAAAAATGAGTAGCAATTTGTTACAGTAGGGTGTTAGAAATAACATCTTACTATAGCAAGGTGCTAAAAAAATTAAAATTTAGCACCATTGATGTAGGGGCTTTTTTAGTGGTTTTGTTGCTAAAAACAACTTTTATCATTTATCCCACCTTTGATGAGATTAATATCTAGGTTTTTTTTTTTTTTTTTTTTTTTTAATATTATCACTCTTATTATATTTTATAAATGATTGAACCGATACTTATTATTATTATTATACCTTCTTTAAAACCCTTACTAATTTATATGGGTCTTTTTTTTTATTGATAGTATATATTTTTTAGTATAAAATAGCGGTAACTTCGAGACACCCTGAAACAGTACGCCAAAATAAGCCAATATCGAAACATTCAATTCCAATGGGCAAATCGAAACGGGTTACGAAACGGTATTCATAACATTGGACCCTACAGTTTTTTATAAACTCTTCTATCTCTTATATTTAGAAGGTTATCTTTATCACAAAAAAATTCTTACACTTCAAATTTGAAACTTATCATTATAATATAATTTTTAAAATGTACATGAACTTTATTGCCTTATCATTATCCCAAAAAAAAAAAGTGATCTATAGATTTTACACATTACTTTTTAAAAAAAGTTTTCAAAAAAATATCAAAAATAGAAATGGTCTCCAAAACTTTTTTTTTTCAATATTTTGAAAATCAATATTGTAAAGTTGTAATTTACAACTATGTGTTTTGTTGACTTTTATTCCATGCCAAATTTGATTGTAATTATGTTCAATATTTTGTACCCTGTATTTCATGTGGGATTTATTTGTAAGGGTTGTGTGAGAGAGAGAGTGTGTGTGAAGACTCAAGGCATTGAAGCCTAAAGTATTTTCGCGGGTAGCTCGCGAGTAAGCATCCCGCGAAGTGATGCATGTGTCTTGCACATAACTGGAATACGAAGAGTCAGGATAGGATGGAGATAGCTGGTTTTCGCGAGTATCTCGCGGGTAAGGCCTTTCTGTAAGACACCCGCGAAACATTCTGTTTTGCCAGGCTATCATTTATGATACACACTTTCTATACCTACACTATTTATACCCACATTACCCACAGATGTTGAGGAGTGCTTTAGAGAGAAAACCCTAGCCACAAACCTTGAGAGTTAGAGATTGTTATACCCATAATTCTCTACACAATTGCTTATGGATTTTCCTCAACTCCTAGCTCTCCATTTTCATACCATTGAGAGCTTAATAGCCCAAATACTTACCACGCCCTTTCAGAGTGTTCAGTGAGATTTTAGTGCTACTGGGAAGCATTGGAAGAAGCCAGGCTTTAACGGATGCAATCGGGCGTATTGCGGGATCCGGAGAACTAGACAAGACACGGTTCCGAGAAGCCTTGTTGGAGTAGGAGCTTGAAGGGCTTAGATGTATCTGGTAGATAAGGCTTGGAGGGTCTCTTGCTAACCCATGTATCCCAACTTATTGTCTAGTGGATTGATTACTGCTTGGAGGGTGGCAGAGAGGTTTTACGCCGAGTACTTTGGATTCCTCTTCGATAACACATTGGTGTGTTATTTTGTGTTTGCATTCTTCTTCCCTACTCTTTTAGCTTTCATATTACTGCTATGTTATATTGAATATGGCTTAGAGTAGTTTGTTTGTTTATCCGCTCGCATTTACTCTATTCCGCACTTAGCATAAGTTAGAGTAAAATCTATCAGGTCGTAATTTTTAATTTGAGGGTCTAAACAGCTCTTGTGTTTTAACACATTTTCAAGCATTCAATTGGTATCAGAGGAGATACACTCGTTGTAATTTAATTACTTGAGTGTGATCCTAGACCCTTTTGTAATGGACCAATCACAATCGCTCAATTCTCCACCATTTTTTTATGGTAGCAACTATGTGTTTTGGAAAGTCCGCATGAGGGCTTTCTTGTGTGCTATAGATGAGTCGGTATGGGACTCCATCGAGAATGGGTATGTTAAACCCACGACAGCCAAGTCCGAATGGGACAAGGCAGCTCTTGCTTTGGCTAATGCAAACAATAAAGCTATTAATGCTATATTCTATGGTGTGTCCACTGATGAATTTCATAGGATATCACATGTGGAGACAGTGATGCAGATTGGTTAAGGAAGAATAAAATATTTTAATATTTTATGTTGTTTTTTCTTTCCTGGTGGAATTAGGATTTATTTGCTTTTACAAGTTCAATTAAAATCATTTTCCTAGTTGAATTAGGATTTTAATTGTTTTTTCTTTTCCTAGTTAAATTGTTTTTCCTTTTTCAACTAGAAGTAGGTTTTATAATATCTTTTCCTAAAAGGAGTAGGAGAAATTCTATTCCTATAAATACTCTTTATAGAGGGGTTGATTGTTATTGTTATGTGTTGATTAATAAAAGCTTGTTAGAGAGGTTTTCTCTATTATTTTGCCTACTAGCTTAGTGTTCTTGTAGAACTTAGGTTTCATGGAAGAGTTGTAGTAATTGTGTGTTACAGATTCTGCTTCTACATGCCTATGCTGCATCAATTGGTATCAGAGCAAGGCTAGGTTCCTACCATGGCACAAAGAGGAGCGTGTGGGGGAAGACCTGTTGCCATAGATGACGTGTATGAACGTGATAAGGTTGCACGCGATGCACAATTAGAGGCGTTCTTTCAATGAACAGAGGAGTGGTTTGATACGCTTTCAAAGCAGCTCACCGCCTTCGCCATTGAAAACTGACCTCAAAACTACCATCCAAATCCATGTTATGTGAAGGAGGAGGAGTATTTTGATATCAAGGAGGAGGACTATGATATCGAAAATGAGGATGAATACATTGAAAGAGTCTGTGTAGTAAATTGGGATTCTCCACCAATTTATGATGACTATCTTGAAGATTATAGTCAAAGAGACAAGATTAAGCTTGATGAAAATAAAGTCATATACATATGAGGTGAGCCCATAACTCACACCGTTGATGAGACTTTTAACATTAAAAAACAAAAGGTTATTGATTTTACTGATTACAATCATAGGTTGGTACAATCGGTTTGTTCAGTAGTAGAGGAGTTCTCAATTGATGAACAAAGTTTCAATCTACTAAAGCTTGAACTTGAACACATTAGACACTATGATTTCATTAGGGTTGATAAGCTTCTCTCAAATTTTTTTGGTAATACAATTAACATCAATTTGGAAAGATTAATGGAAATCGTTATTGATCCCTTCTGGGAGGATTTCATTGAACAAGAATTGATAGAGGTCAACAAGAGGTGTGAACAAGTGATTTTAAGTAATCTTTGTGGAGGAGGCAACATGAAGTTGATGGATGTGAGCTTGGATTCTTTTTTAGTACTTGCTTCATATATCCCACCGTGGCAAAAGAGGTTAAGAGTAAAAATTCTTACATCAAGATTTATTATGAGTTGCATATTGATTCGTCTTGTCTTGCACAAAAGAATAGGATAGAGAGGATTATTTAGGGTTCCAATTGATCGTGGAAGATTGCCTCAAAACTCGAGGACGAGTTTTCCCCAACCCCGAGAGAATGATGCAGATTGGTTAAGGAAGAATAAAATATTTTAATATTTTATGTTGTTTTTTCTTTCCTAGTGGAATTAGGATTTAAAATCCTTTTCCTAGTTGAATTAGGATTTTAATTGTTTTTCTTTTCCTAGTTATATTGTTTTTCCTTTCTCAACTAGAAGTAGGTTTTATAATATCTTTTCCTAAAAGGAGAAGGAGAAATTTTATTCCTATAAATACTCTTTATAGAGGGGTTGATTGTTATTGTTATGTGTTGATTAATAAAAGCTTGTTAGAGAGGTTTTCTCAATTATTTTGCCTACTAGCCTAGTGTTCTTGTAGAACTTAGGTTTCATGGAAGAGTTGTAGTAATTGTGTGTTACAGATTCTGCTTCTACACACCCACGCTGCATTAGACAGCCAAGGAAGCTTGGACGATTCTCGAGACTACCTATGAGGGTACCAAGAAAGTTAAGGACACGAATCTCCAAATGCTTACCACCAGATTTGAAGAGCTCAAGATGGGTGACGATGAGTCTTTTGATTCATTCTATAGGAAGCTCAATGAAATCGTAATTGCTAAGCTCAACCTCGAAGAGAAGATTAAGGATGCTAAGGTGGTGAGAAAGATTTTGAGGTCCTTACTGGAGAGCTTCCAAGCAAAAGTCACAACTATAGAAGAAAGTAAAGATTTGGATGAGATCAAAATCCAAGAGCTCATTGGATCTCTCCAAACATATGAGCTGGGACTGCCTTCTCATAAGTTGAGCAAATCTCTTACTCTCAAAACCATCACCGAGAGAATGGATGACTCCACTGAAAAAGATGATGTGGAGAAGGAGGTGGCATTCCTTGCAAAGAACATTTCGAAAATTTCTAAAGATGAAAAATAGTGGGAAGCCATTCAGCAAAGGAAAGTTTTCATTCTTCAAGGTTGATAGGAAGGAGTTTAAGAAGAAAGGTGGGAAGAAGTTTCAATCCCCTCAAGGAATTGTGTGTTACGAATGCAATGGCCATGGACATCTCAAGAAGGAGTGTCCCAACTATTTGAGAGGGAAGAGCAAAGTGTTTGCCACTACCCTTAGTGATTCTGACAACTAAAATTCAGACACAGAAAGAGAATGTGACAGTGAAGGAAACTACAGAGCATTCATGACAATTGCCTCCATTGATTCTAAGAATGATTTGAGCAATTTGGTTGATGAACTTGGTGATCTTTCCGAAGATGAGGAAATTGATGAATCAGAAGATGAAGACGTGTGCCAAAATGAAGGGAAAATCAACCTACAAGAAGCATATGATTCTCTACTGGAAGATTGTGGCAAATACGCTAAAGTTGCGAATATTGCTATGAAAAAGATAAAAAAGGTTGAAGAAGAGCATAGGTGTATACTTGTGCAACATAAGAAAGCAAAGTGTGAAGTGGAAAGACTCATGGGAGAGTTGGTGGAATCTTACTCTAAGATTAAGTTTCTTGAACTTGAAATTATCCAAACTAATGTCAAGGTCAAGGGCATCTCCACCAAGAAACGTGATAATGTGTTGTCCTCTTAAAAATCTTCACATGATAAGACCGATTTAGGCTATATCGAAGAAGGAAGTTCTCAAAGCCCTCATGTTCCTTTCGAACTTGAACGGTTTTAATTCTTTCCCCTCACCGCCAATTCAAGGGTTTAATCAAAGGAAAGGTTCTTCCAAGGTGTGGAAGGAAAATGGCTTCAAGTGATTCTGTCACTTTTCCATCTCTCTTCTTGTTTTTTTTGTGTGCATTACTTATGTGTTTTGCTTTCAAGTTTTGAGTCAGTCTAGTTTTTATGCATTGTGTTTTTTTTGTTTAACATTTTTTTTTTTTTTTGGTTTTGTTTTGTTTTGTTTTTCATATAAAAATATAAAAAAAAAAAAATGAAAAATCAGAAAATACAAAAACAGTGTGTGTTATGTGTACATTGGTACTTGTGTACCTTGGATGGCCATTGAAACAAAATTTTCTAAACTTTGTATCTTTTGTAGTTTAGATGAGCATCTCTATGCAAACTAAGTAAGTGAGCTTTGTGGCTCTTGTTTGTGATGAGTAAGATTAAGTTATCTCTTGTACTTAACACTCGTATCACTCCTTTTTTACGGAAAGGACTAAAAAATCCTAAGAGAAAGGCATTAATATGACACCTGTATGCTTCGACATAGCAAAAGTGCAGTGTCAATAACATTTGTGTGCTTAGGCATAGCAAAATTGGAATGTCAAATATCATTGGGTATTTCTTTTCTCTCTCTAATATGCCCATGCATGATATGCTTAAAAAGAAAAATATACAAAGAAAATAAAAAGCAAAAAAATCAAAAATGCTTTAAAAATGATTGCAAGCGTGTATTATAGGAGATGTGGGAGTTATAAGATGTACCTCAAAGGTGATAGTCCCAATCAAACAGTTATGATTGTATGTGAGTTAAAGTGATTTTCTCATATTTCAAATCGTCATAACATGTATACACTTATGCAATCTTGCGATGTTTTTCACACACAACATGCAATATTTTTTGCTACTCTTGATACATGTGCAGGTACAATGTGATTTGGCCATCACAAGGTTTTACATGTGTTAATGTATGCTCACTAATCTGTCTTGACTTGTTTTTGAAATATAAAATTGGTTAGACTTGTTGTGTGTGTGTGTGTTTTTCTTTTTTGAGATCCATGTGCTTAAAATTATTGTTGAGAGATGTTTTTGAGAGCTTAATATGTTGATTGGATCATTGGTTGAGTTGCATGTTGGATTGCATTCATGTCTGTGTTTTTCACATCTCGAAAAACTGCTTTTAAAAGCTAGCTCGACACCTTCTCGATACCTTGCTGTCTGTCGAGCTTCTTGATGTGCATGAAATATATACAATAAAGTACTCACATATTTACATATTTAGCCTTACTTTTATGTTATTTTGTGACTGATTATATGACTGATTATATAATATCTTTGTGTTGTAGGTAACAAGGGCTTTACATGCAAAGTGGGGCTAGGCCAATTGAATCAAGCCAACTTACATCCAGCCAGGCATTAATTCAAGAAAAGACCAACCCAATTAAATTTAAGTCCAATTGGAGTAAGGAATCAAAGGAAATTTGCGCCAAATCCAAGTCCAATTCGGATTAGGATTCCAGACTGCACATCGGTTAGTATTTTTGGCATAACTTTCGGCTCAGATGTCCAATCGAGATGATTCAAGTTGGGCTGGAACGTTAACTTAAAGGGCTACAACTTTTTAGTTTACCAAAAGTCCAAATTCTGAAGTTAAATGGGCCAAAACTGTCGGTTAAATGAAGCCTAAAAATCTGGGATTTTCTCTAAACGGGAATTCAACTTGTAATAGGATTCCTTGACCTATTTAAGGACTCTTTAGGGCAAAATTCAGGGAGGCTGAGGCTGAGGCAGAGGCAGAGGCTAGTGCTAAGGCTGAGGGCTGAATGTATAGAGAGTGCGGCTACTTCTTTGGTTTTCTTCTATGACAGTTAGTTTTATTTTATTTTTCTAGTTTAATGTTTAGTGTTTTATTTTTGTGTTTTCTTTCAATTACTATGAGTAGCTAAATTTATAATTAGGGTTGAGGATGAAACCTTGTTAAGGATTATCAGTTATATTTATGTGATTTGATTTTTCCCACAATAGTTGTTCTTTAATGATTTAAATTGTTCTTGCTTCATATCAATTGACTAAGATGGAAATCTAGATATGAGTTCAATCATGTTTTTCTCATGATTTAGGATTTGTCTTAATTAATTGAATGCTTGGTTTATTAATTCTTGATTATAAAATTGGATATCACTTGTGATTTGTCTGTCAATGGATACAATTTATGATTTGATTTTTAGAATTGGATATATCTTGTGATTTATTTGACTACGGATACAATTGATGATTTGATTTTATACTTAAGAAGCGAAGAAGAACATGCTTTAGATTTTTAAACATAAGTTTTAATGATGATATTTTCCATGATAGCAAGATTGATTTCTAGATTATCATGTAGTGAGTTGGGAAAAGTTAATGATCATAAATATATGCTGATATGACTTACAAGGTGGATTCCAAAACCTTAATTCCTTTCTCTTGATTGTTTACATCTTTTTCTTGCTTTATATCTTTTGCTTAGTTTAACTATTTGCTTAACTTTATTATTTGTTTAGTATATTTAATTGCAAAAAAAAACAGTTTTTATTAAACTAGATTAGGATTAGTTTGGTTAAGGTTTAATCAATTTTCCTACATTTATTCAAGTCCTTGTGGGTTCGACCTCGTTCTTGTCCAACTATACTTCGGTACGGTTCGTACACTTGCGAGTATTTTAAAATTTCACAACACTTCTTCAGCCTTTTCTTATCGCAATCTTGACAGCTTCTCGACACCTGGTGGATCGATCGACAAAGTTCCTAGATCCTCGATAGCTTCTCGACACCTGGTGGATCAATCGAGCTTCTGTTCTTGTATCTGTTGGTTTGCTCCTCGACACCTCATCGATACCTTCAACTATCAACAACCATTTTCTCGACACCTTCCTCGATAGATGTCTCGACACCTCTTGACACCTTCATCTGTCGAGATTTACTGAGGGTCTATTTAAGCTTCCTCATGCGATTCGACCTTCATTTCTCTCGATCTCTCTCTCAATAGATCTCTGTTTTCTCTCCCAAACTATCTCATCTCACTCCAATCTTTGTTCCACAAGGTTTCTTCAAGCTTCTTCAAGTTTTTCATATTCATGCATTTTATGTTTTGAAACCTAGGTTTTGGGGTTTTTGAAAAATTTTAGGGTTTTTCAAAATTGATGAGTTTTTATTGAAATTTTGGGATGGGTTTTCACTTAAATGAGTTTAAAACCTCATACATTGAATCACATTAGCATTATAATAGTATTGTCATGCATTTAGATGTGTGCTATCTGTTTGTATGCTGATAGGTTTGGATTGGGCTAAGCCCATGATGCAATTTCTTTTGCATGTCACATGTTCATGCATTTCCCATGCATACGTACTCTCTTTTCAATATAATTGTTATATTTGAAATTGCTTAGGACTTTTCTAATTGTCTTTTCTTTCTCTCCTTTCCTTTCTATTTATGTTAGTCGTGTCTATGGCACCTAGGTGTAAATCTACTCCTGCTTGGAACCCTCTTCATTTCGAAGCTTCTTCATCTTCTGATTCTGCTCCTTTCTCTCTTTGATTCCGTGATGATGATGTCCACAAGGCATTCTCAGAGAACTTTTCTAGACGAGGTGTTCATTCGGAACACCAAGTCATTTTGGCGAACTTCGCCGACACTGACCTTCCCACTGTCATTCACAGTCGGGAATGGGAGTCACTGTGTGATGTCCCGGTCACCTATCATCTCATGCTTATCCAGGAGTTTTACTCCAACATGCATAGGATTGATCGTTCAATACCTCTTTTCTTCACTTGTGTTCAAGGTACGCACATTCCTATCACACCGCAACTTGTTGCGGATGTGTTTCAGGTCCCTAGGATAGAGTTTCCTGACTATCCTAGTTGTGAGCGTCTGCGGACTATGTCCAAGGATGAGCTCATGACTACTTTCTGTGAGGGCTCTTCTAATTGGGGTGAGCGTCAGTTTACACCATGTAGGCCTTTTGCTAAAGGTCCTAGATTCATGAACATGGTGATGACGTTTGTTTTGCATCCACTCTCTCACTACAACTCCATCACAGAGCCTCGTGCTCAATTTTTGTTGTCTCTTCTTAAGCATCTTACTATAGACTTCCTTTCTCATTTCATTCTCTCTATTATAAATGTTTATCTAGATTTGACGTCCCGTGATAAGCTCATCTTTCCTTCCACTATCACGAGGATCTTACGCCACTTTTCTGTTCCTTTTCCCTCTTCTGACCATTTCATCTTCATGTGTGCCATAGATTACGCTACCGTTAAACGTAGTGAGGCCCAGTTTCGGTCGAGGCAGTCGAATTCAACAGTTCCTCCCTCCCGTTCAGTTCCATCTCGTTCTACTCCATCCACATCTGCTCCTTCCTTCGGGTGATGTGACTTTAGGAGACATCATGGCGCAACTGTAGCGCATGGATGCTCGCCTAGATACACTCTCTATGGAGTTGTATCAGCTAAACGTTCATGTCGGTCGTATTACACGCCAACAAGCGTCCATGGGTGGTTTTGCTTCTGAGACTTCTCCTCCATCATCTCCTCCCGTGGCTTTTGATTCTGAGGATGAGGATGATGGTGATGGTGATGACGATGATGTTTCGGATGATGCTGATGGAGATGCTAGCTCTACCGATGAGATGTCTACTTGACACTCTTACCTTTTGTCACTCATGACAAAAAGGGGGAGTAGTTTTGGTTATAAGAGTAGTCATTCTTAAGGGAAGAGTTAGTACAGGACCATTTTGTTAGGGGTAGTGTTGATATGTTTTGAGGGATGTAGTGAGGATATGATGTATCTTTTCTTTTCTTTCTTTTATAGATACATTGTTCTTGTACATTAGGTCTTGTGACCATTTATAGACATACATTGTACTTATCTCTTTCTTTATATTGATGTATGTTTTTCTTTCACCTGCCCTTTCATATGTTGTTTCTTTTCTCCCTTTATACACATGCTTCTTATTACTTGTATGCAATCTATTACTTCTGTTTCACACAAAGATGCCTTGATGAGTTTTGTTTAAAGTGTTTTAGAAATACAAGTTGTCAAAGTCTACTTGCCATAAACTCTCTTCTTGTAAAGTTTTTCAATAGATTTTATTGTATTCAACAAGTGAATATGAGTTGAGTAATTTATGACTTTTCTCATATGTTCATTTGTTTGTTGTGGTTTTGTTACGGATTGTCGAAGGGGGAGATTGTTAGGACATATGTGTTTCACATGTTAAGAACATATGTCATGATTTTATGTAATTGGCTTATCATTTGACAAAACGCACTTTACTTGTATTTGGGTAGATTTAGGATGTGTTTAAATATTTCAAGAAACCATGTTTCAAGATCAAGTGTTGAAGCCTTCAAATTTGTCCAAGAAAACAAGCTGATAGTGTAAATTCATTAAAGCTCGACAGCTACATCTATCGAGCTTAAGAAAGTTATTCAAGCCCCATGTGCTCGACACCTACTCAACATCTCCTATCTGTTGAGATTTAGGAATTTCAGAATTCTAATATGATTTTCTTGGGATCCATGAATATGTCTTTGGGCTTTTTTTCTCCTAACCCTAGACATATAAAATGATTGTTTTAAGGGCTGTCAAATAGTTCACAAGTTGCACAAGCGTTGAGCAAACTCTATTCAAGCAATTTGTAACCGGAGACGAAGTTCTTGCCTTAGTTCATCTCTTTTTCTTGAAGAAGTTGCTGTGTATGTACATCATAAGGTTTTGTAACCAAGCATCTTTTTGATCTTCATCGTGTGGATGAGCTAAAGAACTTTGCAGCTAACAACCTTTTTAGTTGGTGATTGAAGTCGCGTACTGGGATCTGCACAATTGGTTAGTCACGTACTTAGGAGCCGTGCATTGAAAAGGGGAACTATCACTATAGAACAAGTCCAATTGGATATTGGGGTAAGGGTTCAACTGTAGGTTGGTAAGGTACTTGGGATTCCTTTACTTGTAACCGCTTGTTAAGATATTAGTGAAGTTTCGAGAGTGGTGACCTGAAAATCATCTGGTGGGGTTTTTGCCGTTAGGTTTTCCCCATTCATAAACAAATCACTATGTTATTTATTTTCTGCTGCATAATTAGTTTATTGATGATTTTTTTGTGCTACCACGCGTTTGCATGATAAATTGATTAATTAATAACTTGGCTAATTAATTAATTAATTTCTATCATAAGGGGTCATTCAGTTTGTGGCCTATCACAAGTTTTGTTTTGTACTTGTTTTGTTGATCTTACTTTACTTGATCCATTTTTTAGTGTGTTCAAAAAATTCAAAAACCCATAAAAATTGAAAAATCTTCAAAAAGTTTGATCGCTTGTGTTGTGTATATCACATGTGAGTTTGGCCTAGTACCTTCGTACTAATGGCGTAATGCATTTACGAGCTTAGGTTGTTATGTATGCACATTTATTTATGTGGCAGAAATCTCGAAAACTATATGTGATTGTTGTAAATAGATCTTCAAGCTTGTCATGAATGATTGGTCAATAGTCTTGATGGTCTTGATACTTGCAAAAGTCGTCGGATATATACTAGTATTTGACTAGAAAAAAGGGAAAACAATATTTTAAAATTGAAATGTATTGTGCTCAAAAAGCCAAAAGCTAACTCTCAATGTTGAAATATCAAAAATTTCAAGCACCGATCTCAAAAATGAGATGTATTGTTCAAAAAGATCAAATGTTATGATTTGTACAGAAGCCAAATGAAAAGCTTCTAAGATTTGTAATCATTTCCTTGTGGGAGATTATATATGTTCATTTCTATAATTGAGATAGACCACTTGATTTAGTACCAGTTGTGTATGACTTGTTTGAATTGATCATTGAAACTTCACTCTGGTCTAAGGACTATTCCACATTTGATACTCACCCACAACACACACGACTTTGTTCAAATAATGCTTATCTCATTTGTGTGATTGTACATGTTCAAATGTGATGTGTATGCTCAATTACTTGTTGATCAAACCCAAAAAGATTTTTGAGTTTTTTATATGTTTTTGAAAGTGATTTTATACTTTCGTGTTTTTAAGTTTTTGTTTAAAATATTTGTTTGTGTTTTTCTTCAAAAACTAGTTCAGAGGCAGTTTCGCGAGAAGCTCGTGACTTAGAGCTTCCCACAAAAAGTGTTTAAGGGAATTCTAAAAATTTCAATTTAAGACAGAGAGTATCGCAACTACCTCGCAACTATTTTGTGACTAAACCCTTCTCGCGAAATGATTTTTAGGAAAAAACTGAAAAACACAAGTTTCATATAAAGGCTATTACGACTGTTTTGCGACTAAAAGCTTCTCGCGAAAGCTTCTGTGCTTCAATGGTGTTTTTCACGACTAATTTCGCGACTGCCTAACCTGCATAAAATGCGTGTTTTCAATTTTATAAGGCTGATGTGACTATTTTTTAAACACTCTCTATTTCCCTCGCCTTGCCTCTCTCAAACACCTCTTAACCCAAAACTGTTTTTTCCTTAAAACCCCATCACTTTCAAGCAAATCTTTGCAAAATCAATCTCAAAGGTATGTTCTTAACATTCTTTTCATCTTTTCCACTTAGATTTTGCAGAAATTAACTTAGGTTTTTAAAAATTGGGGATTTTTCGAAAAATGTTTGGGTTCTTGATTTTAACCAAAAAATTTTCGAAATTTTGATTGGGCTGTCCCATTTCACTTGTGCGTATCTGTGTTAGCCCCTTATGGCATTTTGATAATGTATTAAGGCATTTTTCTATGTGTTCATGCATTGTTCATTCGTGTAGTGCAGTGTTGCATGCCAAGTGCTTGTCAAAATGTTCAAGTAACTTTTTGTGTTGAATTGGACTCAAATGAGTCTCATTGCTTGGGTTTACTCTTAATTGAACATGTTTGACATGTTTTAGTCAATGGCTGTGTTTTTTACACACTTTGCCCATTTTTTGCCTCAATGCCATGCCATACACCACCTAGGCACTCACTAAGCACACACTATGCATCACCTCCTGCACACACATGCACAGTTGTTTTTTTTTTCTTGCAGTTTGCTCATGTGTACACAGTTTAGCACTAATAGCATGTTGTTTTAACTGTGTTTTGTTCTGTTTTAAGTTTTTATTCTTATGTTTTGAACTAACTTGAATCTAATCAAGTTTGTGTTTTGTTTTTGTGTTATTGCACATGTTTGTCTCTTGCTTGGTAATTATGTGTGCAGATGTCTCCATTCAAAATGTCAGCTGTGAAAGGAGACAGCAGCAAAGGAAAAGAGCCTGTGATTGATGTTGATAACCTTTCCCCAAGGCCAAAGAGGACTCGTTCTTCAACAGGAGTGTATGAGCTTGACAAATTCAGATCTTATGCTGCGTTTCAGACCTTTGAGAACTACTTTCGAGAGAGGCTGCACTATTGGTAGAAAGAGCCATTGACCAGCCATCTCTCATTGACACCAATATTCCCAAATGGTTTGCCACCAAGGATTGGAACTTTCTTCTTTGCACACTTGATGATGCATATGAGAACTTGGTGAAAGAGTTTTATGCCAATACCATTGTTGAAGGAGAGGAGCTCAAGTGCTGGGTTAGAGGAAAGAGGTTCTCAGTTACACCCATCTACTTGGCAGAAATCCTACACATCAACAGGCCAATATTACCTATACCTCGGTATATAATAAACTGAATCTGGATGAAGAGGTTCTTCGGGAAGCTTTAGGAGATAATTTGGAGTTCTCATCCAATGGGAAGTCAGTAAGTGTGGCCTCTCTATCTCCCGAACTAAGGCTACTCACGATGATCATGTTTAGCAACCTTTATCCATTGTCAAGCACCAGGTACATGAATCTTGGTTGAGCATTATTCTTGCATGATCTGATCACTGACGAAGAGATTGATGTGAGTTCTCATATTTTCCATATCTTGGCAAAAACGGTTGAACGGAGTGCTTCAAGGAACTGTCTTCCTTTCTGCTCCCTTATCTTAAAAATCTTAAAGCTCAAAGGTGTGCATCCCTCGAAAGAAGAACGCCCATACCCAAAGCCAAGTCCAATTAACATCCGTACTCTCCATGCAAGTATGAATCACACCAAGAAGAGTACTAAACAAGAAAGTCATGCTGCTCCAAGAAGTGCAAGCTTAACCTCCCATGCCTTTAATGAACAGCTAGACAACATCATGGCTGCACTTCAAGAGATTAATACCAAGTATCCGGACTAGCTACCATCATGCACTCCCAACACATTCGTTTTGACACAAAATTCACATCTCTCCAGACTTAGTTGGACCAAATTCAAAGGAAGCTAGAAGAATATGGAGACTAGCTATTCCATGACAAAAAGGGGGAGATGGTGTCATTGATAGGGGGAGTGTAGTGATAGAGGGAGGAGAAGCTAGTAGCTGCTGTTTGTTTACAAGTTTTATTGCTTTTTTTTAAAGCTTTAGTACTCTGTTTTTATTTTCAGTTTAATATTCAGTACTTGTGTTTATTTCAATGCTTTGTAGCATTTTTTTGTACTTTTAAGATATTGCTAATATGTCTTAAGTACCTCACACTTGTAACCTTGTAGGATCTTGTATCCTAGATGCAAATACTTCGTGTACTTTGCATTGGTTGTGTGTTAGACATTGTAATGTTGAATTTATTCAATCATTAGTTGGCTTTATTCCATGCCAAATTTGCTTGTAATTCAGCATTTAGAAACCCTGTATTTAGGTGAGAATCATGTAAGGGTAGTGTGTGAGAGAGTGTCAAGAAAAGCTCAAGAGTGTGCACTCAAGATGGGCCTCGCGACTAGCTCGCGACTGGCAAGTCGCCAAAGGAGACACACATGTGAAGCATGCAGAGGAGCTTAAGAGTCACACCAGCTAGAGCACTACAAGACAAAACTTCCCATTCTGGCTAGGCAGCTAGCTCACGACTCAATCAAGTTGCGAGATCAAGTCGCCAGACCACTTTATTTAGGAAAAACTGGCCTTTCACATTCCAAACACCCACCAATATAAATACCCCTTATACCCATGTATTGTAGAGAGCTTCTAGAGAGAATTTTGAGAGAGAAACCCTAGAGAAAAACAAGATTGGCTCATCCACAATTTTCATCCTTTGATTCTCCAAATTCCTCTACTTTCACCCTTTCCATTATTACATCCTTGAGTGGTACATTTAGCCAAATCCTTTTCTCACCATACCCATATCTGTAAGAAGATTATTTGGTGCTTGGGAAGCAGTTAAGAAGGGACCAATTAATATTGGTTGATGTTATGGGCTATAGCAGAATTCGGTAAGCTAGAGAAGACAAAGGTTCAGTGTAACCTCGTTGGAACAATAAGCTTGGAGGGCTTAGGTACACTGGGTAGATTACGCTTGGAGGGTCTTCTGCTGTTCATGTATCCCAACTTTATTCTTTAGTGGATTATTAATTGTTTGGAGGGCGGCGGAGAGGTTTTACTTCGAGGACTTCGGTTTCTTCTTCGATAACACATCGCTGTGTTGTCTTTGTGTTTGCATCTCTCTTCCCTTAATCTTTGCCATTTAATTTTTGCTGTGGTGGTGATTTTATTTAGTTTAGATTGCTTTATCAATTCTGTTTTAGCTTATTTTCATATTCCGCACATATATTGTTTGATAATAAGCTTGAATTGGTAATTTGTTATTTGGGGGTCTAAACGTTCATAGGTGTTTTACACACTTTTTGAACATTCAGACATGCAATTGATCATTATGATTGGTCTTTATTGCTTTGAATGTCCGGATGAGCATTTACTTGCTAAATGTTCATTGTAGTCATTCTTTAATGACTGGCCTTGTTTGATCTAGATATGCTTACATGTTATATAGTGTTTACAAACTTGATCGCACTTTACTTGCTTATGTACGTACTATGTATTCAACTTCTCATAAGCTTAATGAAAGTTTTGTTTGTGTGCGAGTGTTACAAGTTACAGGTATATACGTGCAAGTGCTTCATAGCTTCTACATTAGGTGTGAGTGAGTTTTGCCATTGTTCCCAAACTCACGTTTAAGTTTAGAGTCTGTTTTAGGGGTTTTGTCACCAAATAGCCAAATGGGAAGATTGTAAAGTTGTAATTTACAACTATGTATTTTGTTGGCTTTTATTCAGTGCCAAATTTGATTTAATTATGTTCAATCTTTTGTACCCTGTATTTCATGTGAGATTTATTTGTAAGGGTTGTCTGAGAGAGAGAGCGAGAGAGTATGAAGACTCAAGGCATTAAAGACTAAAGTGTTTTTGCGGGTGGCTCGCAAGTAAGCATCCTGCGAAGTGATGCATGTGCCCTGCACATAACTAGAATGCAAAGAGTCAGGACAGGATAGAGATAGCTAGTTTTTACGAGTATCTCGCAAGTAAGGCCTTCCTGCGAGACACCCGCAAAACATTCTATTTTGCCAAACTGTCATTTCTGATACACACTTTTTGTACCTACATTATTTATACCCACATTAGCCATAGATGTTGATGAGTGCTTCAGAGAGAAAACTCTAGCCACAAACCTTGAGAGTTAGAGATTGTTATACCCACAATTCTCTATACAATTGCTTATGAATTTTCCTCAACTCCTACCTTTCCATTTCCATAATTGAGAGGTTGTTAGCCCAAACACTTACCACACACTTTCAGAGTGTTCAGTGAGGTTTCGGTGCCGTTGGGAAGCATTGGAAGAAACCAGGCTTTGGTGGATGCAATTCGGTATATTGCAGGATTCGGAGAGCTAGACAAGATACGGTTCTGAGAAGTCTTGTTGGAGTAGGAGCTTGGAGGGTTTAGGTGCATCGGGTTAATTAGGCTTAGAGGGTCTCTTGCTAACCCATGTATCCCAACTAATTGTCTAGTGGATCGATTACTACTTGGAGGGCAGCGGAGAGGTTTTACGTCAAGTACTTCGGTTTCCTCTTCAATAACACATCGGCGTATTATCTTGTATTTACATTCTTCTTCCCTACTCTTTTAGCTTTCATATTACTGTTGTGTTATATTGAATATGGCTTAGAGTAGTTTGTTTGTTTATCCGCTCGCATTTACTCTATTCTGCACTTAGCATAAGTTAGAGTAAAATCTATCAAGCCGTAATTTTTAATTTGAGGGTCTAAACAACTCTTATGTTTTAAAACATTTTTGAGGATTCAAATATATATATATATATATATAAGTTGAGATCTTATGTGAGAGTGCATGAGGTACTACCATATGGCGAATTTTGAATTTAACATTATTTTACCTTTTTTCATTAAGTATTTTTTACTGTTACCCAAAAGTTTACATTAACTTAGGACACGTTTGGTAGACTATAATAGACACTGTAATGTAATAGATATTCCTATGACATAATTATTCGGTTGTTTGGTTATGTTTTTATTACAGTGAATAGTTATTCCTTATGAATAGCTATTCTTCAAAATGAGGAATAACTATTTCTTATCAAAAGTACTGAATATCTATTCTTTCACCTTATGTAATAACTTTGAAAGTTCAAATAATGTAAAAACACCCTTGAACGTTTAGACCCCCAATTTACAAATTAACCAATTCAAGTTTTATGTCAAACAACAAGTGTGCGAAAAATGAACATAAGCTATAATATAGAATTGGAAAAACTATTTAAGCCAAATTAAAATCACAACACACAGCAGATAATAAAAGGCAAAGATAAAAGGGAAGAAAGATGCAAATACAAAGACAGCACGCGATGTGTTATCGAAGAGAAAACCGAAACCCTTGGCGTAAAACCTCTCCGCCGCCCTCCAAGTGGTAAATAATCCACTAGAAAATGTAGTTGGGATACATGGACAGCAATAGGCCCTCCAAGCCTAATCTACCCAGTGCACCTAAGCCTTCCAAGCTTCTTGCTCCAACGAGGTTGTGCCGAACCTTTTTCTTTTCTAGCTTCCCGAATTCCGCTACTAGACCGTAGCATCAACCAATGTAGATTGATTCCTTCCTAACTGCTTCCCAGAACACTAAACAGCCCTCTCACAGTGATGAATATGGTGAGAACAAGGTTTTGGTAAAATACCTCTCAAGGATTTGACAATGGAGAGGAAGAGAGTTGAGGAATTTGAAGAGACTCAAATGTATAGATTGTAGGTGAATCAATCTTGTTTTTCTCTAGGGTTTCTCTCTCAAAATTCTCTCTAGAAGCTCTTTTTCATTTGTGGGTATAAGGGGTATTTATACTGGGGTGAGAGGAGAATGTGAAACGTCAGGTTTTTCAAAACAGGGGTGGCTCGCGGCTTGGCCTCGCGACTTGACTGAGTCGCGAGACCCAGTCGCGAGATAACCATATGGCTAGTTGTCCTGTTTTGTCCTGTAGTGCTCTAGCTAGCATGACTATTCACCTTCTGGCATGCTTGGCACGTGTGCTGCGTCTGGCGGCTTGCAGCCACGAGTCACCAGTGAGATCAAGCCGCGAGTCTCTGTTTTCTTGCACACTCTTAAGCAATCAACACTCTATCTCACTACTACCCTTACAACAAACCCACCTAAATACAAGGTTACTAAATGCTGAAATACAAACAAATTTGGCATGGAATAAAGCCAATAAGATAGTTGATTAAATTCAACCTTACAATCTCCCCCTTTGGCTATTCAAAATAAGATGTGAGTGAGATAGAGTGTTGATTGCTCAAGAATGTGCAAGAAAACAGAGACTCGCGACTTGATCTCGCGGGTGGCTCACGGCTGCAAGCCGCCAAACGCAGCACACGTGCCAAGCGTGCCAGAAGGTGAATAGTCATGCTAGCTGGAGCACTACAGGACAAAACAGGACAACTGGCCATATGGTTATCTCACGACTCAGTCAAGTCGCGAGGCCAAACCGCGAGCCACCCCTGTTTTGAAAAATCTGGCGTTTCACATTCTCCTCTCACCTCAGTATAAATACCCCTTATTCCCACAAATGAAAGAGAGCTTCCAGAGAGAATTTTGAGAGAGAAACCCTAAAGTAAAATAAGATTAATTCACCTACAATCTATACATTAGAGTCTCTTCAAATTTCTCAACTCTCTTCCTCTCCATTGTCAAACCCTTGAGAGGCATTTTACCAAAACCTTGTTCTCACCATATTCATCACTGTGAGAGGGCTGTTTGGTGTTCTGGGAAGTAGTTAGGAAGGAACCAATTTACATTAGTTGATGCTACGGTCTAGTAGTGGAATTCGGGAAGCTAGAAAAGAAAAAGGTTTGGCGCAACCTCGTTGGAGCAAGAAAGTTGGAGGGCTTAGGTGCACTAGGTAGATTAGGCTTGGAAGGTCTATTGCTGTCTATGTATCCCAACTACATTTTCTAGTGGATTGTTTACCACTTGGAGGGCGGCGGAGAGGTTTTACGCCGAGGGCTTCGGTTTCCTCTTCGATAACACATCGCGTGTTATCTTTGTGTTTGCATCTTCTTCCCTTTTATCTTTGCCTTTTATTATCTGCTGTGGGTTGTGATTTTAATTTGGCTTAGATAGTTTTTCCAATTCTATATTATACCTTATGTTCATTTTCCGCACACTTGTTGTTTGACATAAAGTTTGAATTGGTTAATTTGTAAATTGGGAGTCGAAACGTTCAATGGTGTTTTTACACTTTTTGAACTTTCATCTTTTTAAAAAAATTTCCTAAAAAGCCATTAGTTGCCACATCTTCAAAAGGAAAGAAAACAAATTTTCTTTCTTGTTAATTATTAGCTCTATTTTGAACACCCTAAAATAAGTATATTTTAGGAAATTTGACTTAAAAATGATTTAATTACACCTTCTTTTTTTACTTTACTAAATTGTGGATGCATATTCAGAATTCTATTCCTAAATGGTCATCAAACTAATGAATAGTAATACTTATTACATTCCAACTTAATGTATTCATTGTAATACTTATTCATATTCCTATGTAATAATCATTACAGCGTCCAAACATGCCCTTATATGTTACTGTTATCTCATTAATTTCCCATTGATTGTCTAATCTTATACCATACATCTCTCTCTTTTTCATGTCTTTTAGCATATCCACCATTTTAGTATTAAAAACAAAAGAAAAAAAAATAATTAAGGACTAATAGTAATAACTAACTAGATAAGGCACTGGGAAGAGATAGAAAAACACGAAAATATTGTGGCCTGTTAAATGAAACGCAATGTTTCACTATTACCAAAATAAAAGGCCTGAGTTTGACAAAGCATTTGTAAGAGAGAAAGAGAAATAGAGAGGAATCTAAGGGGCCACCACCTCTTTCATCATGGCCTCCTACCAACATCAAGCCGCCAAAATCTCTACGGGTATTTTTTTTTTTTTTTTTTTTAACCATGGTTTTAAATCATTTATATGACATATGCATATGAACTTGCTCACACCATATATTAATGTCTCATTATCAATGGGTGGAAGGTAATGAGAGAGTTGGGCATACTTTCATTTCATGGTATGCAATCTATGAACACAAATTAATTGATTTTCATGGTCTTGCTACTCTTTCGCATTTATTTTTGGTTTCATGATTTTTTTTTTTTTAAATTAAACTTACCTTGAGAATGTTACAAATGTACAATGAAACTACTAAACTAATATTTAATATCTCAAAATGTATATGTTTTTGTACCCAAATTTAGATTAGTTTTTCATTATAATATATGTATAATATATTCTCCAAAACTGTCTTACATAAAACGTTATAAAATTATCCGTGTATCGCATGAGAAACTTACTAGTTGTTTTTAAAAAGGGAGCCAAACACAGATAATGTAACAATTATTATTTGAAAACTAGTTTCAATTTCAAATTTTTGAAAATTGTTTTCATATTGTTTTGAAAATAAAAACAAAAATCCTTTTACCAAACAGGCCCTAAGATTTCATAGACTTGTTCTATTTTCTTCATTGCTTAGTTCTATTTGGATTGAGGGGGAGGGAGGGAGACTAGAGTAGAATAGACCCAAAATTAGCCTATTTTCAGTAAACTCTACCCTACTCCCCTTTACTCTCCTCCTTTCCCCCTCAATCCAGATTGGCTCTTAGTTTATTCTCTGTTATAATCCTTGCATCACCAAATCTCAACAAAGATCACAAAATTTCATCATTAGATTGCTATGGAATAGCTTATACACATAATCAAAACTGAACTTTCAAGTGGGACACTAAAATCCTTCATATTATACAAGGGGAATCCAATTTTGTGAATCAATAAATAATTTGGTAAAATTAAAAATTCTGTTTGGCCAAATGTGAGAAGCATAATACTTGGCCAAAATTAGACATGCCTTTTGAAGAGTATGTGCACTAAAGATGACTAGCAATTCAACCGCTATACTGTTATATATTTAAAAAGACATTGTCAAACACTTGAGGTTAATTATTTGATCGCAATTGTCCAGATTTCATTATTGATATATAAACCCACATGACCACTAGCAACTTCCCATGGTAGATCGACCGTCGCCATTGCCTCCATTGCCAAGACTGTAAACAAAAAATTGGAATTCTATAATTTTGAACCAGACAAACCCTTCAGAGACACCAATTGTACAAACCCATGACTCTATGTTTCTTTCTTCGTCCATTTCGTCTTCATTTTCTTTGATAGTTTTTGTGCTAGATTAATACAATTTATTTTTGGGTTTGCACTAAATTAATACAAACATACAAGCAAACTCAAAACCCAATTTATGAATTCCTTCTCTATAATTTCTCATGATCCCACCCTAGTTTCAGACCTTTTGAACTCTTCCCTATGAATCCCTTCTTTCAGGATCTACATCTGTGATCACAATTAGACCTTCTAAGCGACCCCAAGGACCACCATAAAAATTTCACTACACAATTAGACCCTACACAACTTTCTGCCCATTTATGTAAAATCCATGTTTATGTTGGCTTTATTCTGAACCAAATTTATTTCTAATTATTCTCTCTTTTTAATGTGTCTTTCTAGGATTTTAATGTAATTTGAGGTAGATGTACTTGAGCCTCTCCCTCAACATTGGAAAGCTGCATCAACTAGTGATATATCCACAACCAGGAGGCGATTTACTAGCGACTAGATAGCCTGCAAGTGACACATGGCAAAAGATCCAGAGAGACTATTGACAGGACCATCTCACAACCAATTAGCCTGCGACAAGGTTGCGAAATACCCACTAGTAGTCTGCTCTGTTCTTATTTTGATCTTCTTTTTAGCCCACACCACATAAGCCAAAACACACGTCCTTTGCATGTGTGAATAGGAAGTAAGTGTGTGAGTAGAACTTATAAGATCAAAAGAGAGCATTTGTTCATCCCAATCCTTTTGTATGAGAGAGAAAGTGCCTTAGCCTAGAGAAACATATCTCTTTATCCCCTCTTCTCATTTTCTCTTACAAATGACATATCCTTCAGAGAAATTTGTAACCTTCACCTTCATCACCAAACCTTGAGTGTTGTGAGTTTGTTGAAGGGCTAGAAACTTAGTGAAGCCAAATCAAATCCAAATCTTTTGGTGGCTTTCTGTTGGCAGCTCAACGGTGGTGACTCTGGTAAGCTAGATGAAGAAAAGACTCAGTGAAGTTGGTTGCTAGCTGGAGCTTAGAGGGCTCAAGTACACAAGGAGATATAAGCTTGGAGGGTTTATAGTCATCTATGTACTGCAGCTATTCATGCTATTGGAGTTTACTAACAGATGGTCGGTAGAGAGGTTTCTTCACCAGGGTGATCAAGTTTTCCTTTTTGAAAACACGTCTTGGTATTTTCATGTGGTTTGTTCTATTTTCCGCATCTTTCATATTGCTCTTTACTTACTTTAGATTGTTCTTTATCATGTTTGCAATATGAAACTTGACTAGACACTTATATTGGACTAAGTTCTTAATTTAGTATTAAAAGTGATTAAGCAGTAAAAATTTGTGTTAAAGGGTCTAAATACTTGCTAGGACATATATAACATATTTTCAATTTATGTCAAAAATTTACTCTTAAGTAGTCCCGTAGCATTGCTTTAAACTCTCACAAAGAATGTGCACCCTGTGAGATTTTTTTTTTTTTTTTTTTTTTTGGCAAAAGCCTTGCTCAATCAGGAAATACTTAGGTAATCTTTGACCTTTCACAAAGTGGGTGAGCCCCATGTTGCGACTCACGCGTAGGACCCACCCACTTTGTGAGAGCCCAGAGCAAGGATTAGGTAAATTTTTTCCACCCAAAGCAAGGACTAGCTATATTTTTTCTGCCCAATCGAACACCCCAGTGGGCACGCCTTTCAGCTCATAGAGAAGTGCAAAAGTTGAGAGGTTGTTTGGATGCATGCAATTTTGATTGATATGGTCCTATTTTCATCACTCATCATCCAAAATTGGTGGGACCCACGGAAAACATTTTGTTTGGACTCATCACTCATGTTTGGTGATTCTATCACTCAAAAAAATGAGTGACGAAGAGAGAAAATGAAAACAGGTTTCACTTGTTTTCATCACTCAAAATCTGATATTTAGTGGCATGTTCGTAAATAGTTGGAGATTGTGGGCCCCAAATCTGACATCCCACCGGTCACTCTCTCTTTTCTTTCTTTTTTTTTTCTTTTTTTCCTTTCCTTTCTACTTTTCTTTCTTTCTCTCTTCTTCTTTATCTCTTCTTCTTTTTGCTTTCTTTCGATTCAGTGTTCTTTCTTTTTTGTTCTTCTCCCACCAGTCACTCACACGTTGACCCACGCCGACCCAAGCCGAGAGGTCATCGGCGTCGATCTTCGATCACACACCGAAAAGCTCCACCGCACGCTCGTTCTCCTCATCGCTACTATCGTCGGCATCCACAGCTTTCTTCCAATCTGGCCGAAGCGTCGAAATCGGTATCCATAGCAATGGTCTGGCCGAAGCATCGAAATCAGCATCCACAGCAACGATTCGATCTAGAAGCTTGTTCTTCGATCTAGAAGCTCTGTTGTTGGTGCCGGGAATAGCTCCGTTGGAAGCTTGTTTTTGATCTGGAAGTTCATTTTTTTTTTAATTTTTTTTTTCGTGGTGTATCATAAATAAGTATGAATGGAGTTTTGAATTTGGGGGTGATGAGCTGCTTTAGGTGGTGTTAAATTTTTGAGAGTTTTTGTTGTTTGTACTTCTTTGGTTAAACTGTGATGGAGTTTTTGTGTTAAACTGTGACTGGTGGTGGCAAAATGAAATGTGCAGTGAAGAAAATGGTGGGAGATGAGGGTTTGGCGGGTAGGCTAACAGCAGTCTCTAAACATTGCTCAGGTATGGATCCCAAAAAAGTAAAAAAATTTGAGTGATAGAAAGTTGAAAATATGTGCCAAATGGGGGAATTAGGAAATTTGGATATTTTGAGTAATGAGTGATAAGTGATGGGTAATGAGTGATGGATGATGAAAACTGAGTGATGAGTGATGAGTGACCATTTTTTTTAAACCAAACAAGCCCTGAATGTCCTTGCTTTTAGCCAACCCTCCCTCCACAAACATCAACCAAAAAAAAACCTTAAGTCTTCAAGTAAACAGAATGCAGTATACCAATAGTAATATAAGTTTCCACTATTCCAAATCAGCTGCAAGACACATAACTCACCAACACAAACACCAATAACTAAACGAACTAGCATTACTATATCAGCAATTAACTATAAGCATCTGATCTGATTATTCAACGGGGGTGAGGGCAAAATGTGACCAAATAGTTGCCACCAGTGCAAGTAGAAATGCTAGTAGGATCATCATAAGCATAAGAGTAAGCCTTAGGACAAGCCGCCTAGAAAATCCTAGAGTATGCTGTGGGTTTACAAGCCTGAGGATTTCCAAAGCTCCCAGTACAACAATACCTCGGCAAGTTAAACGCGAAGCAAGCACTCTCACAAGCCACAACTCTTCTATTATCATGGGACCGAACTTGAAGTCCAACTGGGCACATCATGGAGGTCGCTAACACACCCAGCGTAGCTGCATTTGCCTGAGCCTTTGATGGTTGTGATTGAAATGGCTAAGTTGTAGCCATCAACAAGGCTTACAGCATTGAAGTCTTGCTCGTTTCCAAGAGTTTTTTCTGCCAGAGTGGCTGGTGGGGTGCCACCTAGACCATTGCAGAAGAGTGAGCCGCCACAATGACCAGTGGCGCAGAGGCCACGTCCGGACCAGAGAGCAGTGAGGTGGAGAGAGTAGGCCTTGCTTGGTTGGAGCTTGAAGCCACCACGGGCTAAGATGGGCTTGCCTGCGCCGGGTTGAATGCCCGGCCAAACTGGCTGGGTGCACTTGTTGTAAAGGTTTATGGTTCTTAATTGACCATATGAACTTTCCCAGAGAAACTATTATTAATTTATGTGCTTGGATTAATCACAGAGAGACATTTATTAATTTAAAAGAAAACCACAAAATCCCAAAAGAGAAAAAATGGAAAGATCTATACAGAGCAAAACAAACCTCAAAATAGAAAGGAATTACCTTTAGCCGAAGCAGAGGCAGAGAGTGGTTTGTGGTCGAGACTGGAGACTGGAGAGAACAGAGAACAGAGCAGAGAAAGAAGGGAGTTCAGTTGGTAGAGACTAGAGAAAGTGAGTGAAAACAGAGTTAATGTTAAGGCGCGAAAAGAAAATGAATAATTTGTTTTCCCACCCAAGTTCTCCCTCTTTAGTCTTTTTCTTCTCCAAAAAAAAAAAAAAAAGAAAAAAGAAAAAAAAAGAAAGAAAGAGTGAAGAAGAAGAAATTTCATTTCAAACAATCAAAGAGAATAACCTAATCATTTGATTCATTTCAATCTTTTCTTTGGATATTTTATTCAACCCTTTGTTTATGAGATGTACAAAACTATATTGAGCTACATTTGTGGAGCTATTAAATTTAATCGCGAAGGATGAGACCCTACACAAGTATATCTTACTTTTGGATCACTTAGTAAGAAAAAGAGATTTTTTTTTTTTTTTTTTTTTCATTCATTTCATCAGATTTAAATGAAAGAAAAGACATATTATTTTCACTTTACATACGGGAGCTAAACTAGGAGAAAACAAATAGAGAAGTAGTCCATGTCTCAATTATTGAATCTTATGGCAATGACCAAGTTTTGATTTTTTTTTTTTTTTTTTAATAATAATTCAATAGTTACAGCAATGGAGAGGGAGAATTCAAACCCTACTAATCAAGTTAAGATGCATTCAGCCTAATAGTAAGAATATAAGCAATAACACAAACTTACATATGTTCTTTATTACAAAAAGATTAAAATGTTATAGTCTTACAAATCCTTACAGAAGCCATTTAGATGCAACTAACTAGAAGCTTTTTTAGCGAGCTTTAACCTTAGTAATTGTCACGTCATTTATAGAATGAAAGTCTCCCCCTTTCACTAATCCCAAATCATTGGTAGGTCTTTTAAAAATAAAAGCAGGTTGTTTAGGAGAAGTAAGAGTTGTTTCACTACTCAGCATGAGAAGAATTGCTAACATTGTTGGTCGATCTATTGCATTTTCTTGCACACATAAGAGCCCAATTTGAATGCATTTCAAGACTTCATGGGAAACAAATGTCTCATTTATTGATGAATCAACTATATCCAAGGCTTTATCCTCTCTCCACAGTTCCCATACCTGTGTTGTAACGACCCTGTCCCAACTGTTTAGATATTGTCCGCTTTGGGGCTCATGCCCCTCACAGTTTTGTTCTCTCCCAAAGCACAAAGAAGTGGAGAAAAAGGTCTCTATCTATACATTAAAGGGAGGTCATTCCTTATAAACACATTCCCAAGAGCTTTTATAGGCGATGTGGGATTCCATGGATTGCAAGATCCCCATTTTTGGGTCACTACAATCCACCCCCCTGACGAGCACATGCGTCCTCGCATGTGAGGCCCACATTTCCGACTAGGGCATGGCTCTGATACCATCTGTAACGACCCCGTCCCAACTGTGTAGATATTGTCCGCTTTGGGGCTCATGCCTCTCACGGTTTTGTTCTCTCTCAAAGCACACAACAATGAGGGGAAAAGGCCTCTACACATTGAAGGGAGGTCATTCCTTATAAACACATTCCCAAGTGCTTCCCTAGGTGATGTGAGATTCCATGGATTGCAAGACCCCCTTTTTTGGGGTACTACAATCCACCCCCTCTTACGAGCACACGTGTCCTCGCGTGTGGAACCCACACTTCCGACTAGGGTATGGCTCTGATATCAACTATAACGGCCCCGCCCCAACTGTGTAGATATTGTCCGCTTTGGGGCCCATGCCCCTCACAGTTTTATTCTCCCCCAAAGCACAAAGCAATGGGGAAAAAGGCCTTTACACATTGAAGGGAGGTCGTTCCTTATAAACACATTCCTAAGTGCTTCCCTAGGCGATGTGGGATTCCATGGATTGCAAGACCCCCCTTTTTGGGTCACTACAATCCACCCCCCTTACGGCCACACGCGTCCTTTGTTCATAACTCTTTAATTGGTAGGAAGCATAAGCTATGACTTGGAGTTAGCTGCAGTGGTGTTTGCATTGAAGATTTGGAGACATTATCTGTATGGTGAAAGGCGTGAGATTTATACAAATCATAAGAGCTTGAAGTACTTCTTTACTAAAAAAGAATTGAATATGAGACAATGAAGGTGGCTTTAGTTGATTAAAGATTATGATTGCTTAATCAATTACCATCCAGGCAAGGCTAATGTGGTAGCTGATGCACTTAGTCGAAAGTCTTCTGGTTTCTCAGTTGCCTTGTTAACTACTCAAAAGGAGATTATTAAGGACTTGGAGAGGATGGGAATTGAAATTATCATGGGTGATTCCCAAGTCTTTATGGCCAGTTTGACAATACAACCCACATTGATTGAGAAGATTAAGAGTTCACAGGTTGATGATGCACAAATTGTAAAGATCATAGAAGAAGTACAAGAAGGGAAGAGACCAGAATTTAATGTGTTTATAAGGAATGACCTCCCTTCAATGTGTAGAGGCCTTTTCCCCCATTGCTATGTGCTTTGAGGGAGAACAAAACCGTGAGGGGCATGGACCCCAAAGCGGACAATATCTACACAATTGAGGCAGGGCCGTTACATGTGTGGTTCATAGCATTATCCATAAGGGTTGTATTATAAAAGCAAATGGTAAACATTGTTGTGTTTTGTTACTTACATGCCCTATAAAAGTTTGGAAGGGGTGATTTTGATAAGAATTATTGTTCCTCTTGCCACTTATGATCTCCAACAATATGACACCAAAACTAAAGACATCTAATTTGGTTGAAAATTTCCCAAAAATTACATACTTCGGTAACATATAGCCATTGCATGTGAACAATGTTAAAGATAATGTTGAACTTTGTGTATGACATTATTTTTGTATGACTGGCATGTGTTTGTTTGATACTTACGATGTTCCAACAACTCTAGTTGTCTCATCTTGAATTTGATCCCCTTTGAATATACGGGCTATCCCAAAATTTGAAGTTTTTGGGTTTAGCTCAATGTCTAATAAAACATTGCTGGTTTTACGATCCCTATGAATAATTCTTAATCTTGAATCTTGATGAAGATATAAAATCCCATGCACAATCTCAATGATGATTTCAAAGCGTTTCCTCCAATTCAACAATGAACTTCTTGTTTGATCTACAACAAAAATTTTCTCTAGTGTACTCAAAATACATTGTTTTATGTACTTCAAAATTATTCTTTGAACTTATATAATAAAGGAAAATAAGATCAATGAATGCAATAGATCTTTAGAAAGAAATCATACCAAAAATGAAGGAGTCCAAGCTTTTGTTGGGCATATACTCATAAATCAACATCTTTTCTTCCTCCTAAATGCAACAGCCAAAAAGCTTGACAAAATTTCTATGTTGAAGTTTTGCAATCAACATAACTTCATTTTTGAATTCTTCTATTCCTTGTCTTGAATTCTTGCATAGCCTTTTTACAGCTATCAGTTGTCCATTAGATAGTTGACCCTGAATTCATAATTCAAAATTAAGCATAATAATAAGTCATAACTATTAGTTTTAAGCAATTGAGTTCAATGCCTATTATGTCTTAGGCTCTTACCTTATGAAATTCATTTTCCCCCATGAATTTCAAAAAGTTAGGGGGGGGGGGGGAGGAGTCATTATGAATTTTAACTGTACCTTAAAAACAGAGCCAAAACCACCTTGCCCGAGTTTGTTGGCCAGAGAGAAATTGTCAGTAGCAGCAACCATGCAACTTAGATCAAAAATCAACAAATCTGGATGTCTACTACTGTCCTTAAGCTCATTACCTTCCAAAGAGAAATCAGTGGAAGCAATTTTGTTACCTTTTTTTTCCTCTTCTTCATTAGCCACGTAAAGGCTACCAAGGATGCCAGAAACAATGGCACAGCAACGGATAATATTGTAATAACCAGTTTCCTCTTATTGGCAAGAAAACCTTTGGACATCTTAGTGTAAGTAGCTGAACCAAAACAAAACAAAAACCCAAAAAAAAAAAACGTTGAGTCCACGGTCCATGAAACTGAGATAAGCAGAAGTGAAATTAAGTTTACACAAAAAAAAAAAAAAAAAAAAAAAAAATGCTAGCAACCAGAGAAGGCTACCTAACTCCTTTGCATCAACACGCACATTTAGATCCCACACTTCATATGAATACTCCACAATGTCCATCAATTCACCATACCATGCCAAGCAACGGGTCCCTATCCCGTCAATATTCATGCTGATAAAAGCTGTGCACGAACAATTATTCAAGCATGCCTGCTCGCATTTTGAACTACTCATACTCATGTCCATCCCACACATCGACAAACCCGACTTCTTCCTCACACATCCCTCAGAACCATCTCTGTGATACCAATCCTTCGGAGACTTGGCTTCATACCCTGGCAAACACGTACACTCAAAATTATCAACATTGTCACTAGACTGCGGACCACATTTTCCATACGCACCAGTGTCCATAGTTGTCACACCGGTATTTAGGTGCTGAATAGAATTCCTTCCATTGAAGATCACCATCATTCCACATAAGTATCTGGTGCAATCTAAGTTGTCAACCACTACTCTAGAAATGATGGAGGGGTCATCAAAAAAGTAGGCGTAAGATACCTCATCTTTGTTGTTAACAAAATCATACTTAAAACCCATAATTGAGACACTTGTTGATGAAGATGGTGATGATGTTTGCCAAGGCCATGGATCTGACCGCCAATACAGGGTCGAACCCTTATACATGGCGACCTGTGGAGAGCCACAAGTAGAATTCATCTTATAGAGGTAGTCCCCAGATCCAGGGTCATCTTGTGACTTCCAAGATGTCAAGAACCTGTCTAGCCCAATTATCCGATTCAACCCAAGCCTCATGTTTGGAAGCAAAGTGTCTGTAGGATGATCAAAGCTTTGCCATAACACCTTTTTGTTATTGCCCTGGATCAATACCAGGTTTCCTGAATCTTGAAGCTGAGCAACAGAGGAGGTTGTCCCTTGGACAGAAACATTTGTAGACCAAAGAAGACGGTTAAAACCGTCATGGAGGACAAGGTTTCCAAACTGGTTGATGGAGAGAACTCCAGAGGAATCATTGATAGGATCATTCATTTTTGCAACCCACACAACAGTTTGTTTTGTCACTTTGACAAACCAAATACCGAGATACTGATAGCTGGAGTTGCCAGGGCTGAAGAAGCCCAAGGCAAAATTATTTTCATTGGAAACCAAAGATTGGCCATCCTTGATGAATTGGTCTGGTGTTAAGGTGTCAAGTGAAGTGAAAAATGGAAAGAAAAGCGTGCTCAGAATCAAAGACATGACCCTTTTTTGGGGGAAAAATATATTGATATGTGGTTTGATTGAGGATTATGAAGTCTCCCTACCAAAAGTGAAAAGTCAGAGAGAGAACTTTATACAACAACCATTTTTACTTCTTTATCAACCTATGATTCAAAAGTCTTTATTCAACAATGGAGTTGGTATTTTGGCGATCAAGAGCTGAAGTCACAGTCTATTAAAAAATAATCAGAACAATTTATAATAATAAAAAAAATGACAATCACACTAACACAAACAGACAAAAAGGAAAATCACAAATATGAAATATCTACTGCAGTACTAGAGCAATAAACATCGTGGAGAGAGAGAGAGAGAGAGTATGTATTAATTCGGCCGTTTGTCATGATATACACTCTGGGACGTTTGTTGTCATATTAATTCAGCCGCAATAGGCCACCCTTGCTTGCAATGAAGTTTGTGGCACTCGGTGGCTTTCATAAGTCAACGTATCCTAGTTGACTATGGCATTTACAAATTAGTAGAGACTATGGGATGGCTTTCGCTAAATGCTTTGCCTTTATCCAAAAAGAAAAGGTTGAAACCCATGTCTTGAAGTAATTTAAAATAGGTCAAATAGGGAAAGACCACACGGGTTATTAATTTTAGTTTAAAAGACTCTCGGAATTCACAACCAATCATATATATGAGATCAATGTATACTTTATCTGGCATTTAAGGCTTATGTACAAGGTAAACTGTATTGCACAACCAAAACACATGGGTTCATAATGTTTTTTGTTGACCCTTTAATAATGTTATAACGGTTCAAGTCTCTCTCGTTGTTGTAGCTAGTGAATTATCCAAAACAAAATGTATATAGTCACCTCATTTGTTGAACAATATCTCGCATCCAATGCAAAATCTGCTATATGAAGAAAAAAATGCAGATATAGAGAATGTGAGGGCCTTTTTTGCGTATTGTGCGTTGGGTTGGGTTGCCTCCTATGGTAATGGGCCCGAATGTTTTTGAGTAAGGGAGTTGGGGCCGGTCCAATTGTAACTCAACTTGGGCCGGTTTGTGCACAAACTATACCTCGTCTATCAGGAGTAGGCTTACGGCAAGCAGAACTGTTTTAGATGAGTTACGGCAGGCAGATATAATAATAATAGCAAAACAGAGTATTCTGACTATTTAAATAAAATGGCCAAGTAATCCCTACTTATAAAACATGATTACAGTCGTGATAATTTCATTTACAGAGAAAGTAAAGGAGAAAGAAAATAATATGAACTAATCAAGAATTGGCATAAATCAAGTTTTAAGTTTGGTCCGCCAAAGCAAAACCAAAGAGGGGAGAACACCTCCTCTCAATGCAAATAATCTCCCAGGAAAAAAATCCTACCGTGGGAATTAATGGCTTTGAGGGAGTCGAACCTAAATGGTTATTACCCAAAAGGAATCCTTGTTGTGTTTTGGAAGAGAGCAGGATTTGAAGGGGGAGAGAGGGAAACCGGCCTACTGGTGCATGCCCATTGTATTATCTCTCTTTTTTCCTCAATTTCCTCTATTCTTTCCTCTGTTTTTCTCTCTTATCTTTTTCTTTTCTTTCTCTTGTTTTCTTTTACTTTGTTTTTCTTTTACTCCGTGAATGCCCTCTGTTTTTCGATCCCGTTTTCAAGGCATGGCAAGGGCCCTTTTATAGTGCCTGCCATGGCCAATGTTTTACCACTTTACCCTTTAACCGCCTTTGTCTGGTCTGAGCGTACTTACCGACCACCAAAGGATTCGTTTGTGTGTCTCACCCTTGCCAGGCAAAGGCAGGTTTGTTTCATTCGTCAGTCCACCGTAGCACTCTTACCTGCCACGACATAAATGCTTTCTTTCTCTTTCCTTCAAGGCATGCACCTAATGGTTCTCCTCTCAACCTTGCCTCTTTTGGGTGGTCTGTCATCCCAGTAGGATGTACCTCCCAAAAGGGCTTGGGTAGAAGCCGCAAAATAGGTCTTTTCCCCTCTCCCCACCACCAAACCATACCCCCTTTACCTTTTACCTCTGGCCCATGACCCCACAACGTCCCATATTGGCTAGGTACAGGCTGGTGGTGCCTGGGCCTTGCGCATGCTTTCCTTTCATATATGTCCAAAAGTCTGCCTGCTGTTCATGCGTTTGCCGTGATCTGGAGACTCTTCGTCCGTGTTTTCTGACCTCTTATGTGGGCTTTTCTTTGTTTTCTCGCTCCATTCAAAAGCTGGACTTTGTCTGATGATGGACCTTTCATTTCTTTGGCCCACTCTTGGTTGCCGTAATAACTTAATCCTGCTGGGCCTCTTTTGGGCTAGCCGTTTATTCCTTCTCTTAGTGGCTTGTCATGGCCACTGTTTTGCTTTTACTTATGGGCTCCTATGTCCTTTTGGGCTTTCCTTTGGGCATCCACGACCCGTTTGTTTTCTTTGGGCTTCCCCAGCCCGTTTGCTAATTCCACACTCCTATGGGTTTTTTACTAATTTCATTGGACTTCCCTGGTCCAATAACCTTATTCTCATCCTTGGGGTTCATGGGTCTGCCATAAACCCCTTACTCTTTTAGTTTGCATTGCCTTGGGCCTGCAGCGGCCCTTTCTCGTTTTTCTACCTCATACACTGCCCATGGGATGCTATTTCTTTCTTTCTGGGTTTCTTTGAGCCTACTTGCCTCTTCAAGACCCATTTGTTTATTTGTTGGGCCTGTGATCCATTATTCCTACCGCTTGGGCCTAATGGTTTTTTACTATCTATTTTGTCAATTCCTTATTGCCCTTATTATTGGGCTTTCTTTCTGTCTGCCTGGGCTCTCACAAATGGCCCTTAACAGAGAAATTCATAAAACAGGCATTTTTACTTCTTTTTTTTTCCTTTAAAAAAAAAAAAAAAATCATTTCCTGGTATTTTGGTAGATAGGAAGCATAATATTTGCAATAATTTCCATACATGGTAAACGGACATGTAAAGTAAGAATAAGTAAAAAAAAATGGCAATCACATTCACTCACACAAACAAACAAAAAAGGAAATCGACAAATATCTCCAGCAGCTCTCAAGCAATAAACATAGTAAGAAAATATGAATTAAAGAATGGCGTGATTAAGTAGCTATAGAATAACTTAGTACCCATGCTGACTTTCACAGTATCAAGGCTCTCAGAGCAACAGTGATGAGTGAGAGAGATGGAGAGGGTGAGATTGAGAGAGATGGAGAGGGTAAACTATTGCTAAAGCATTAGGTGGGAACTTTTGTTATAAAAATATTTTCCTTTTCCTTTTCATCTTATCTTCTCACTGAAATTTGCGAGAAAAAAAAAACACATTTCATCTTCCTAAATAGGGAAATTGTAAATTGTTTTACCAAAATTTTGACAAAGGATTTTTTGGTCAACCTAAAAATATTTTAAAATGAAACAAATATTGAAAAATACAAAAAATATTTTCTTGAATAGCAAACAAAGTCAGCGCAACCCTTCAACCAATGGCATCTCTCTTGGTGAGGTTTTTTAAACGAGTTGGATCTACGACGGGCTTGAGCCATGAATTGGGCCACCATTACAGGTTGGATTTTTTGTCATATTAATTCAGCCACAATATGCCACCCTTGCTTGCAATGAAGTTTGTGTCACTGTCACTGATGGCCAATTTTATGTGCCCAAGAACTTCAATCTTTCCCAGAACATGGTCTTGAAGGCCATTAAAAATAAGAAAAAAGGAAAATTTTAAATTATCTTAGCTTTTAAAACGAATTAAATTTATTGTTCTTTGTGAGCTTTATTTAGTAGTTTATGGTTTCTATAAATTATAAATTACATAATTCAATGAGTTTGTGTATATGTTGATGTTAATGTTTATGTTTGTGTGTGTGTCTTGAGAGAGAGAGTGTGTGTGTGTTTATGGTTTCTACCTTTGGCACTACCTTTCTTTCAAACTAGAAACAGAAAGACCATGCATATGACAATCACCTTGAGAATGTTGCACCGTCTTTGGAGCCAACTTTTGTTTGTAGCATCAACTAATTGATTGCTTAAGCAAACCAAAGACACATAATTTATTCTTGCTCCCAAATGTCCATTACATAGAGAATGTTGTATGGAAATAGAGCTTCAAAGAATGTGGGACAGAGTATGATGAAATTGTGATATTCACCTTGAGAATGTTATGCCGTCTTTGGAGCCAACTTTTGTTTGTAGCATCAACTAATTGATTGCTTAAGCAAACCAAAGAAATTGAATTTATTCATGCACCCAAATGTCCATTACCTTGAGAATGTTGTACACAAACAGAGATTCAACAAAATAAGAGATAAAGTATAATTAAGTTGCTGGGGTCCTAGCTACAAATTTTCAATTAATTTCCATAGTCCTTAGATTCAACTCAAAAAAAAAAAATTCTCGATATTGTTAAACTATCAAATCAGGTAATTTCATTAAAATAATACTTTCATCCATTTATCTTCCAAATTATTTTGAAAAAATTTGACTCCATTTTTTATCTTTCATTCATTGCACACCTCTTTTGCTAACTAAAATAGTGAGCTTTCATATAAATACACCATTAATAGTTATATTGATAAGTTACTGAGAAAAATATAGTAAATAAGAAATAGAATTTTAAATCAAGATAACAATACAATTAAAATAATTTAAAAATTACCATTCATATATCATTCAATTTTTCTTCATAAATTTTTGTATATAAATATTTAAACTTTATTTATTAAAATACATATGAACTCATATTTTTGTTTTTCTCTAATAAATTATTAAATTTTGATGGTCATTAGATACCAAATATTTTAATAAATTATTAAAATACATACGAACTCACATTTTTGTTTTTCTCTGTCAATAAATATCTTGATAGAAATCAAAACCTTAGTGGTATGGTATGAGTTAACCCTGAAAATCAGTTCATCAAAAACCCTAAAATTTTGACGGTTCGCCATCACCAAGATTGGGGTTTCTCCTTCCTCGCCATCTCCCTCCTCTATCTATAATATATGTTTAATGAAGGAACCTAAAGAGTCCTAAATATCCCACCCAGATTTTCTAAATCTATAATTGTCCCTAATTTATTTAGGTAGATTTGGACTCCAAAGTTTATTTTAATAACTCTAAAGTCCAAGTCAAATTAAATTTCATTCACTTATCATTTCTTAAGCAGCACATAAGTAGTGGGAAATATATATATATATATATATATATTTTTTCTTTTTCTTTTTCTTTTTAATTGAGAAACAAGTAGTGGGAATAGAATACAAGTTAGATCACAAATTTCCAATCTCTAAGTTGTTTTTTTAATAAATAATAATAATACTAATTAACAATAATTAAAAAAAAATTCGTGCAGGGTGTCACATGGACAACTAGGGTATTTCATAAAATAATATAAGAATTTTTCTCTGTACAGGTTTCCCTTTTAATTGTAAGAAAGCATAGTTTTGTAGGAAAAGTTAGGACTTCACAATTGTCCAAATAATCCAAAAAAATATTTTGGATGGTTGAGATAAATCTTCCAAAGACTTTAGAAGCTTAAGGTTATAATTCTCTAGTTGCACAATAGGTTCAACTTATAAAAAAATCATATCACACTTATTTTTTGTCCAAAATCGATCAAATTTGTAATCATTCATGAGCTACAAATAGATAGGTGAGTATGTTCCCCAAAAGGAATGGGGCAACAATAGAGAATACAGGAATACCCTACAGAGATTAAATCCTATAATTCTCTCTCTCTCTCTCTCTCTTCCTTTTCCTTTTTCTTTGGTCAAATTTGAGTAGCTTTCTAAGGATCTCATACCCACAATGTACATAAGTGGATCAACATGCTTCAAATCAAGCATGGTATGGTATATCTGTTGACTGTTGCAATGCAAATTCAGATAGAATAATTATTTCCATCTTCTAGGACACAGAGTAGCACAAACCATATCCTAACGACCCTCTAACAATGTATCAGTTATCTCATTTGAACTGGAATTCATTCTATCATTTAATGATGGATATGGCTCTGGAAGGCATCTTTCTGCATAAAATCCGGGTCGTCCAGGCTGAGCTAACAACACACTTTCACTATCCAACATCAAAAGCACAGATGGCATTGTTGGCCTCTCTTCCGGGCGCTGTTGGACACACAAAAGACCCACTTGAATATATCGTAGTGCTTCAGAAGCAGGGAATTGATTCTCAAGCAACACGTCCATTAGGTCCAAGGCGTTTCCTTCTTGCCAAAGTTTCCATGCCTAAAATAATGTCAAGTTATATCAAAGCATAAAAATAAAATTTCCCTGTAAAGTAAAAATTATTTTCAACAATTTGGATAGGATCATATTTATTTTACTCACATGACCAAGGAGATTTAGTTTGTGGTCTGGATGAAAAAACAGCCTGTTCTTCTTGCCACTGAGCATCTCTAACAGTATAACACCAAAGCTAAAAACATCAGATTTGAAAGAAAAAAGTCCATCTATTGCGTACTCTGGAGACATATAGCCACTGCATCCAACACAAAAAAGAGAGATTTTAGTAGCAAAATACCAAAATGATGTATATAAGGTAAGTATGTGTTTACTCACTAAGTTCCAACAACTCTCTTCGTCTTTGATTCAGTTTGATTTCCACCAAATATTCTTGCCATTCCAAAATCTGAAATTTTGGGATTCATTTCACTGTCTAACAGAATATTGCTGACTTTTAGATCCCTATGGATTACTCTGAGTCTTGAATCTCTATGAAGATAAAGAAGTCCTCGAGCTATCCCAATAACAATGTCTAATCTCTTTTGCCAGTTGAGTGAACGACGCCTTGCTTCATCTGCCCAATCATTACATTGTATACAAGTTGACTTCCAATGGTTTGAAACTATGGCATTTTAGCTAGTTTGGAAATATAACTTATAGGACTAGAAAATCAACAAGAGAGACCAAATGACCAATATGCTGCACTAAATTCAAACATACATATGTTTGTGTGTGTGCGTGTATGTGAGAGAGAGAGAGAGAGAGAGATACCAACCAAAGATTAAGGAGTCTAAGCTTCTGTTTGGCATGTACTCATAGATTAACATTCTTTCTTCTCCTTGAATGCAACAACCTAGAAGCTTTACAAGGTTCCGATGTTGAAGTTGGGAGATCAAGATGACCTCATTCTTAAACTCCTGTAGGCCTTGTCCAGAATTTTCTGCAAGCCTCTTTACTGCTATTTCTTGCCCTGATAGTAGCTCACCCTACAATCATAACAAGAAAGTGCTTATAAAGAAAATTGCAGCTTGTAGGGCCATTTTAGGATTTTGAAAGTGTCTGAATGAGAACCAGCCAGTGAAACTGTTATATTTTACCTTGTACACTAGGCCGAATCCACCTGCTCCAATCTTATTGGCAGCAGAGAAGCTGTTTGTGGCAGCTTCAATGGTAGCCATATCGAATAATGGGAGCTCAAGGTCATCCCTTTCTCCTTCAACTCCACTAACGTTTGCTTGATTATCTGGCCTACTGGCTATTTACAAGAACACAGACAACTTAATAAAAATGATAGGATTGAAACTTCCATGAAATGCTATAATGGAACTATCAGAATTTTGTGGCAAATTTACATTTGTTTCTTCTCGTCTTCCAAATAATGAACCAGCTGATTGAAGCCAATATGATCACTGCTGAAGCCACAGAAACAGTCACTGCAATTATTATTCGCCTCTGCTTCTTACTTCTATCAGCATTTGCCTCTAACAACCACAAACAAAAAATAATACAGTATATTAGTTGTTTCAATAATTATAGAATAAAATAGGCAATAGTTGACCAATTAAGTTAAAAATACAAATAGTCATAAGACAACATTTCCATCCCAGCTCCATGTTAGGCCAGAGCTGGGCTGTTTCGAGCCTTTCTTGAGCAAACACAATGCTTGGTTTAAGAGTCTATCATGACAGCATGTGTGGTGAGACAAGCATGTTCATTGCCTATAACAGCAAAGTAGAGATCTTAAGATTATAACAACAACAAAGCCTTAGTCCCAAGTTTTGAGTTCCCTAAATAAATTACAGCTGAAAACTGAGAGGTAAAGGTCACAGACTCAAGAATTCTTACCTAATTCTGAAGCTGCCACTCTCACATAGAGATCTTGCCCATAATTAGCAACCTCTCTGATATCAAGTAAATCTCCAAACCAGGTCACACAGCCACTGCCACTGCCACTGATGTCCAGTTTAGCATAAGCCGTACAAGAGCAATTCTCCAAGCACTCTGCCTCACAATCTTCAATACTCATACTGACATTTACGCTAAATTGTGATGCATCTGGCAGTTTCAATCCTGTTAACTTGATAAATCCCTCTCCATTTCTGCAAATACGATGATCATTTCGAACACATCCATCTAACCAATCAAGCAATTTCCAGTCTTGGGGTGATTTGGGTTTAAAACCCTTTAAGCACTCACAATACAGTGTATTGTTAACTTTACAGCTACCATAACTACCACAATAACCATAACTGTCACAGCGGTCTTCTTGAACGGTGAACAAGAGATTCCAACTAGAGTCTTTATCATTCCAAGAGAAATGCTGAACGAGACCGGATTGACCCAACACAAATCTTGAAGTGATATTGTCTATAGTTTCATATATATAATAAACTTCTTCAGCATTAGAGACAAATATGGGTTTGAAAACCGTGTTTGCCACCAGAATTTGATCGCCACTAAATTGTTCCCCATACCAAGGCCCACTTCGGAATAGCTTCTTTGATCCTTGACGAAGAACAAGTTGAGGAAGCCCGCGGGGATCCACACTGTAAGTGTAGTCTCCAGGAGAAGGATCATCTGAGCTTTTCCATGACCGCAAAGATCGATTCAACCCACTTGTCAAGTTCCACCCAAGCTTCATGGTAGGCAACAAAGTATCATATGTGTTAAATATTAGCAACAATGCGATGTATTATATCATGTTGTGTATGCTTAGAGTGGATGTGGAAGAGGAAGCATAGAGGAGGAACACTGAGAACACGAGGGTTACGTGGTTCAGCCTTACGGCCTACATCCACGGAGGAATCCCTTAAGGGCTACATCTTTATTGTATGAGAGTGTAGTACAATAACTTCCTATGTTACAATGAACCCTAACATGAGTATATATAGGCGACTAAACCCTAAACTACTAGTACAAGCAGGAATGGGCTAGGGCCTATTACATTGGGCTAATATGTCTAATATATATCTCTAACACCCTCCCTCAAACTCAAGGCGGAAGCTCGATGAAGGCTTGAGGTTGGATAAGCATTGAGAAGATCACTTGGAGATGCCTTGAAGAATGCCTTTGAAGAAACCACAATGAAGAATGTGCCAATTGTCCAATTTCAGAGTTTCAAATGAAGAAACGGAGGCCAAAATCGGAATCTACGTGAAAAACTGAGCAAGATAGGCCCTTTCGGAACTTTTGACTTTTAGTCAAAAGTCAACGCAAAAAGTCAAAAATCAAAGTCCAGAGTCAAGTCAACAGTCAAAGTGCTCACGGGTCAGATCCGGGTGGTCCGGGTCGGGTCGGTCCGGGTCGTGGTGCTGATGAGACGACACTGCTGACGTGGCTGATGACGTGTCGCTGATGTGGACTAGGGCTGACGTGGATGTGCTTGCGTGGCTGCTGACGTGGAGTGATGACGTCATCCGGATGACATCAGATGACATCAGCAGCAGATTTCCGACGCGTGGAATGCGCGTGACAGCGTTACCGGCGCGTGGAGGAGAAGCCAGAAATCTTGGAAGTGCGTGGGGGCGCGTGTAATTTCAGATGAGAGCCGGAATCGCAGGTTTCGTAGATCGGCGGACGAGGAGGCCGATTGGGCGGCGCGTGCTCGCAGAATACGATCTAGAAGTCAGGATTCTATGGCGGCGCGTGGGAGATTTTCCAGAGGCTACGGAGGCGCGTGGAGGCGCGTGGCAAGGCTTTGGGTGACTGGATTTCTGGGTTTTGGTCGCGGGAGATCTTGGAGCACGTCTGTGGTGTTGGTTTCATCGGGCAAAGCTTGAAGTTGCATAGATCTGGGATTGATGTCACGGGTTTGCTTGAGTTTGTGGATCTTGGACACAGCACTGCGCCACGGTGGCTGCGAGATGCCGTGGAGTCTAGATCCAGCAGAGAAGCATGCGTGACTTCTGATGGTGGTGTGCATGTGATATTCTTCTTTGCTTGCTAGAGATGTTTTGTTTTATGCCAAGAACGAAGTTTGGCTCTGATACCATGTTAAATATTAGCAACAATGCGATGTATTATATCATGTTGTGTATGCTTAGAGTGGATGTGGAAGAGGAAGCATAGAGGAGGAACACTGAGAACACGAGGGTTACGTGGTTCAGCCTTATGGCCTACATCCACGGAGGAATCCCTTAAGGGCTACATCTTTATTGTATGAGAGTGTAGTACAATAACTTCCTATGTTACAATGAACCCTAACATGAGTATATATAGGCGACTAAACCCTAAACTACTAGTACAAGCAGGAATGGGCTAGGGCCTATTACATTGGGCTAATATGTCTAATATATATCTCTAACAATATGGATGATCAAAGCTCTGCCATAGGTAGTTCTCAGAGTTGTCATCACCCATATCTTTCAGAACAAGATTTCCAGAGTCTAAAAGCTGTACAACTGGACTTCTTGCTGCTTGTGAAATATTTGAAGACCAAACAATGCTTCTTGATTGATTGAGAAGAACAAGATTTCCATCATAGTTGAATGTTAAGAAACCAGAAGAATTCTGAAGTGGGCTGTCTCTGTTTGCAACCCAAACTTTAGTCTTACTTGGGATATTCTTGTACCATATTCCTAAATATAGATCACCAGAACCTCCAGCACTGAAGAAGCCAAGTTCAAATTTTTGGCCTGATGAAACCAATGTTTGGCTATCATTCATGGACTGTGTTGCAGTTATGCTGTCAGCTGCAATTGAACTTTTTGGAAACAAGGATATCAAAGTGAAAGAAATAGTGAGAAACAAGAGGCTGTCTTTCCGCTTCTCCATCAGTTTCTTGATCTTTCATTTTACTTGCTCAAATAAATCTCATGCCTCAAAACTTTTTCTTCTGTTTCAAAGTGTAAAGTTGAATACTTTCAAGGCACGTGATATACCTGCTAAAGAATGCAAAGACTTTGTCAAGTGCAGAATAGTTGTATGTCATGTGCCCGGCCTTCCATATGGTGGAAGTCTCAATTAGAAAACAGCAAACTCTACATATAATAAAAATTTGTTAATAAAAATTCCTGAGTCACTTCAATAATTCAACAGGAAATATGCAAATTTTATATGCCTGAAAGATTGATAAATGTGCAAATATTAAAACTAAAATCGACTTATAAAAACTCAGACCATTGGTGTTGCCATGTTGGCATGGAAAGTTCATAGTAAAGTGACACTCGAACACGGGTTCATCTGTGATTAACATCATTTTTAGGAGGTACATACTGGGAAAACTGGAAGGAGCAGAGAGGGACCCAAGTTTGCCAGTGTGAACCTGTTGAATTTTGATAATCCCATGACTTTCAACTCACAGGTCTTTGTCCATTATTTAATATAAAGAACCTTCTTGGTTTTTTATTTTTTATTTTTTTGAATAAGTGATGAAGAATTTTCTTAACGCAATGACTAGTGGTAATATATTATTTTTTTAAGGTCATAATCATCTATCAAGTCCACCAATTGTCCTGCGATTTTTGAAATTTCATTTAAAAGATGATTAGGACAGACCACCCATCTGCTTTCATTTGCAAATGCGTAGTTGACATTATTCTTATTTTAATCAATACTTTGAGTTGAAATTTTTACTTAAATGTATTGGCAAGTATATGTATTATTCTTGAGTATAGAGCAAATAAGAATAAAAAAAAAAAAAAAAAACAGTCAACCTGTGTCCCCAATCTTTTAGTTGTAAGCACAATCTTTAGGAACATTTGATAAATTTTGCTGTTTTCACACCTACCACAATTTTTGTTCCAGATATTATATTCAAATAAAATACAGTTTAACTATATGATTAGTGCAGCTAAAAAATAATTTAAATCACCTGTTATCTCAGTAGTTTTGAAAATTTGTTGGTATTTTGAGTTACTGGTGTGCAGCAACATCCCAAATGAGTACAAACAAAATCCAGAAGAAAACATAAAAGGCTGCTCTGTCATGACATGAGCATAAGCATTATACACGTTATTTATCTATCTTATTAACAGTTCGGCAAAAAATTAATTCTAAGAGGGTTATTATCTAGCTTCCATTGATGTAAAAGTCACAGCATTACTACAACAATGCGCTTCCACAGTACAATGATTAGAAGATTCTTCTGTGAAGAACCCAGGCTCCTTTGGCTGGGGCAGTGTCACACCTTCATTACCCAACATGAAAATAACAGATGACATTGTTGGTCTATCTACAGGGGCTTTTTGCACACACAAGAGACCAACTTGCATGCACCTCAGTAGTTCTGATGAAACATATGAAGTGTCCAAATTAACATCCATAAGTTCCAGGGGCCTGCCATCTTTCCATAGTATCCATGCCTGATAGGATCAAATTAGGTAATTCTCATTAAATTACATAGTAGCATTTGAGCAATGAGACATGGGTATAAAATGAACAAAGTATGAGTAATAGATTGCAAAACTTACGTGCCCTAACAGGTTATGGTGGCAGTCTGGATGGCAAAATTTTCTGATTTTCAAGCCACTCAATATCTCTATCACAATTACTCCAAAGCTAAAAACATCTGATTTAACAGAAAAGCATCCATTGATTGCATACTCAGGAGACATATAACCGCTGCATGTTATCAATGGATAAAGTATGAGTTATGTGATAAGAGAAAATGACTAGGTATTTTATTATATAACTTACTATGTCCCGGCAATTTGTTTTGTTTTTGCTTCAGACTGATCTCCTTCAAAAATATGGGCCATGCCAAAGTCTGCAATTTTAGGGTTCATTTCACTATCTAGCAGAATATTGCTGCTTTTCAGATCTCTATGAATAATAGTCACTCTAGAATCTTGATGAAGATAAAGTAATCCTCGAGCGATCCCCATAATAATTTTAAGACGTTTCCTCCAATTAAGAAATTTGCTTTGTCTTGGATCTGAAAAGACATTATTCATAAGTCAAACCAGGCTCTCTCAATATAGTACAATATAAAAAGAAGACGACTTCATGAGCTTGGCATGTATCAGAAAAAATCTAGTAAGCTTAACAAGTCAAAGTGAGTCCAGAGTAAGCTTAAACGTACCAAAGATGAATTGATCCAAGCTTTTGTTAGACATGTATTCATAAATCAACATCCTTTCTTCTCCTTGAATGCAACCACCGAAGACTCTAACAAGGTTACGATGTTGAAGTTTTGCAACCAGTATGACTTCATTCTTAAACTCAAAAGTGCCTTGTTTAGAAGTTTTTGATAGCCTTTTCACAGCTATTTCTTGTCCCTCTGCTAACTTGCCCTGTGTTATATCATATATACTACACAAATTAGTACAAGAAAGCGTGAGCACATACATACGCATGTATGTTTATGGGTACAATACTGAGTGAGAGAGAGATCATTGAAACTGCAACTAGATGAGACATTACCTTGTAGACAGGGCCAAATCCCCCTTCCCCAATTTTATTTTCACTAGAGAAGTTGTCTGTTGCAGCTACGACAGTACCTAAATCAAACAAAGGCAACTCTGGGTCTACATTCTGGATACAACTACCTGCTACACAAAATAACAAAAGCAAAATGAAAGCTTAAACCCAGAGTCTTAAGCTATTGTAACTAAATTTTCAGACAAAATGAATCAATCTGTACGAGATGCTACTGGTAATAGTAAGTTTGACAACTTTAAGTCAAAGATGAAATAACAAGCAGTCCCCAATCACTTACCTTTTTAATAAAATTATTTTTTGACAAAATATCTCCATTAAAAAGCAAAAGGAGAGAACCAAGAGACACATTACAAAATTGTTTACTGGCTTCAATCAATACTGACCCTATTGGTGGACATGACCTAAGAACAAATCAATCCTGTTGTTTGTTGTTGCATGAAAATGCATAGTTGTGCCATGTACAAATATATATATATATATATATATATATATATATAAGGATCATTAGTTTTCTAGTTCCATCAAGTGCAGTAGAAAAAAAATCTTACTCCAAAGAACAAATTGAAAAACTCTGTACCTGCCAGTGGAGTCTTCTGATTTTTCTCTTTTTTTATGACAAAACAGATAATGGAACCCAAGAGAAGTACCCCCGAACCTACTGATATCATCAGTACCATTATGAATAGCTTTCTCTTTTTACTACGGCGCCCAGCAATTGACTCTTAACATGCATCAAATAAAGATAGTCTTAGTATAAATCATCCACAAAATTATAAATTAGCAATAAAATAAAATGCTGTCAAGAAGGCAGTAGATTGAAATGGTAGGAAAGTAATTTTGCATTTTGCATTTTCTGAGGGGTGAAAGGATCACATAGAGGTTCCTTGCTTGATGAATAAGAAACTTATACCATCCCAATTTGTTAATGATGATTAAATATGACAACCATATTAGTAATCATTGATGCTTCTGGACTTAAAGCAAAAAACATGTCAAGGGCTGTATCGAAAAAGCACTGAAACAGAACCTAAACGTACCTATTTCTGAAGCTGCTAACATGACAAAGAGATTTTGGACTTCATTACCACCAACTTCATTAATAGGAATCCTGATATCAACCAAGTCCCCAAACCAAAGCAGGCACCCATGAGCCCCTCCACTGACATTTGAATTTGCATAAGCTGCACAAGAACAATTCTTCAAGCACTCTACTTCACATTCTTTAAGATTCATGTTCTTATTAATCCAAAACTGCAACAAGTTGGGCAGTTTCACACCCTTTAGTTCCAGAAACCTATCTCCTTCAGTACAGTTTAGCTGTGTCTTCCGAATGCACCCATCAGCCCAATTGAACGCATCCCAGTCTTGCTGTGACTTAGGAATGAAGCCTTTTATACACTCACATAAACTAGGCATGCCATTAATTTTACAAATACTGTTAGGCCCACAGAACCCATAATTGTCACAGAGATCTTTCCTTGCTTCATATGTGGCATACCACCGATGAGTTTGATCATTCCATACATAGCGTTGAACAAAACCATTTTGATCCAAGAGAAGTCTAGTGATTGTTGTGTTTTTTCCATTTTCATACATATAAGACACTCTATCAATGTTTACGATGAAGTATGCTTTGAAGGCTGTAGAAGGATTCCAATTTTGGGAATTAAAATGTACACCATTCCATATCCCACTTCTGAATTTGATAAGCGATCCCTCGAGAATGACAATTTGAGGTAATCCACCAAGGCCAATGCCGTAGGAGAAGTTTCCAGGAGAAGGGTCATCAGCACTCTTCCAAGAAGTCAGGAATAGATGCAAACCAGTTTTTACATCCCAACCCAGCTTCATGCCTGGTAACAATGTATCAGCTGGATATTCAAAGCTCTGCCATATATAACTGTCAGTATTACCATCACTTTCATCCATCAGAACTAAGTTTCCAGAATCTAAGAGCTTTGCAATTGACACTTTCATTTCTCTTGATGATTTTGAAGACCATATAGTGTTTTCTGCTCCATCAAGTAGTACAATATTTCCATCAGCACCAATGCTTAGATGACCATATGAGTCATTCAGTGGGTTCTCTCTATTTGCAACCCAAACAATTGTTAGTGGATTAATATTCTTGAACCAGATTCCCAAGTATCGCTTCTTGGAGTTGCCTGGACTGAAGAATCCAAGCACAAAGCTTTCTCTAGAGGAAACAAGTTCTTGGCCATCCACAATGGACTGATTTGGGGTTATGGTGTCAACTGCAAAAGAGGTTATGCAGAGAAAATATAGAAAAGTATAACAAAGTAGTAAGATATGAAGGTTTTGCATGTTTCCACTTCTAACTTTATGCCGTCTGAAAGTTTAGATTTTAAGCATTGGACTCACCTTCCAAAAGTCATCAAGCTGCCATGATTTGTTCAGCAATATAAGTAAGAGAACTTATACATATGAGATCTAAGGTCATATTATTTTCCTTTCATGGCTTTGAAAAAAGAAAGCTGTAGTCTTGCTTTCCTGATTTTGAATGCATTATGTGGTGTTTTAAATAAACTTGATTAAGATTTTGAATTCAGGCATTCTAAAATGTGAGTTTAAATCTTCAAAAACCTTTATACTTTATCACCAAATTTTGACTTTTGATACATATCCTTATAATTGCTTTCAAAGTTTTCAACCTTGTTGACATAAACGACAAGGTGACAAAATTGACAATTGTTCAAAACAAGAAACACGGGTTGACTAGATCTTTCTATATGAGTCACAAGAAATTATAGATTTTTAGTTTGGTATACTTATTCTGTGATCAGTGAGAATGAATATTGCAATCTGCACAGAAAAATAATAGGTTGAAAAGGCTTCATTATCTTCACTGTCCTTTATCTTAAACTACTGTACTGAAGGTGCAATTTCAGAGGACAAAATCAAATTCATATGAAAAGATAAAAACTTTTAGGTCGCATTAAAATTTGCCTTTGATTTTGTTCTTTATGTCAGTGATGTGCTAGGCCTACTAATCACAGAATGTGTATTTGGAGGCTTTGACTGGCTTGGTAGTGGTTCACATCTTCACAAGTATATTGTGATCAATTCCAAATTGCTTCATTTTTAACAAAATAAGATTTAACTATTACATAGAAATAACCAAAGAATATATATATCTTCCTAAACCTTGTACATTTTAGATTTTGGAGGAAAATAAATTGAACATATAAAGCTACATATGCTTTTTGAAGAACATATACAGAGTTCTAATCACCATGCTACCTACCCTGTAACATTGTAATGGTTAATTCAGTTGCAGTATATGGAGTTTTCCCTGATAATGACGAGTCAGTCTCTGTAATAGACCTTTCTGTGTAAAATCCAGGCTGTTTTGGTTGAGTTAGTGAAGAATTCTCACTATCCAACATCAAAAGTACAGAAGCGATTGGGGGCCTGTCTTCAGGGTGTTGTTGCACACACAATAGACTGACTTGTATACATCGTAAGACTTCTGATTCAGGTATCGGCTTTTCCATCAAAGCATCCATCAGTTCCATGGCCCTGTTTTCGTTCCATAATTTCCACGCCTAAAAAAATTCCGAATTAATGAAAACAGTAACATATAGAAGGTAAAAAGATATAAGAAAATAATTGGTTTAACTATCCGAAGAAAGAAAATCTTCTGATTCAAACTCACATGTCCTAAAAGGTTGAAATCATGATCAGGATGATAAAATCCTCTATTCTTCTTTCCACTCACTATCTCTAAAACCAATACACCAAAGCTAAAGACATCAGACTTCACAGAAAAGAGCCCATCTATTGCATACTCTGGAGACATATAACCACTGCAATGAACAAAAACATATATCATTGGCATATGACTACATGCAATTAGGAGAAAGAGAGACACCATTGTCATACATACTATGTTCCAATGATCCTACTCGTATTCGCTTCAGTTTGGTCACCTCCAAATGTTCTTGCCAATCCAAAGTCTGATATTTTGGGATTCATCTCACTATCTAAGAGAATATTACTAGCTTTAAGATCCCTATGAATGATTCTCAATCTTGAATCTCGATGAAGATAAAGAAGTCCTCGAGCGATCCCTACTATGATGTCAAAACGCTTTTGCCAATCAAGTGCAGTACCTCTTGTTTGATCTGGGCCAATATGAATCAAGTAAAAAAAATAGCATTGTTAATGAAGGAGATAAAAGAGATTTCAAAAGGTTGTGGGTGGCTTACTGAATATATATAACTCTAAACTTCTGTTAGACATGAACTCATATATCAACATTCTATCTTCTGCATGAATACAACATCCCAATAGCTTTACAAGATTTCGGTGCTGAAGTTTTGCAATCAAGATAACCTCATTCTTGAACTCTTTGAGGCCTTGTCCTGAATATCTGGAGAGCCTCTTGACTGCTATTTTTTCTCCACTTGGGAGCTCACCCTGTGTTAATCAATACTATATTTTTAGCCGACAAGAGATACCCATGTGCAGTTCATCATGACTAAAAGGAACAGTTCGAAAGCATTGACTAGCTTTTTCTACAATGAGTTCATATATGTAATGTGAAATTACCTTGTAAACAGGACCAAAACCACCTTCACCAATTTTATTTGTGAAAGAGAAGTTGTTGGTAGCAGTTGCAATAGTATTAGTGTCAAATAGAGGAAGCTCTAGGTCTTCCTCTTCCTCTACTATGCTAGACTTGTCATCTTGTTTTGGGTTATGTATTCTCTGCCTTTGAGCTGTCAAATTAAGAAATCATTAAGAGAAAATACACGCAGACAAAGGTTCTCTAGCACATACAAGTTCAAGGGTGACAAGCCAAATGAGATGTTTGATTACACATGCAACAGTTTTATTTGATCAGATTACAGCAGCAGTATATCATGGAAAAGTTTCCTTATGTTGCCTGAAAAATCTTATTTAGACTCCTAACTACTTACACAGCAGATTTATTGGATTGATTGCACACAGACCTCACAAGCAATTATATCAACAACAGTTATACTGCCGAATCTAATTAACAACACACATAATTGATAACAAAGTGTAAAACCAACAACAACAAAAATACCACGGATCCAATCTTGGAAGAAAATCAACTATAGAGGAATAGTTACAATAGCCTATATTTACAAATCCCTTGCAGCAATCTATGAAATCCTTCTATATAGAGATCTTCTCCACGAATGAACCTTAGTTGCACGAACTAAAACTTCTGGCACCGCATGGAACTCTTCAAAGATTTGCGGAAATGAACCCATTGGGAAGATCTGTGTGGTTTCAAACAAATCTCACAATAACTCTCTCTTTGGGATCACAAGGAGTAGATACATCAAGGTATTTTCTCTTTGGCTTAAGAGAAAGAAGGGATCAAATTTGGAGTTGTTTAGCTTTGGTATGGCACTTTTCCCTGGATCAAAAAGTCATGCAAAATGTGATTTACATACATGCACAAAGTAGGAATCCCTCTTCTAGCAAAATTTGGATTCTATTTCTACATAACTTCATTTGAGCAAGCCTCTTGCGAATTTATGTATCTCGATAAATGATTGTGAGAGCAATCTTGAACTTTGCTTGAGCAAATGTGCTTGTCTACAGATTTTTATAGCAGCATTTTGACAGACTTTTAAACCCTATAACTTGACTTGATTGCATCAGAAATCAACCCTTGAATCTAACATTGCCCGTTACTATGCACAGAGATCAACTAAATCTCCATTAGAGAACAACCATATTGGCTTTCATAAGTAGACACATTCCTCTTTCTCAATTAAATTAATAAATTCTTAGGACTAACAGTTTCAGTCTAGTTCAAATTCAGCAGTAGATAACATGTTAAAAAGCACAATGCATGTGAATATGCCCTATGCCTAACACATGCACAAAAACCTTGTAATTAAAATTTTGTCTATCCTATTGACATGATAAAAAGAGACTACAAAGTACACCTTACAGAAATGTTAGGTTTTTTTTTTTTTTTTTCATTTTTAATTGAAATCATAACTTCATGATTTTAGTTATTAAAACTAAGCGTGTGTGTACAATATGTGTAAAAGTTATTTCCCTCTCTTCTAAACAGATACATCAAAATAAGGCAGGACATGAGCCAACCTCTTTATGCATCATTCTTAAGTTTAGATGCTGTTGTGTTGTCTCCTATTTTGCACAAACTAGAAAGGTTGTGGCAATTTCTCTTTTGAGTTTTATTTTCCAGAATTATGTTGTAACAAGGAACAAGCAATTGGACTGCGCTTTTTTTTTTGGTACATATAATGCGCTATGTGTCTTGTCACAACACAGAAACGAGTAAGTGGGCCGAAGATAAAATGTATTCTTATGTTTGGAAAAGTTTAATTATTCTAAGCCCAAAATCAGATATTTGACCCACGATGGTTTATGTTTAAAATTCATTGTAGTTCTAGGCCCTACTGGAAAGTAGATGGAACCTTAAATCTGTCATGCATAATGTGTACTTCTTCGGCCACACCAGCTGCCTTAATGAATCCAATAAGACTTGACAATCCATAAGGGGAGCTGAAATGTGTTTCCATTTTAGTAAAATTAATCACATTTTGTAATTGTGATATAATGTATAATTTTTATTTAAATTTTGTGGAAGATAATTTGTTCTTTCTAAAAATTAAAAATTTTCTAAAATTATTTTCCATCTATTTATCTCTACAAATATATCATTTTAATATCTAAAGTGCGTTTAATTGATATTATTCATTTCAAAGGTGGTCCATATTTTTCTAAATTATGTTATGGTACATTATATCATTTTTTTTTCCTAAATTTTTTTACAACTAAACTCTTTAAGTTTCAAATATATTTAAAAAAATAGAGATAAGAAGAGTCAAAATAAAAGTAAGAGAAATGGTATATAAAAAAAAGTGACATTAGGTTAAGAGTAAAAAAAAAAAAAAAAAAAAAAGTGTAAAAAGAATAGGAAAATGTTGGAGGAAATGTAATAGTAATGTACAAAATTAATAAGAAGAAGAGTAACAAAAAATAAGAGAGAAATTGATAGAAATAAGTGGATAATATGACCACTGATGTAGCTCAATAAAAACATAGCAACAATAAATGTTACGTCTCAATTTATATTTATATATATATATATATATATATATATATATATATATTAGGATAAGATTTGTGATAGCCCCTTTGGGCCCTAGTATGGCTCTGTCCTTGTCCCGTGGCCTGTCACATGTTGTCAATATTCCTCTCGTCTTCTCCAATTCCCATGACACCATTCCTTGCCCTCCCTTTCTGGCTCTTAAGCTTATACAGAGATCTTTGGATTTGCATCATCTTACCCATTGTGATACCACCTAGATCACCAACATCATCAACATGGGACTTACAGATTCAGCTAATCCCAAGACGAGAGGGTGCTACATATTACAGTAACATAAAATAATAACAATTCCGTGATCAAACCCTAATGTCACTAGCATATATGCTATTCTTTTTTGTCTTGATCTTTTGTCCTTTTTTTTTTTCCCCACATACTGTATCCTCAAAACTTTCACCCAGAGACTAATCATTGTTCACAACGGGTACTGTATCCTCAAAACTTTCACCCAGAAACTAATCATTGTTCACAACGGGTGGGCTCTAATGGGGTAAATCGCTGACCCATAGAGTTTTTTCAAAGTGCAGGTACCCAGACTCGAACTAAGGAGCACACCCAATCGAACCTAGGATAAACACTTTGAAACCAAGTGCCCAACCACTTGACCAACCCACTTGGTTTTGATCTTTTGTCCTTGGATCAGATGAGCATCTCTCTCGGCAAAGTTATACAGTCATGATGGGCCACATGACAGGGACAGAATCAAATTAAATAACAATATAACAAATGTTACTCACCAGTTCAGTGCTACCTAAATCTATAATAAAGCTCTTGTTTTCAAAATCCAATGATTCACCAAATTATAATAAGCAATCAAAGAAACATGAGGAAGAAAAAGAGCTTTTCTTTTAACATTTTCGACATGATTGCAGGGACCCAAAAGGTGTTCATAAATTTTCGTATGTTTGGGTGCAATATGGAACAATTCAAGTCTATCTGTCTATGATATTGGCACATTCATATAGATGTAATAAAACCATGGTAGTTGGTGTGAACTGCCATCAGTTTTGTCGACTAAAAAACTTCTTAAACCATATAAATAAATATTATAAGAAAAAAAAAATCAATAAATAACTAGATATTTTATTAGCACCAAAAAAAAAAAAAAAAATATATATATATATATATATATTTAATTAAACAATTAGAGGACATAGAGAATAAAAGAAGTGTTCATGTACTTACCTTTGCTTCTGTGGAAGGTCCTTTTCCAAATCAACAACCAGCTGATTGATACCAACAGAAGAACCCCAAAAACTACTGATACTGACATGATCACCACGGTTCGTTGGTCCTTGTTCTTCGATTCTATAAGCATCCACAGCACAAAATTATAAAACAACAACAACGACAATAATAATAATAATAATAGCATTAAATAATTAATTAATATATTTTTATTGGGCTAGCATACTTGTCCAGACGTGTCCACTGGTTTTAGATAACTTATCTTCATAGATTTATTAATTTGATTGAAACAACATCAGCAGCAAAGAAAATTTGGACTCTCTCTAGACTTTGGGGCTTGGTAAATAATTAAATATATAAAAGAATTCAAAATTCAACTCAACCCAGTCAAGTGACAATGCTTCCAATACAAAGTTTCAATAAAAACAGAAAGCTGAGCTATGTGTTCAGTGCTTATACCATTCAAAACTATTGATTATAAATATATATTTTTGATAAATGATTATACATGAATATATAACAGAACAAGAATTATAAAATTGATCGTTTATGGACTTGATTTTGTCTTTGTCAATAAGGTCATAAGATAGTGAATAATATGCATATTGCGTATCCCATGCGAGACAAATATGGGTCACTGTCAAAACTCAGTCAAAATTAGTTTTTGTTAGTAGTATGCATGCTATAACCTAAAAAAAATGTCACAGATGGGATTTCCCGTCATTTTATAAAAGGGAGAAGAAAGAAAGAAGACCTAGTACATTTTGCCTATGAAGCATAATCTATTTTGTCATTAGTCTCCTCGAACAATTCTTTCTTTTGTTTCCTTCTACTTTTTCTTTTTTCTTTTTTTTTTTTTTTGGCCGAATGAAAATAAATGGTCTCTAGTATGGACTCATTAATCTCACGTTAAGTGACAGCATTAGGTAATATCATGTGAATCACTCCAACAGCTCACCAAGCAAAGCAAAAACTCCTACCATCAAACCTCTCCCCTATAGTAGTTGCTTCCCTCTACCTTGGTCTTAAGTTCATACACTTCTAGGCTTTGTTCGATCATGGCTCATCATCCTAATCAAAGGGAAGCGTTTGAGACCTTGTTTAGCCTAGTGGTCTTAATCTTGAAAATTTTCTGAAGGGTTGCCAAAAGACTACAGTCTTAGGTCGGACTAAGCTAGGCAAAGTCTAGGCTTTATAGGCCTGCGTAGGGGTTCAGCCATTCTAGGCCTAAAAGATCTTCCCCTTCCAAATCTAAACGAATGGGGCGCTGTAAATGAACTAAGCTATTTATGAACAGCTCAAACTTGATTCGAGAAAAGGCTTATTTATGTTTGTTTGTTTAGAAAGCAAGCCAAGTTCAAGCCTTAAGTTTAGGCTCAATAATTAAACAAGCCAAGCTCAAACAAATAATGTGTTTAATTGTGAACAAACTCGTGAATATGAGAGTTCAATTTAACTATATATAATATTACATTTATATATATATATATATATACTTGTCTAAAAATATATTTATATAAACTTGAAATTGGATTGTATAAATTTATCAATAGGTTCATATGACATAAAATTATTATTTATAGCTTATTAATGATATAAATGGTCCATTCATAGTCAAAATTCATAAAATTATGAAAAGGTAAAACATTTTAGTCATGATTTCACACTATATAGGGGAAAAAAAAAAGTTAATTAAGCAGTTCGTGACGATAATAAAATGAGTCAAGTTTGAACATAAAATCTTGTTTGATAATAAGTTCAAGCTCGGGTCGTGTTTGAAAAAAAAATATTTAAATGAACAAGTTTAAACATTTAATACTCGGCTAGGTTTGGCTCATTTACAGCCTTATAAACAAATGCAATTTGGGTATCATAATGATCTCAATCTCATGTTGTAATAATCTATCTAATACCTTATACTCAATTCAAAATGAATGCTAAAATGTTTGCAAAAATTCAAAGTGATTAAGCTAAATTCATTATGTAGGTAAGCACCTAAAGTGTTTGATAAAATGTCAAATACATGTACATGGGCTGAACCAATGAGAAAAATATAGTGATATTACACATTTGAATTGCTATATCTCTTCCCATTTTTTCATCTAAATAAACTTGACATTGTTATGTGATTGTTGATGATTTATCTTTGGATTACTTGTTTGTATTTTGTCATTAGCCATTAGCCCAATGAAAGAACAAAAATGTGCCATATTTCTGCATTTCACCAGAGCAAAGTACTTAATTAGATTCATAGCAAAGAGTGACTTACCAAGTTCAGAAGCAGCCATTCGAATATACAAATCTTCCCCAACTCCATTGTGCACTCTAATATCAAGCAAGTTCCCGAACCAAGCCACACAACCACTAGCCTCAGTTTTGGCACAAGCTGTACACGAACAGTTTCTCAAACAAGCTGCCTCACACTCCTCCAAGCTCATCATCGCACTATTGACAAAAAGCTCCGAAGTATCAGGCAACTTCAACCCAGAAAACTTCCTAAACCCGACTTTTGCACTACAGTTCAAAGGCATTTTTCTTATGCACCCACCAGACCATTCCATCAAGTTCCAATCTTCTTGTGTTTTTGGAGTAAACCCAGTTGGGCACTGGCAAACTGGGGACTTGTTCAAGTCGCAAATGCCATTAGGACCACAGTGTCCATACTTATCACATTCATCTTTCTGCATGGTATATATATTCGACCACTCACCACGCTGCAGGTTCCATTTGAGGATATCTATAAAGCCTGACTGGTTCACCACAAACCTTGAGATTGTTGAACTATCACTGTTTTCAAAGGTATAGTAGACATAGCTTGTGTTGTAAACAAAGATGGGATTAAGCACCGGCGTTCCTTCAAGCTGAGGATCCCCACCAAAGCGAATACCATCCCAAGGCCCGCTTCGAAATTCAATCTCAGTACCCCTGCGAAGAACCAACTGTGGAAGCCCACGAGGGTCTACTCTGTACGTGAATTCCCCAGTGGATGGATCTTGAAGACTCTTCCATGAAGTCAGGAACCAGTTTTGTTTAGTCCTTAGGTTCCATCCAAGCTTCATGTCCGGTAACAATGTATCACATGGATGATCAAAGCTCTGCCATGAATAAGCATAGCTTTCATCATTACTATCTTTAAGCACAAGGTTTCCCGTGTTTAAGAGCTGCAAGACTGGATTATTTGCCGATGACTTCGATGACCAGATGGCAATATCAGATTGATTGTTGGCGATAACTATGTTTCCGGTTGGGGTGAGGGTTAGAACACCAGATGAATCTGTGATGGGGCTATTTTTGTTAGCAACCCAAACAACCGTTTGTTGGTTATTTTTGTACCATATTCCCACATAACGATTGCTGGAATTCCAGGGACAAAAGAAGCCTAATATGAATGCTTCGCCTGTGGAAACCAGAGTTTGGTTGTCTGTGAGATATTGGTTTGGAGCTAAGGTGTCTAATCCAAGAGAGGTTTTGGAAAACGAGATAGAAATGAAGCAGAAGAAAATGGAAAAAAAGAGCTTCATGGGCTAAACCTTAATTACAATTTTACTCAAATATTTTGTAGGTTTGATCAATTGGTTAAACAACAGGAATCAGATATGGGTCAGAAAACTGACTTCTTGATAAATCTAAGAATTTTCTATGAGGAAAAAAACAAAGAAGTTGGGAGAGGAGCTCATGATGTAAACACAAGCCGCCTGTATTGACCTTGAAGTTAATGGTTTGTACAGGAAGTGAACATGGGTTCCTTCTTCTAGCAGTAATGGGAACGCTATTAAGTATTGGTTCATAAATCTTTGGAGTGGTTATGACCAATTGAGTTCTCTCCATGACATTTGCGTACATGAGGGGTTTTACTTCTGGAGCGCATTAAACAGAAAACTTGTTGGAACCTATCTAATAAAATATTTATGAGACCAAAGATATCTGGCACTGAGTTTTATTTTTTGTTTGGCTGGCTGAGCAAGCAATGATGCCGACAGAACTTTAAACTAATATATTTTGGCCATTTAAATGAAACTTTGAAGCTTTGTGTCACTAGACTCACTACACAAATGGGCTACATAAATAAATCTTTGAGGATCTTTGTAGTCTTATGTCATAATATTGAGTCCCATGGCTTCTTATGGCTGACACATAACTAGAATGAATTCACAAGAGAAATAAGAGATGTCATCAAAGCTCATGCGTTCAAGGTTGTTATATAGTCCTTGTATTTGTGGGTGACGAAACTAAAGCAAGATTGAAAAATGTAGCTGCAATTGTATGGTTTTTACTTAATTATTAAGTGATGGCCTCAAAGATGGCATATTCCAATTCCATGGTTTGATAATATTTTCTTAGTAGTTGATTTTCCTCATTACATAGCGTGTTCTCATCTCAATATCCTTTCCTCAATACATAGTATGTTATTTTGCATTTTCCTTGTTAGCTTTTCTCTTGAATCATCCTTCCTATTTGTGATGTCTGCCTGGGAACATTTGGTTCCAAATTATCATTCTTTAACCCAATATTGTTCAACTGGTCTTTGTTGGGTAAGGAGATATGCTTCTTTCCTTTGGTTCACATTGTCAAGTAGAATTGACTAGAAGCAACAGACAACATATAGCTCTGTTGATTACATATGCAGAGAAGTGTTAAGAGTCATGACACAACCTATACTTCTAGAAACTACAGAGGATTTGTATTCCTGTCACAATAGTACTACTCAGCCATTTTCCCTCGCAATCAAAGAAAAATTTGTCTATTAAATTTTCAGTACACGTTTTTTTTATTTTGACATTCCAAAATGAAATAGTTAGTCAAACAAGATTAAATGAAAAAAATTTAGGCACAATTACACTTTTAGTCCCTACATTTTGAAGTTTTTCCATTTTAGTCCCTACATTTTATTTTTTCCATTTTTAGTCCCTAAAACCAATTTACGCTTTCCGTTTTAGTCCTTTCCGTCAGTCAACCAACGGAAATAGCTGAGGTGGCAGCCGGAACAATTAAAATATTATAAAAAATGCCACATCACCCTGACAAATCAGCATATATATTTTAAAAATTAATTTATTAATTTTAATTAAATAAAAAAAATAAAAACATAATTAAAAATAATAAAATCAAACCTAAACCCAAAAAATCAAATCCAAGAACACAAATTCAGAATTAAAAACAATGAAATCAAATGCCTATGAACACAAGAACACAAACCCAGAAAATCAAACCCAAGAACATGAATTCAAAATTAAACCCATTGAATCAACTTCCTTTCCCACTTAAAATCAAATCAATAAATCTAACTCTTCTAACGTCCGTTAACCCATTAAAGCCAACTCATTTTTTTTTCTAAATTTTAGATTTGAATTGAGTAGGTGGGTCTTTAAAACTTTTGGGAATATAAAAACTCTTCGTTTTTTATTTTTTCCAATTTTACCTTTGAATCTGGCAATTGGCAAATATATTTCCTGGATGAGTACTTTGCTCGTCCACCAGAACACCCAACCCCACCAACTCGAACAGTGACCTCTCCTTTAGCTTCCACTCATCCTCGCCCAAAATGTTCAGCCGCAAATCGCCCTATCCCTCTCTTCCTACTACAGCAGCCTCTCGAGCTCCCTCTTCATCTCGGCCTCAATCGCCAGGAATTTTAGAGACTAGGATTTTATTTTTATTTTTTATAGTCTTTCACCTGTTTCTGAGTACTGATGCTTTGATGCTTGAAGGCGATGGCAGTGCTTGAATTCGACGGTGGCGATGGTAGATCTTGAAGGCGATGACGGCGATGACAGAGTTTGAAGACGACCTTTTACTCGCCTGGGTTTGTTGTTGTTGGTTGTGGCTTTTGCTCACTGGGGTTCACTTGTTGTGGGTTATGGCTTTTGATCGCCGGAGTTTGCCGCCGTGGGTTGAATCGATTTTGAGGCTTGGGTTTGAATGGGTTGTGGGTCTGAATAGGTTGTGGTTCTTAGGTTGGTTTTGAAGTTTCGACGGTGTGTGGCGTTGTTTTGGTGGTGGGTATAAATTTTGGTGGTTGTGGGTTGCTGTTGGTGGGTATAAATTTCATGTTCTTGGGTTTGATTTTCTGGGTTTGTGTTCTTGTGTTCATAGGCATTTGATTTCATTGTTTTTAATTCTGAATTTGTGTTCTTGGATTTGATTTTCTGGGTTTAGGTTTGATTTTATTATTTTTAATTATGTTTTTATTTTTTTTATTTAATTAAAATTAATAAATTAATTTTTAAAATATATATGCTGATTTGTCAGGGTGATGTGGCATTTTTTATAATATTTTAATTGTTCCGGCTGCCACATCAGCTATTTCCGTTGGTTGACTGACGGAAAGGACTAAAACGGAAAGCGTAAATTGGTTTTAGGGATTAAAAGTGGAAAAAATAAAATGTAGGGACTAAAATGGAAAAACTTCAAAATATAGGGACTAAAAGTGCAATTGTGCCAAAAATTTAATGATTAATTATGATCCCCCCTTAAGATGTTTGGTGACCAGGAGAACACTAAGCCTTGCACGCGTTGAGTCTGTGTCCAGTAAACAATACCATGTTGTTTCTTCTAGTTTCGTATTCTTCCTACTAAAGCAATACGGTGCCATTTTTTTATTCTCTTATTCTTATCACTAAAATAAACGACATCGTTTTGGTACTTCAACTAGAATAGTCACCAATTTGGTGAATCAAAACACGTTTAAAATAATATGGGCATGGTCTTTATTTCCAACTAACCGCGAACCCACACGTTGAGCGTAATAATTAGTTTTATGGTAGTTTTATTAAAAAAAAATTACAATTTAAACTAATCTAATAATGAGTAATGTATTTCGTAATTATATTTTTATTTATTATAACAACAATCATAAATGTAATATAAAAACAATCCAAAACACCAAAAAAACGTAAACTTAAAAAAATTAATAAAACTTAACAATGATTAATTGAACCAATATTAGAATAAAATTTTGTTTTTGATAATTTATTAAGATTATTTTCTTTGAAGAAATTATAATTTCGGCCACCCAAAACATATTACCAAATAAAAAATTATTAGCAAAATCTAAGAATTAAATTTCTATACATGCATTGTTATAAAATAATAATAATTAAAATAAAATTGTAAAAGTTAAAATTTGTCACCTATCTGATTATTTTCGTTTGGCTAATCTTTGCTTTTCTTTAAATAAATGGCATTATAGAGTACTTTTCCCACTACAAAGGATTAGAAAATAAACAAAAATTAGTAAAGTCTCATAGTTTAACATCTAAATTGAATACTATAAAAAATCATGCTATGTAACAGAATAAATAGCAAATTATCCAAATCATGCTATGTAATAAAATAATATTATATTTGTATATGCTATATTTAATTTTTTAGAACACAATAGGATAACATTTAACAATCAAAGAGAATAAAAAATTTATAAAAAAAAAAAAAAAAAAAAAAAAAAAAAAAAAGACAACAACAACATTAAAAGAAAAAAAAAACTAAATCGCATTAACCCAAAATAGAGTTTTAAAGAATATAAAAAATTATCAACCTAAAGTAGAGATGCAAGAAAAATAAAAAAATCCACCAAAAATTTAGAGGAGAGAGAGAGAGAGAGAGAGAGAGAGAGGAAACCTTTTTTTTTTTTTTTTGTGAGGGAAAACTATGCATAGAATAGAAGAGATAGTGGCAAATTTATAGTAAGAGAGTGTGAATAAGAAGAGACAAAAATAAAGGAAGATAAAGGGAAAGAGGAAGAATGATATTAATGTAGAGGGTAGTGGGGAGATGAAAAGGTAAGGGAGGAAGAAAGATTAAAGAAGTAGTGGGGAGATGAAATGGTAAAAGAGAGAGAAAGGTTGGAGAAGTGTAAATATTAAAAAAAAATGTTAAAATAATTATATATAAAAAAATAAAAAATAAAAATAAAAACCCTAAAGCTTGAAAGGCTTCAACTTTCTTTTTCTTTTTTCTTTTTTTTTTTTTTTTAAGCTGAAAAAGCTCACACAAAACTTTAAAGCTGAGCTGAAAAAGCTTTAGGTTGGGCTTGATAGTGAAACTAAATAAATAAGAGGTGAGCTAGATTAATTATACAGATTTATTAAATGGTGATAGTGGAAGTAAATAAATAAGTAGTGAGCTGGATTTATTATAGGGTGATAGTGGAAGTAAATAAATAAGTAGTGGGCTGCATTTATAGAGCAGAAAATTGTAAAAACCATTTTAAAATTGTAGGAAATTTTTTTTTTTTTTAAATGACGTGGCAGCTAATGTGACGCAACGTGAGAGCAACAGCAGCATTAAACACTACGCTTTAGCTTTTAGTAATATATAGATTTAATTACGAACTCCTAACCAATCAAAATGCAAAATATATCACAGTCAAAACACTATCTCCAAATTTCAATATCATCATTGAAATTTTTCAAGGAATAATTATGATAAACTTCATAAGGAAAGATCAAAAAAAAAAAATATATATATATATATATATATATAAGGCCTAATTGTAATCTATTGCAATTACTTTTGTCAATTATTTTGCAATCTCATGACAATTGGATATTGTTTCACGGCTATTATTACAATATAGTATATTATATTTATTATAATAATATATTATTGATCAACAAAAAATTATTACAATATATTAAAATAATTGACAAAAATAATTCAAGTCAAGTTATTGCAATAATATCTATGTTGTAATTGTTTATTGCTTCATGTTTGTCATTGTAATAAATTGCTATTAGGTTATTGCAATGAAATCTTTGTTGCAATAGGTTATCACTTCAAAATTTTGTGGCAATAAATTGCAAAAAATAATTGGTATCAATTTATTACAATGATTTCTTTGTTTTAAGTTATTGTAACAAAATTTCCTAGTACAGTAAGGTAATAAGTCATATATTGCAATAAAAAATAAAAAATAAAAATTATCAGATCTAATTATTGTTGATGCAATAACTTACCACTTTTAAGTTACTATTACAATAATCGTAATTTTTGTTGCATGAGAACTTAATGTAATAGAATTTGTTTTGGAATATTGGGGGAGCTAAAATTGATTTCCCTTACCATATCATGTAGCCGATACCATTGACTTCACCATATGCAGCGCATGAACAATTATGGAGACATATGCTCTCACAATTGTCATTTGAATCCTCTACCACCACCTTCGATTCCACAAAATCAGGTAGGTTCACACCCTTAAGTCAAGAAACACATCATCTTGATTAATTTCTTGTGTTAAATTATGGTATTAATTCCTTTGAAAATTTAGTTCAACTCTCCTTTGACACCAACTTGCCCAGTTGCCCTTAGACCATTGGCCAAGGTTTATTGGAACAAAGCCATCCATGCAACGGTAGATAGATGAGTTCAATGAATTGCAAATCAGAATTTTCCACACTTGTTGTAGATGTCACATTCTTCTGCTGGCAAAGACTTATTTCCAAAATCGATTCCCTATAAGTGCTTTAGATACCCATCCCAACTAATCCGAAACTTGGACATCTTCGATGCATTGAATTATGTATAAACAAAATATTTTTTCCATTATGTAGAGTAATTCTAAAACCATACTTATAGTTGGGTATCAAACTTGGAACACTAGTAAATACATTTCCATCCCAATGCCTGTTTCTCCACCTCATATGCTTTGCCTCCCATATCACCAGCTATGATGAGGCTTGATTATCAATCCCCATGGTGTAATTTCCTGGTGATAGATCACTGGGAGACTTCCATGAAGTGAAAGCACAATTCTCACCCATTTTGACTTTCACACTCATGTAAGCCATAAATGTATCTGTTGGATGAAAGAAGCTATGCCACAAGACTGATTCTTCGTTGCTGTTGTACATAACGAAATCTTAGTATTTGGAAAGAAAAGCTAATGAAATCTCCATACCGAAGATCATGGGTTATTCACTGTCAATTGTGTCCTTAAATGCCCTTTTGTGTTTGGTTTTGTGAGAATCTATTTTGTGCGTTCACATATAATTTTGTTTTTATTTGGTAGTAAGATGCACTTATCTGAATTTGATTAGTACATTTATTACTATAATTTAGTAAGTTGATTTACCTTTTTTTTTTGTTATTAGCGCACTTAATACTATAATTTAGTAAGTTGATTTACTTTTTTTTTTTTTTACCCTAAAAATAGTGAAGCTTTTGTTGGTTTCTTGTAGATTCACATGCGTAGGTTTCATCTTTCTAGACTTGCTTGTTTGATTTTCCTTAGTGTAATCATTGAAGCAACTGTCTCTCTTGTTAATTTGTCCCATAGAACACACCTTGGTTAGTGTTTTATTTTCTTGCCTAAAAGCATTAGTATTGGGGCTTGTATATGGTATATGTTGCTATATTGTTTAATGGTGGTGGTGGGTTTTTTGTTTGTGGTGGTGGTGGGTTTTGTGTTAATGATGGTGGCTGGATTTTTTGTTTATTGTGTGGTTGGTTTTTTGTGTTTATGGTGGTGATTGAGTTTTTTGTTGAATGTTGGTGTTGGGTTATTTGTTTATTATGATGGCTGGGTTTTTTGTTTATGGTAGTGACTGTGTTTCTGTGTTAATGGTGGTGACTGGGTTTTTTATTTATGGTGGTGTCTGAGGTTTTTTGTTGAATGTTAGTGGTGGGTTTTTTTGTTTATTGTGATGGTTGGGTTTTTTATTTATGGCAGTGGCTGAGTTTTTGTGTTAATGGTGGTGGCTGTGTTTTTTGTTTAATGGTGGTGGTGGTGGTGGGTTTTTTGTTTATGGTAGTGGCTGGGTTTTTGTATTAATGATGGTGGCTGTGCTTTTTGTTTAATGGTGGTGGTGGTTTTTGTGTTAATGGTGGTGGCTATGCTTTTTGTTTAATGGTGGTGGTTGGGTTTTTTTATTTATGGTAGTGGCTGGGTTTTTGTGTTAATGGTGGTGGCTGTGTTTTTTTGTTTAATAGTGGTGGTGGGTTTTTTGTTTATTGTGGTGGCTGAGTTTTTTGTTTATTGTAGTGACTAAGTTTTTGTGTTAATGGTGGTGGCTTTGTTTTTTGTTTAATGGTGGTGGTGGATTTTTTGTTTATGGTGGTGGATGTGGTTTTTGTTTAATGGTGGTGGCTAGTTTTTTTTTTTTAATAGTGTTGGCTAGATTTTTTATTCGTTGTGGTAGTTGGGTTTGTGTTTATGATAGCGGCTGGGTTTTTGTTTTGGATTTCATTTTATATGTTTTGTTTTAAATTGGGATTTTTTCTGCATTCTTTTTGATTTCTCCATGGTTTGTAATGTGGGTTTAGTTTTTATTTGATGAGAATGTTGTGGGTCTTCTTTCTTTGATAGTTTGGCTTCATATGATGTTGCATTTTGAATATTTTGTCTAGTTTGTTATTGGGTATTCTATGAACTGTTTCTGCATTGTCTTACTAATAATAATCTTTTTTTGTTGTAGTACATCTTATCAAGGATATAGGTTTGTAGTCTAGTTTGTTATTGATGTATTTTCCTTTATACTTGTGCAGATATGGGATTGGTGGCAAAAAGATAGCTTTTGTGGGACTACTTGAACTCAAATAATTTTTTGTAAAGTTTGGAAGCCAAGACATCATTTTATATAAATGGTTGTAATAACTTTGTGAACATCTTTATTGCATTTTTAGAATGTATGGATGTTTTTTTTATGGATTTGGTTAGAAATGAATGGATGTTTGTTTTTATGGATTTGGTTAGAAATGAACAGGTTAATGTAATGGCAAGTAAATGTAAAGAATATTAATACAAAAAATAAAATTGGTGACATAATTTTCATCGCCATATTTGACTATAAGCAGAAATTAGTGACGAAATAATTCATCACCTGATCTATTGAAATTAAAAAAAAAAAAAAAAAAAAAATCGGTGATGCAAAACTTTGTCACCTAATCTATTGAAATTGGAAAAAAAATACATTTGGTGACTAAATATTCCGTCATTGAAAATAAGGTTTAGTGATGAAAACATTAGGTGACGAAAAAATTTTGTCACCTATCATTTTTTATTGGTGACAAAAAAATTTCGTCACCTATCATTTTTTTATTGGTGACGAAACATTTTCGTCACCAATACATTCTGTGACGGAGCTTAGGTGACGAATGCTGTTTCGTCACCATTTCGTCACCATATGTATTCGGTGACAAAATAAGAACATATTGTGACGAAAGGTTTCGTCACCGTAGTCCACTTTTGTTGTAGTGCATGTCCACTGTGCAATATTAGCCATGTTCACTATGCAATATACTCTTAGACAAACGGTCAAAAAATGTTGTCCTTCATACTACAAAATTAATATTAGCCTGAAACAAAATCAAGTTACGTTTTGAACTTAAACAAACATAAGAAAATTTCACTATAATTGAACTTACCATTCATTACTTTTTACATACCAAAAAAGTTTTGTGTTTGCAGGCAAGCATTTATATTTTCAACACATGGAGTTAGTGCATAATTGTACCTAACTTCATTTCCCTGTGTATATATATAAACAAATAAATTTATTTTATAAACATGTAAGAGAACATTTATTTTTTACTTAACCAATATTCACAAGATTTGACACTTGAGACGACAATGGAGTGAAGGTGGTATTAATGAATGCTATCAATGTAATCACAATGATTATAAGAGTAAAAATCTAAGAAATATTCTAGCTATTTACGACTACAAAACATAAAAAGTATAAACAAATAAGTTTATTCAAAATTTCATGTATGAAAACATTTACATGTTACCTGACAGACATTTGCATCATTTGATACTTGAGACAATGATGGAGTTAATGGTGCCTATGTAATCACAATGATTATAAGAGAGAAAATTTACATTATCATCTAATTACTTATAAATTATAATTGCAAAACAAGTAAAAATGTAAATTTATTCAAAATATGACAACGTTTACATTTTACCTGACCAACATCCGCATAATTTGATACTTGAGACAATAATGGAGTTAATGGTGCCTAAGTAATCATAATGATTATGAAAGAGAGTTTAAGAAATCATCTAATTACTTGTAAGTGCAAAACATGTTAACAAGTAAGTTTACTCTTAAGAATGATGTGAAACTAGTTTGGTAACTATGAATTGGTCCTAATTCAGAGGTCATCATTGGTGTGGAAAGGTTGATAGGATAAGTTAGCTATATCAAAAAAAAAAAAAAATGAAAATCTTATTAATAAATTCACAAATGAAAAGGCAAGTGTAGTACAACTTCCAATTGCACAAATTATCTATAAGTTATTCCACAACAACAACAACAACAACAACAACAACAAAAAACTCTTACTTGATGTAAATAATGTTCTCCATGTGAGTCATAATTATTGTATTGTATGTTAGGAGCAAAACTAAGTTCCTATATGAAAGACATAAATATTATTATTAGCCAAAACAATATAAAAGTTTTACAAATAATGGAAACTTAGTAGAGGATAAAAATAAATAAATAATATTTTCTTTGGAAAACTGTTTACTAACCTCATCATTTAATTCAGCTCTACCCTTCTTCTTCTTTTGCTTCTCAACCCAACTTTTCTTTCGTTCTCCACCCTTGCGACCTTCTTTTTTGCGACCTTCTTTTTTCTTAAGACCTTTAACCCTTTCAACCAATTTTTCCAAATGTTGGTTAGGATCAAGATTTTTATTACCACTACACAATGGCATTTGATGGGGCAATTGATGATCAGCCACATTTTTTGTCACAATATCTTCAACATTTTTTTTCATATTCCTCTATCATCTTCTCTATTAAAGCAAATGCCTCTTCATTGTCTGCTGCTCGAGAAGCTAACCGAACCAACTTGGAACATAATCTTCTATACCGCTGTGCAGCAGTCAAGTTGACATCCTCTTCCACATTTATTCTTCTATTGTCCAAGATACATCCACTTTTTGCCTCTCTTGTCCATCTTTTTAAAATGTATATATCAGAAATTGTCTTTATATCAAGGGAATCAAAGACTTTCAGAACATGACAACATAAAATCCCAATTATTTCAAACTTTCTACAACTACATGAAAATGTCTTATCTTCAGTATCATAAGATACTATGTACTCACCAAGCTTATGCAAAAACTCAATAGTGTATGTATGCACTAATAAGTTCTCTTGGCGATTTTTTATCCTTGCTGCTGATGCCAAGTCATATTGATCATGAAGCATTCGAAATATTGTAGGTGTGTACATTTGTACTGCTTGCTTCAACAAGGGAGAATTTTTCAAGCCCAACTGGGGAAATTTTTGTCTAGCATTAAATTTAGCTTGTAACTCTTTTTCTCATTTTTGCTCAATCACTCGATCAAAATGTGCAAAAAATTATGCTACATCCAAATCAAATTTCAAATAATCTTTCAAATCTCCATTCAAACTTTCACTGAGGTACTTCACATTCCTAATGTAAATTCATTCTTCATGTAACACTTTGTCCATTTTCCTTTCAATTTGTAGATACTATCCAACCAACTACGATCATGAATAGTATAAGTGTCAATCATGTCCTCCCATGTTTTTTCAAACTCAATTTCATCATTAAACTCAAACATACAAGTTTTTAAAAACTTGAAGAAAAGAACCATCTTTCATCAAATTCCCCAAATGTTTTATCCCATTCTGCATTATGTGCCAAGTACATAATCCATGGTAAGTGTTAGGCATTACCTCATTCAATGCCTTTACCATTGTAGGATCTTGATTTGTAAAAATTGTTTTAGGTCTTTTAACTGCATGTGCAACTAGAAAGCTTTCGAAAAGCCACTTAAATGAATCCACTGTTTCATCATATAAAAGAGTAGCCCCAAAAACCGTTAACCCTCTATGGTGATTAAAACCGATAAACACCCCTAACGGTCTTAACTCTTTATTAGTATCATATGTAGTGTCAAATGTCACCACATCACCAAAATTAGCATAATTAATAATCATTCTAGCATAAGCCCAAAAAATGTTTGTAATCTGCTCAACATTATCTAATTGTACTGCATATTAAAAGGATGGATTTGTAGTCAATTGTTCCTGAAAGTATCCTAATAAGCATGCAGCTTAACCATAAATCAAATTTTTTTGCCGTCTTGTTCTAAGATAATTATGCTGATCAAGCCCAGTGAATCCAAGATTAGCTCTCCCACCAACCTCTCTACTCATTAACTCATGTGCTGCTTTTGACTTGATTCCAGAAGAGGATGCTAACTCAATCAATCTTGCATGAACTTCTGAGATTTTCCGTTGATATCTCATCATATAAACTGTTTCTGATAGATGAAGAGTGTGATTATATTCTTTAATAAAATCAACCACTTTATACTTTCCAGTTTCTCGCACTAATGAAACATATAGCTTTACAGGACAATTAGTCCTTGTATCATCTCGATTACAAGTGTGAATCATATCTTCTTTTTCTGGACCTCGAATGCCCTGCTTTGCACATACAAATCCCCTTGATGTTATCTTTCCATCCTTCTTACTTTTATTTCTGTAATGTTTTCTAACATCAAAGCCCATTTGCCTTCCATATTTTAGCCAAAATTCTCATGCATCTTCTAATGTATCGAATTCCATACCAACTCTAGGACTCAAATCTTCATTGGCATCCATGACTCTAGGACTCAAATCTTCATTGACATCCATGAATCTAGGACTCAAATTTTCATTGACATCCATGAATCTAGGACTCAAATTTTCATTGGCATCCATGTTTTGAGAGAATTCTCTTGTCACACTATGCAATGAATTAAAAAAATACTCATGTAATTAACAAACAAATGTACAAAATATCAACTATTATAAATATAGAAGAATGAATGTTTTTCATTAAAAATAAAGGCTGAAAATTTGTGTACCAATATTGTGCTTATCATATATAAGAATTACAACAAATCAATATATGATCATGAGAGATGATGACCCAATTGATAGAGGGAAATTTCAAGCTAAATTTTTTTAAGAAACTATTAAAGTGTATCATACCTATACAAAGACAAACTTTCAATTATCAAAATTTTATCTCAAAAAAAAATATTTATCAAAATTTTCTATCCCTATGACAATAAATTTTTATCACTAAATTCTGACTGCAAACTTTAAAGGCAAAGATTAAAACACTACAGTTTAAATACAATGAGGACCTAAAACCATAGAATTCAAGCAATGTAGTAGTAAAATAGGGATTTTATACACCTGGGTTTTATCCATACGAGCTTTAGCAAGCCAATTTATTGAATCAATCATCTTCTTTGGTTTATTCCTTATTGTCCATTTTGTTCTTGTAAGAAGGTTCCTATCATTTTATGAAAACACTTTTTTAATGAATATTATTCTGTATAAGGAACCTGAAACAACACGAAGAATCCAATGCAAACAAGAATGAACATTTATGTCTCTCTTTTCTTTTGTTGTGAACTTGTGATGGCTAAGTATTTTACTATTGTTAAAATAAAATTAATCAGACAAAACCTAATAGGTTAAAGATTTTTATGGAGGAAGTGAAAGAAAAGGTTAGGGCTGTAGAAATGCAAAGGTGCAATAGCCTCATAAGGCGATTGGAAATAAAAATCAAAATTTCAAGAGCTTGGTTTCAATAGCCCCAACTATCTTGACCCTTGACCCAACTCTCCTTTTACCCAAAAAATATTTTATTATTATTATTATTATTATTATTATTATTATTATTATTATTATTATTATTATTTTGATTCAATGTATACAAAAGAGAGAACTCACCTCCTTGAGTCAGTTGATGTCGGAAGCAACCAATCAAAGATGGACCTGCGATGACTATCACAAAGGGGATTTTGGGGATTTTCCGACGATACAATGGCCAAGTACCGTTGAAACCACAAATCTGGCCAGTGGCTTCGTTGCTTCAGAGAGACCTTCACTCCATGAGAGTTGGGACTTGGGACAGCTTCACACACGAGAAAAAGGGAGTGTGAGTGTTTGGGGGTTTGGTTTCAAATGCTAAGTTTCAGTGTTTAGGTATGAGCTGGAGCTGCTGTGACAATGGATTGATAGGGAGGCAGAGAATGGGTTAAAGGAGAGGCAGAGAGCGGCAGCTGCGCAGGGGAGAGAGAGAATTTTTTTTTTTGATTTTATGAAAGTTTACTCAAACTTACAAGAAACAATGGGCGGGCTGTGAAATTTTTTAAGGGTAAAATAGTCTTTTTGTTATTTGGTGAGGTGTCAAAGATTTAAGCCATTAAATTAAATCTATGGCTGAGAATTTAGGTATTGCACGAGAAATGAATCCATATATATATATATATATATATATATAATAGGAAAATTGATTAACACGTGTTGTGTGTAACATATACCTTTATAAATTTGGAAGGAAACTTTGTGAGCTAACTATGTCAATGTAGCGCATTTTATAGAAAATAATTCGAATGACATAAATACTTTCCATTCTAAGTGAAAGTATAATGGATTTGACTTCACAAATAATGAATAACTCTAGTAATAATACTTTCCATAAAAGTGAAAACCACACTCATGTTATAATGAAAAACCAAATATTTGGCAACCATATGAGCCCAAATAAGATAACCCATTATCTCTCAAAATAAATAAACCAAATATCTATATATTTTTTCCATGTTTGGTGACCGTGAGGACTCTATATATAATAATCTTCATCTTCTTATTAGGTCAAGTGATCAGCCAGACAAGTTTATCGGCTTTCATCTTCCCAATATTGTTGCTATGCTCTACTGGCCCAGGGAAGAATTAGTTTGATTTTTGCCACAGTTCTATTATTGGGTTTGTTCTTTCACTGTGAGAACGTTTGGGCAAAAACCTATTTCGTTGGATATGATCCAACTGGTTGGACCTTCAACATGGAAGATTGGCCCACTGGACAAAACTTCAAACCTAATGACACACTCGGTAAGTATGAACCATCATTTTCCTTTTTCTTTTTCCTTTTTTATTAAAGGAAAATTCGTTGGTACATAGTTGTATTAATAATCATATTTTAGATTAGATAATAAAAATTATGTCCTACACATTGTGGTTGAACTAAATGACTTAGTGTAATCCTTACTTATATTGTATTTGCTTTCACTATGTGGCTCACAAATTATTAGTCAATAGCCTCAATACTGATTATTGTTGACACTTTATTACGAAAGTTTTAACAAATTTAAAATATTATTTCAATTAAAATTTTTCTATTCATTTTTAACTTATTATGACATCCCAATCTAGTAACATATAAGATTAGATTAGTTCTATAATTTTTGTTCAAGTTGATTTTGTCTCTAAGTGCCCGTTTGTTTGCACTTTTATATGACAAAAAACACTTTTTACTTCAAAGTTCAAAAAACTAGGTATTTGGTGGGTATTAAAAAGTTGTTTTAGCAAGAAAGTTGTTTTTTCAAAAAGTGCAAGACTCCCAAAAAACCAAAGGACCTTCGGCCAGCTTTTGCAAAGAAGCTACTTCAACTTTCAGGAATTGTAGGTTCAATTACCAAATTGTCCACTTGTTTTATTAAAAACCCAACTTTACCCTTTGAAATCCCTTCAGACCATTATGCCAGAACGGATAACACCATATTCAATGAGACAAAAATATTATTAAAATAGTGATATTGATATTATTAAAAATAGATAACATTATTAAAGTAAGATAACATACTTGGTTCAAAAATTTTAGAATAACAAATAATTGATGCTAAAAAAACTAACATTATTAAAATAATACCAATAATAGTAATAGTAATAACAAATAATTATGACAATAATATAGTTATTATTATTAAGTAGTTTTTTTTTTTTAGTAAGTATTATGAAGTAGTTGATTTAAAAATGAAATTACCTCCCTTATATATACATTGTTCTTTTTGGTAATTTACCACTAAAACCACCATTTTTATAAGTGCTAGTAAAATAATCGGATTTTTCAAAAAGTACTTTTTAACAGTTTTTACCAAATACTTAATTTTTTTAAAAAGTCCAGTTTTATACTAACCTTTTTGAAAGACTCAGTATTTTGTCCTTGTTTCAATGCTACAGTGTTTTCATACAATTGAGGAGAGCACAATGTGATCGTTGTAGACAAACAAGGTTACGAACTTACGATACATGCAAAGCACCAGAAAATGCTTACGTACAAAGTAGTGGATTCGATTACATAATCCTTAACAAGGGAGAAAACTATGTCATTTGCAATTTTACTGGACATTGCGAGGCCAAAATGAAGATGGCTATTAATGTCTTGTAATCTGAGGAAAAAAAAAAGATCTTTGAATTGCCTTTTTTTATTTTTTTTATTTTTTTGGTTGTCAACAAGATTATCCAATGGAGTGATCAGTAAAAGTAATTAATGCTATGTTTTGAATATGTGAATTTGTGTGTGTGTGTGTGTGTGTGTTTTTTCTTTTTCAATAAGTGGTAGTTTACATGATCTACAAATCATTATTTGATTTTTTGGGTTTAATGGTGTAGTGTTTAGGTGAAGAAGGCCTTCACTGTTGAATATATTGGGAGTTTTTATGTAGAGTGGACTGGGCTTTAAGGATCTGTAGGGTTTGAGTCTCAATTGAAGTTAAATCTTAGTTGGGCTTTTGTGGTGTATTGGGTGAGTTTAATTGGGCTCGTATTTTAACCCAAAAAATTTCTTGACCGGGTTAATTTTAGTTGGATTTGAGAAGAGATTTTTGATTTTTTTTTTTAGAGTTTTAACTTATGGCGTCTGAATAATAGCCATTTAAGACCAAGACACCAATCAGTTTTTGGCTTGAACTCTAGAGTTAACGACTTTAATAGTGTACAGGGAACTTTTGATTTTAAGGCTGGGCTTAATAAGAAAAGTGTTATTGGGGTAATTTTCAAAGTTGGGCTGAGGGTGTTGACTATTTCAGATTGGGCCCTAATACTGAAAAATAAATAAATAAATAAATACAATATTGTTCGGGAAAAAGTTCTCTCCATGTATCATGATTCATTTGTATAGTAGAGGCACAAAAGAAGAAATAATAAAAAGTTCTTCGCTTGTGGGGATGAATGTAGAAAACATTGAAAATCAAAAGAAAGATACACAAAATGTGGAAGAAAAAGTAGAGGATCCTAAGGTGGGGATATCAACTCAGCAATTCATTGAGAGTATCTAATAATTTTTCATTCTAATGACCCATGTATGGTGATCACAGTCAACAAGGACCCAAAATTCAAAACTTTATGAGATGTGACACACAACTGCCCTACCTGTGAGTGCTCTAAATGTTGATTGTCATGTCATAAACCAATCTTAAAAATTATGTAATTAGTTTTGCTACTCTGTGGAGAACTGTACAACATAAAATCTGCAAAACATTTGTGAGGATTTATAACCAAAACAATTCTTCTATCATGCAAATCTATAAATAAATCTATAAACATTTGTAACCCAAACACCTCTTCTATCTTGCATCTAAAATAGTGACAGTAACCTCGTTAGCAGTATAAGGATTTTTTCCACTAGATGATGATGTATCCATTCCCATAGAAGAAGCTTCAGTGACAAAACCAGGTTCCTTGGGTTGGCGCACCATTGCATTCTCAGTTGACAACATCAATAACACAGATGACATAGTTGGTCTGTCTTCCACGCGTTGTTGCACACACAAAAGACCCACTTGGATACATCTTATCACTTCATTCTCAGAATATGATTCATCAATGAGTGCATCCATGAGTTCCAATGGTTTCCCTTCATTCCATAACTTCCATGCCTGAAACAGTTTCAATCATTTTTTAAAATTTGTCAGAATTGAAGACTGAAGTTCACATCAATAAAATTCAAGCTTAATTAGTTCTTATTCTTACATGTCCTAGTAGGTTGAGATCATGGCCAGGGTGATAAAATCCCCAGTTTTTCTTTCCGCTTATTATCTCTAATAGTAACACACCAAAGCTGAAGACATCTGATTTCACTGAAAAGTGCCCACTCATTGCATATTCTGGAGACATATAGCCACTACATGCCAAAACAAGAATTTCAGCATTTGTAAACAGGGAAATGCATTTTCAAAACATTCTTAGAAAACTCACTATGTTCCCATTACTCTCTTGGTCATTTGTTCTGTTTGTTCTGCTCCAAAAATTCTTGCTATGCCGAAGTCTGAGATTTTGGGGTTCATCTCATTGTCTAGTAAGATGTTGCTTGCTTTAAGATCCCTATGGATGATTCTTAACCTAGAGTCTTGATGAAGATATAGAAGTCCTCGTGCTATTCCCATAACGATGTCAAAGCGCATCTTCCAAGTCAACTTCTTTCTAGTCTCATCTAGAAAATCATATAATCAACAATGTTAATTCTCTTTTTCTTTATCAAAATATGATCTTTATCTTTTAGCACTATGCAAATGAAGCAAGCACACAATTAAGAATGATGAAACAAATCAAGTGTTAATCAAGCGTTAACGGCTCAAACCAAAGAGAAAGTTGTCCAAGCTTTTGTTTGGAAGATACTCATAGATTAGCATTCTTTCTTCTCTTTGAATGCAGCATCCCAAGAGCTTAACAAGATTACGGTGTTGAAGTTTCGCAATCACTATAACTTCATTCTTAAACTCATTGATGCCTTGTCCAGAATTTTGAGAAAGCCTCTTCACTGCAATTTCTTGTCCAGTTGGCAATACACCCTATGAGAATGGCATAAAATTAGTAATCCTATCATATACAAGGAAACATATAGCCTTATGTTCCCCAATTTGATATTTTGTGCTTAAGGTGCCTTCTCTCATGGCAAATTACCTTGTAGACAGGACCAAAGCCACCCTGTCCAATCTTATTTTTAAAGGAGAACTTGTCAGTAGCAGCAGAAACAGTCTCCAGATCAAAAAGAGGTAGCTCAAGGTCTTCCTCCTGAGTTTCTTCTGTGAAATCTCTATGGGAACTGTTTAAGCTTTCAGCTGCAACATACAAATTGATCAGCAAAAGAAAAGGATAAATTGATTGTACTTATTTTGGCAATCACAAGCACTGCCACTATAAATAACATGGCAGTATTTGGAAAGAATTTGTAAATGAATTTATACACCGCAACTCAATCAATCAAAATTGATAAATACATAAGTAAACTTAAAAATATATGCCAATTCAATTATTCATACAGCTCCCTAGAATTTCAATAAATTGTTCTAGCCATGAGATTTACAGCAGCAGACAGCAATTTTTACAACTAGTTTTCCACAAAACAAGCAACAGTGGAGCAAGCAAGCATAGTCCTTTAAATAAAATGTTTTGCATTCCCTTCAGTAGAGAGCAGTGAAACATCAAATATAAAGTTATATACAGGGGAAGCAGACAATGACAAATCAGGTTATTAAGAAGAAATTATTAAGCTAAGCTCCAAATTGGGGCAAGACACAAGCCAAAACAGGCACTTATTGCTTAACACATACTGGTATTTTTCAAGCCTTGTCCCACTAATTTGTCACTTATGCATATATGAAAAAGAACAACCATGTTTAGTAGTTTAACAGTTAAGGAAACCTAAATATGAACACAGAGCAGTTAATAACTCTGCCTTATTGAAAAATATCCATTCTTTTAGAAATTATTACCCTTAGAAAAATCATTCTATATTCAAAGTGACATACTGCAATTTTATTACACCCAAATGAAATTATGAAAGCTACTGAAATTTTTATTATTAATGAGATGGCATATCCCACTTAGATGCCCCTCTGTCAACCAAAGATTCCTATTATGCTAATGTAAACTGTAAGGGGTTAAGATAGGGGCAAAATTAAGCAAATAAGAGCTTCAATCAATATATTAACATCTTAAAGATTGATTAAGGTCCAAAAGATTTGAGCTATTTCATCAAACAATTTTATAAGAATAACAATACTAAGGCACTTTATGAGCTGTTTTACCTGTTCTCCATCTCCTTGCCCTTCTCATTCGGCAAGTGTACCAGCCAATGATGCCAACTAGAAGCATCCCAGTAACTGAACATATGATGCTAGTGACAATCACCTTCACTCGTCTATCCCTCTTAGCATCTGCAATTGCCTCTGAACACCAAAGAAGTTGACAGAGTGAATCATTTTTTCTAAAAATGATAGCCCCATTGTGAGTAGCATAGAAGTTGCTTTAAGTTTTAATCCACTTGGGTCATCAGTGCTCAAAAGATAACATAGCAGACTAGAAAATTCAGGCAAATTAAATATTAACGAGCCACAGATTATAAGGTCTGGCTATGCCAGCAAAGGTCCCTCATCCATTTAGTCCAAGGGACTTATGGTTCCCTATGACACTGTTTAGTTTACTTCATGAAAACGAAAAAGCTGCTTTACAATGAACTTTCAGATGTCAAATTACAGCAAGATAACTAAACTTATGCAAAAAGCTAGCTAAATTTACTTATCTTCTGAAGAATAAATTTCTACTAGCCATGAAGTCCATGTTCTGCCATAAAAATTATGATTATTATGTTATCCTAAAACCTGCACTCTGGAGGCTGAGCTCTGTGTGTGTGTGTGTATGTGAATTATTCAACTATCGCAATAAATCATTAATGAACATTACTTACCGAGTTCCTCTTTCGCCATTCTTATATAGAGATCATCCCCACCTCCTGAAAAATCTCTCATATCAAGCAAATCATCAAACCACAACACACAGTCTCCTCCATTTCCATGGATATCTATCACAGTAAAAGCCATACATGAACAATTCCCCAAACACACAGACCTACATTCCTCAAGGCTCAAATTCCTACTTGCCGCCAAATGCGAATTATCAGGCAACTTCATTCCTCCATACTTGACAAAGCCATCTCCATTCCCACAGTCCAATTCCCACTTCCTCACACACCCACCTGACCAATCAACCCGTGCCCAATCCACAGGTGACTTAGGCCTAAAACCATTCAAACACTCACATTTTGGACCATCATAGCAATTGCCATAAGGCCCACAAACCATATAGCTATCACAACTGTCCCTCTGAAGTGTAACCATTATAGCCCACTCATTGCTATTCTTACTCCATTGTAGGTACTGAATCAAACCATCTTGGGTCACCACAAACCTTGACAACAATGATTGGTCTACAATTTTGAATGTATAATAAACCTCCTCAATGCTTGAATTGAACATAGGAATGAACACAGGATTGGACCTCAGTGCAGCACTGCCACTGAACCTGGCTCCATCCCATGGACCCCACCTATTCCTCTTCTGTGTCCCTTTCCTCAACACCAACTGAGGTGTCTCAGGTGGGTCCAAACTAAAACTGAACTCCCCAACAGAGGGATCATTAGCAGATGACCATGATCTCATGTACATGTGAAGGCCATTTCTAAGCTTCCAACCGAGCTTCATGTCTGGCAACAAGGTGTCAGTTATGTAATCAAAACTTTGCCAAATATACCCTTCCGAATCACCATTATTTTCCTCTCTAAAAACTAGATTGCCATTATCCAATAGCTGCAAAATGGGACTTTTTAGTACCGCGGTGGCATTGACAGACCAAATAGCAACTGAACTATTAGCAAAAAGTGAGAACCCATTTGAGCCCATTGACAGTGACCCTGAAAGCCCAGGGATTGAGTTGTTTCTATTGGCGATCCAGACCACAGTAAGAGGGATATTCTTGTATGAAATGCCCAAATACCTGTTGCTTGAACTTGAACTGTCTGGGCTAAAGAACCCAAGCTCAAATCGTTGCCCAGATGACACCAAATTTTGGCCATCTTTAAGCACCTGGTTTGGTCTCAAGATGTCTGAAACTACTGTTGCTGCAGTGGAAGTTTGTGATGCTGAAGATAACCAGATGTAACAAAATGAGAGAAACAAAGAAAACCCCATTTTTGTTCAAGTTAAAATGGAGGAGTTCTTTTAACGATAATATTAAAATCATAGTGTATCATATGGCGTCTGGGTTCAACTTCTTGAGCTGGAAAAGTCAAAATAGACGAAAGCCAGTCGATAAATTGGGCTTAATAACTTCTCTGGAAAGTCAAACACGACTTTATGGTACTTTCACTTGTCAGTAGTGAGACCTGAGAGACGCCATGAAACCTGTTATACGGATGGCAATGATTCCGTAGCTTTCTCTTAGGTTCTTTTCATTGGTCAACATAAGACCATTTCTCTGTAGACTCTTAAATATTCAATTAATAACTACTTTTGATAGATGCCCACATTCAATCAACCACTATTGACCAATGTCTCTCGAAAAAAAAAAAAAAAAAATAGACACTGAAGGTCTGTTTGGATAGAATTTATTTTGCTTAAACTGAAAATTGAAAATACTGTAACAAAATAATTTTTAAATATGTGAATAATACTGCGAGACCCATTTTTAATGAAAAAGTTACTGAAAAATGGAATTTGTGAGTCCGTGAACAGTGCACGGATGTACTATTCACTGTGGAAAAGTCAACAAATGCTGCTGAAAAAAAAAATGTAGAAAACGTAAACACAGTTTCAGTGCTATCCAAACCCCCTCTCAATCAATTTTATAACATTTGTCTTTAAATATATATCATTAAATTTTATACTAAAATAACTAAAAAAATCATTCAATTGAACTAATGAAATTTTCAAAAACTTGAATGATGCAAAACTTGGAGGAATAAGTTCAACTCCAGACATATTTGAAACTATCTTGCTCTAACCTATTATGTGGCAATTATAAACACATTTCATGTGTAGTTTTAGTAACAAGATTTTTTTTAATGAATTAATAACTTTTTAATCGCCACACAACAAGTTTAAAAAGATAAATTCAAGCTTGTTTGATGTCAAATTTTATCAAATATTTAACAAATATAAGAGCATATTTTACAATAAAAACAGAATTGTGAAAAATAAAGTTATATCTCTATAACTATTAGACCAATTTTATTTTTTTTTAAACATCATTAGACTAATTCAAATATTTGGGGGGAACTCTTATTTTTATAGACTAAATTTTGAAAACATTAAAATAATTATATATATTTAAAAAATTTCAAAATTTTGGGGGGCCATGCCCCCCTACCCTTCAACATAGCTCTACCCTAAGTATGACTACATTCATGAGCACAAATAGCTAATAATTCACTATTCGAGATAATATAGAGTTACAACAATGTTTATCCATTTATAACAATGTTTATCCAAAATATAGAGTTAAAATACCTCTATTTTGTTTCACTTGTTGTCATTTAACAACTCAAAAAGTCACTTTATAACATTTAACATCTCACTTTATAATACACTCAATATCAAAACTTCTATTTTTTTTACAACTTCATTTAAATATTTTTTCTTTATTATTTTTTATTCCTTTTTTGTTTTTATTTTTTTCATCCTCTCTTCCTCTCGGTCTCACTGTTTCTCTCTCACTCTCTCCCTTTCAGTCTCACTGTCTCAACCCAGCAATCTTACCCACTACCAACCACCAGCCACCACAATTCCAACGACCACCACAACGATCAGAGACCCACGCCGATCAACCACCACAATCCTACCAATTTTTTATTCTTCCTCTCTTTGTCTCTCTCTCCACTGTGTCTCTCTTTCTCAACCCAGCGCCGCCGGCCACCATACCCACCCATATCACAACCACCACATACACCCACCATTGCCGTCACCAGCCAGATCCACCACAACCACAAACAACAATAGAGAAAAAAAACTGAGAAAGACCCAGATCACAGATAACTCCAAACAATACAAAAATCCATTTAGTTGTGCTAAAAACAAAAACAAAAACAAAAACAAAAAAAAACTAGAGGATCAAATTAACTTACCAAATTTCTACAGATCAAGACCAATTTTGTTTAGGAAAGAAAAGACTAGAGAGAAAAAAAGGGAGAGAATGAAATTTTCAGACAAGCAAGAATTGAAATAAATAGCTTACAGAGATTTGGAAGAGATTGGGAAGATGGAGGAGAGATGAGGTATGGTTTGACATACCTAAGGAAAGCTTGAGTCGGATGAGAGAGAGAGAGAGAGGAAAGCTTAGGGAGAAGAAACACGCACGACATATGAGAGAGTGGGAGAGAGAAAAAGAAAAAAATATATTAAAAAATTTTAGGTTATGTTTGGTAACCGTTTTTGTTTTCTATCTTCAAAATTTTGTTTTTGAGAATATAAAGAAAAAACAATTTTCTTTTATTTTTGAAATCAAAAACATGTTTGGTTAGTTGAAATTAAAAAGATAATTTTTTGAAGAAAAAATAGAAAATACTAAAATATGTTGTTATCAGGATTTAAACTCTAATACTAACTCATTAAATGAGATAGATTCATTAAATTAAATGCGTGTTTTCATTGACTTTTGAAAATTAGAAACTGAAAACAGCATTTTGTATATTTTCAAATTCCTTCACAAATTGAGTTTAGAGAACAATTTTTGTTTTCTATCCATTTTGAGTTGCCAAACAAGTTTTTTAGTCTCAAAAATAGAAAATTATTTTTGAAAACAGAAAATAAGGAGAAAAAACAGTTACCAAACATGCCTTTAGCATCTTGCTATAGTAGAGTCTCAAAAATGAGATTCTACTATAGCTCAATACTAAAAATTTTAAGATTTAGCATATTTGATGTAGGTGAGTTTTTATCATTTGAGGTGCTAAAATGTTTAAAAATAACATTTAGTATTTTTAGCACATTTGATAAGAATACTCTAACTGAGTTTCTAATAACAAATATGATCCAACTCCAACCATCCACAAATTATTGAGTGATGTATTGATTTGTGTAATATCAATTTCTTTAGGATTATCTATAATATTACTTTGTACGCTAGTCAAAATATGTCATTTCAGGCGGTTATAAAATTTATAGTATCTTTATATTTTGATTATTAAAAAAAAAAAAATGTATCTTTATATTTTTCTATGCACGTAGTTTAATGTTTATAGAATTTTTGGCTACCCACCTATGTAATCTCTAAAACACATAATTTTCCTTCCCATGATGTCAGATAATGGTCGGAATTAATCACGTGAGAATAATCACCAAACAAATGCTTCATGATGCACTTAAACGTGACTGACTCAAAGACCTGATTGAGTAAATCCTTGGGATCTTAAATTCAACTTATAAATTTTGCTATGTGATCCACCAAATAGCGTCAAACCCTCGTGTTTTAGACTTTTAGATAGCACTTTTATACAATTAGTGCTTTATGATTAGGAATTTAACTAAATTTTTGTTTGATTAGGTGTTTGAAAACTTCAATTTAAAAAGAGAAATTAGCAATTTCAAAATGTGCTTTTTCAAAACATAAAATTCAAAAATGTAATTGAAGGTTTTTAAAGTTTTAAAAAATTATTGCTATGAAAGTCTTGTGTTGTGAATAGGCAATTTAGTTGCCCATTATCTTGCTAGATCATCAAAGATAGGTGCAGGTTTGGCACGATTCAGTTCCTGATGATATAGCCCCCCTAGTTACACGGGACACTTTGTAGTTTTTTGTTTTATTCAATAATACAAGACCTCATGGTCTGTTTCCTCAAAAAAAAAAAAAAGTCTTTACATTGTCACAAATTATTAAAAAAAGTAATTCAAATATTCATTTAGTATGTTTTGAAGCCCACTAATCACAGCATTCTCACACCAGTTTACAATAAAAATAAAAATTTTGTAACTCCAACATGTTTTTTTTAATAATACATCCCATTTCACGTTAGTTTATAATAATACTACTAATCACATCATTCTCACACAAATTTAAAATAATAATAAAAAATTTGCAACTCCAACATTTTTTCCTTTTTAATAATACATCCCATTTCACCGTCAGTTTATAATAATAACAATAATTTTGTAACTCTAACATGTTTTTTTCTTTTTTTAAATATATCCCATTTCCCATTTGAGTGTGCATTTTTGCCCAGTTTCATTAACACAATTTAAAAATAAAAAATAAATTAAAAGGCCAAACACCAACTTTTCTTGATTATTATTTATTTAAAGTGACTCGTTTTCCTCATGAAATTATGGTCCGTTTGGATTGAGAGAGAAGGAGGGGAAGTAGAGTAAATTTAGTACAAAATTAACTTACTTTTAGCCAACTCTACTCTACTCCCCTTCACTCCCCCTCCTTCCCCCTTCTATCCAAACAAGCCATTAAAGAAGTTACATGTATCCATCCACCTATTTATAGTTGAGAGAATTGACAAGTTTGAAAAGGCGCTCTCATGCTGAACTATGACTGAGGGAAGTGTAAATGGACATTTCGTTGTAGTCATTATTTTGGTTGTTTCTCGATCTTATATGTATTTCTCTTTTGTTTAATGCTAATTTCTTCTATTTGTGTACACACTCCAAAAAAAAAAAGAAAAAAAAAAGTTTTTTCTTAATAAAAAATAAAAGAAAAAGAAACCAATAGATTTTTTTTTTTTTTTGGGGTGCAGACAAAAAATATAAGAACAAGAGGCTGATTATTGATTAAGATTTAAGATTCTGTTGGAGTTTTGATACAAAGCAAAGACCTAATTTGTTTGAATAATGGGTAATTCAACCAAATCGTGTAAATCATTTAAATCAATTTATAAACTATAGGCCGACATTTTTTTTCTTCTAGGTGGTACAAGTCACAGGCTCACAATACTCAATTTTTCTAATCATTTTTATAGGGGAGAGATATAGCCGTAAATATACAAGGGTTGTAGTTTTTTTGTTTGTTTTTTTTTCAGAAGTGGGTGGCTAGAAGAATTTCAGACATTTTGACCATTATAATATGACGTATATGGTATAGGTTCCTTGGTTTTTCACCCATCCCTTTCATTGAATATTATGAGAGGACTATAAATAATAAATAGCACTAACTATGATCCATTTTTGACAATATCAATACCATGATCAATTGGAAATGTGTTCAAAATTTCTATGCTATTTATGCTGCAGTAAAAATCAATCCCACTCCCACTTCAATTATCTATAATCTATAGAGTAAAATAGTACTAATCTCCATTAAAATTGAATAAAAGATTCATTTCATGATTTAGATTTAATATTTCAAATCTAAAAGTATATCTAGTGCCATGTTATTTAAAGGTTTATATTCAGGGTCCTCTCCGATTCTACTCTTCAGTTCCTTGTAGTTTATGGCACTCAACGTGTCACGGGGACTCACAGTGTTGGCTCCCTTCAACTGTCTATAATTTTGGGGTGACAGTGGCCTATCCACGTAACATTTCACTAGCATGAATAAGACATGAGAGAAATATGCTGCAAGAGATTATGACTGCATGTGTATGAATTTTATTTTTCTTGTACACTTTTGACAATATAAAATTTGAAAGATATGACGTATATTGTATTAAGTGATATAAATTAAGATGGATATCTCTTACAAGTTAAATAAAAGAAGGTTGATTATGCTCAAAACTGTGGGGGAAAAAAAATCACAGACGATGTACACAAAATTTCTGAAGTGTATGAGATATACAAACATGCCAGACTCGGCCTTTACCTTTCACTACCTGGCGTCAAGCATTGTAACTGTAACTTGGTTTACTGTGAATGATTCTTCTTGCCTACTAGAAGATGAACTAGTTTCAGCTGGATTTCTTCCTAGGCAAAAACCAGGCTGTTTAGGCTGGAGCATTGTTGCGGTTTCACTACTCAACATCAAGACCACAGATGACATGTTAGGCCTATCTTCTGCTCGTTCCTGGACACATAATAGGCCAACCTGTATGCATCTCATTACTTCAGACGGGGAATATGAATTATGCATAGATGAATCAATTAGTTCCAAAGCATTTCCTTCTTTCCACAGATTCCATGCCTGCAGTAGCATTGCAAATTCAATTTTTTGTTAGATATATAGTGAGATGCAATGTGATTGCAATGTCTTATTTTTGCTTCAAAGAAAAATTATGTACTCTCTTGCACTTACATGTCCAAGAAGGTTTAGTTCATTGTTAGCGTAGTAAAAACCTCGGTTCTTTTTACCACTTATAATCTCCAATACTAGAACACCAAAACTAAAAACATCAGATTTCACTGAGAAGAGCCCATCCATTGCATATTCAGGAGACATATAGCCACTGCAAATAATCAACACATTGAAATCAATAGTAAGAAAAAATCAGTATTTAGTCCAGAAAATAATATAGAAATCTTATTATGGTACTCACTATGTTCCAACGACTCTCCTTGTATTTGCTTCTGTTTGATCCTTACTAAAAATTCTAGCCATACCAAAGTCTGATATTTTTGGGTTCATTTCTCCATCTAACAGAATGTTGCTTGCCTTCATATCCCTATGGATGATTCTAAATCTAGAATCTTGGTGAAGATAAAGAAGCCCTCGAGCAGTCCCGCATATAATGTTGAAGCGCCTTGGCCAATCTAATAAGGAGCATTTTGCTTTATCTGGAACCAATTTGTTTTTAATATTATCAATACTGTGAAACTAATCCACCTTTGCAGTTGGTTTTAACAAATAGATATGTCTACAAAGATATCCCAATCAAGCTAAACTAATAAAATGGAGAGATGAACTTACTAAATAGGATAGAATCCAGGCTTTTGTTTTCCATGTACTCATAAATTAGAATCTTTTCATCCGTCTCAATGCAGCAACCCAGCAATCGAACAAGATTTCTGTGCTGGAGTCTTGCAATCAATTTAAGCTCATTCTTGAATTCTTCCATTCCTTGCCCAGAGGTCTTAGAGAGCCTCTTTACTGCTATATCTTCATCTTCTACCAACCTACCCTGGCAATGTCATGCATGCTTGTGTTAGTATTACATATTGACTGCATTTGTGATATGGCATTTATAGGGTAGTATGTTAACAAAAAAATTACCTTGTAAACACAGCCAAAACCACCTTGTCCTAGTTTATTTTCATCAGAAAAGTTGCCTGTTGCTATTGCAATGGTACCAAAATCATAAACTGGCAATTCTAGCTCATCTAAGTTACTTTCACCTGAGTACTCTTTCTTACTTGAAATGACCACTTCATTTAATAGTAAATCCTGGCTTCTTTCAGGAAGACCTGGTTAGGAGACAGTAAGAACATTAAAATAAGGTAGTGAATTCATTTTACACTCTTTTTTCTGATTAATAGATTCTCAATACCTCTTTGCTCTGTCTTTCCTTTCTGTAAGCTTTGCAATAAGTTTCTCTTCCACAGAAAGCAGGCAATCAATCCTGATAGTACAATGACAGTACCAACTGTAATGGCTATAACCACGATTATTTGTTTTGTCTTGTCAGAACCACTTCCAGAGCCCACACTTGCAACATTATCTGAAATAATGAGATTGGTGCTATTATTTAGGCACAATCAAAGCATCGCTTTGCATTCTTTATCATCCTACTTGATTTTCACAAGTTTTTAGTATGCAAATGAGTAAATTCATGGCACTGCAATAAGGGAAAGGAATGAATGCTTAATTACAACCACAGACGCTCTTACCTTAGGACAATAACTTATATGATAGTTTTCAACCACAATCATGAGCTTGAGACAAGCACAAATTGCATGGTACAAAACGAGAATGTTAGACTAAGTTCATTACAAATTTACACTGGGGCCAACAGCCAACTACTACTATGCTTCCTAATTAGAAATTCACCAACTAATAGGTAGTATTTAGTGCATGAGATTTTTGTTTTTACAGGTCTGAGAGAGGTGGTTGGTAGGTAGTTTTGCCCTCAATTTTAGAGTGACTGATTCCCAAACTCAAATCTATGATATGTCCATATCACTTGAGCAGACAGCATTTGCCATTGCACCAAGGTACTAGTTAGTGAAAAAAGGAAAAAAATGGAACTCGAACTTTGTGACAGAGTGAACTCATTACCAGGATCATTATATGTTGTGCTATGCAATAGTGAAAATGACCAAACTAACTCTATGGATCTGTTCGGTATTACAGAAGGAAATGGAGTTGTAGGTGTAAAACTTTTACAATAAAATAGCTTTAATTAAAAAGGGTTTCAATGTTTAGAGTGTTTGATAAACTACAATGATAAAGTTATTTCAAGTTGTTACCCCTGTTTGGTAACTAAATTTCAACCAAAAAAAAAAAAAAACGTGAGCAAGGACAAAAGAGGACAAATAAAAATGTTTTGTATTTTCATACTTGAACCCAATTAATGTTCAATGTTTATTATTATGCTCTTTCTCAAAATGGATGGACATTAAATGTCATTTTGAACAATAAATATGGACGTTTATGTCAATTACTATTTCTATTAAAAACTAAAAAAATAGACTAAAAAGTTCTAATGCTAAAGCTCAAAATTCCTGCTTTTTCTTAAAGTTGTTTTGTAGTTTTATCAAGGGACCTTTAAAGCATATTAGCAAAATTATCAGGCATGAGGCAATTTCCACTGAAGAAATTTTTTGGTCCTGTATCAATACTGCAACCACTAATAATGCAAACTGTAAAACATCACTTTCAATATTTATAACCATATTTGCAAGGAAACCTACCAACTATAATTTTATATGCGAATGTGAGGACACAAAAGGTTCATCTAAAAGAACTATATTGCTATATTTATGATTGCTTTGGTTGTTTGCTCGACCATCTAAAGCTACTTACTGAGTATGTTCACCTAAAACATAGTTTTCTTATAGTGTATGGCAAAATGAAAGCTACTGAGTATATTGTTAAATTTCAAAATATCTTACGAAGAGCCTTATAATAACTCAATTAGTTGGCACTTTTTGGTGTGTCCATAACATCTATGGTTCAAATCTCCCCTCCCTCATTGTAATTATCGAATTATAAAAAAAAAAATGCATTAAGCAGGCTTATAATGGCCTACGATATGATTATTACAATATCTTTCTAACAATATAATAAGTTGAAATTGAAATAGCTTTACCATTTTATTGGCACCAATAACAGCATATCATCTCAACAATTTTGATAAGAATTGTGAAAAAAGTTTGTATCCTTAAGTTGATTCTATAAAAAAAATGATAAAAATCTATAAGAAATTATTGTTGATGGATTAGGTGAACTAACCCACAAGTGGGCCCGAAAAGTTTTTGCATTATTATGGTTTTGGACATAGAACAATTATTACTAAAGCAATGGTCTTAAATTTCCACTTTAGACCTTGGTAAGAAAAGCCACTCTAATTTGGCTTAGGCCTATCTAGTCTGTGTCCACATCATTAGACAAAGACTACACTCAGGACCATGAAATTATGAGACATGTTTATCTAATGTAAGCAATATGTGGCAATCCTAAGGGTAGCACAGTTAATTGGGACCAACTTTTATGAATGGGAAGTTATTAGTTTTAATTTTCTGTTCCCTTTCCCTTGGGACCATCTATATGTGTGTACTGTTTCCTCAAACAACAAATATATACGTGTGTGTGTGTGAGAGAGAGAGAGAGATAAAGTAGCAGTAGCACACAAGGTTCTGGAATTTTAGCTGATTACATCTACTAGGCAGGTGGTCTTCACATTGAAAAATATAAAGAAAGATAAGCCTAAAAAAGTAGAGAAGGAAAAGTAGGTCTCTGCTGCCTTTTTTTAAAGAGGGGTTCAGACCTAAAATTAAAAATCTGAGAAAGAAAAAGTACTAGCACTCATTCCTACCATGATGGACATTCTAGCATGATTTTAAAAATCGAATCAGACCGACCAGTTCAACCGGTTCAATATAAACTTTATACTGATGGTTCAACAGTAACAACTGCCGATTCAACCAGTAAAAATCGAAAACCAAATCATTTTTGGTTCTTTGAACTTTTCAGTTTTTAAAACCATGTCCTAGCAAAAGTGAACAATAAACTGATTATAAAATCAGATATCAAGGCTAACCTTTTCTTTTATCTAGACACCTTTAATCTTTTTGAAGTTTGAACTATGAACCCCTCAAAGATTAATATAAAGGTTTTTTTTTTTTTTTTAATATTTAGATTGAGTACAAAATCATAGTGGTAGGTACCCACAATAATGTTGTCCCCGCCTTTGGAAATTTAAAGTTTGATAACAGTTTCCGTGGCACAATTTGGCAAAGCAAAAGAATGAAAATGACTATTTTTACTGGCTGTAGCCCAATAAACTCATAATTTCAAAAATGACGGCCCACTATTAGACGTAGGAATTCAAGTCGGGGCCCATTAGCCATCCAAAACGAATTGTCATCTATGAGGTCAACTTTTTTTGGGTGATCCGAGAAAAAGTTAAACAATCACTTTATTTTGTTCTGTTTATATCACGCAACAAATCAAGGAATAGACCTTCCAAGAAAAAAAGTTTTTTTTTTTTTTTTTTTTTTTTCAATCACAACAGTTAAGTTTATAAGTTTTTATTTGTATAACACGTATTATTGACGTCACTATATTATCTTCATTCTACCCTTCACAACTTACACCTCAATAAAATATTTTATGAAAATTAGTGAAGAAAATCTAGTGAAAAACAACTTTTGTCCCATAATTCTAAGCTAGTTGACTGTGAGTGTTGAAAATCTAGTGACAAACAACTTTTGTACCATAATTCTAAGCCGGTTCATTGTGAGTGGTAGATTCATCATATTGTGACAAAACTTATAATCAATTGTATGACTAGTAAAAAAAATGTATGACTTTGGAAAAAATTGAAATTAGTGACCCTAGATTTATTGAAAAACAAAATACTAATATTAGGACCAATTCAAAATATCACAACAATTTCATAAAATTTCTAAATTAGCATACCAACTCACACATGAGCCCACTACAGTCTCCCATTTACATTTTTGTTTAATGCTAATTTGAAAATGTCGTAAAATTAAAAGGGTCATGTTAACGGATGCTCGTAGGATAATTGTTAATAAACTATATTAAAAAAGTTTTAACATCACTTTCATAGAAAATATAAAAAATTAATTATTTTATCATTTTTCTATAAAATGTTTTTAAAAATAATTTCTAAACCAGTACCTTTAAGACAATGTTTAACATTTCTCAAATTCAAATTATTGTGAATTTGTGTTTGTCTTTGACTTCTTGGCATTACCGGAGAAAACAAAAACAAAAACAAAACAAAACAAGAGACAGTAAAGTTATCTTAACAGGAACTACAGGTGTACTTCCATCACAGACACCTTTATCACCGAAAGATTCATGTGAAACTGAAATCAAGAAATTCAATTTTCAGTTTAGCAAAAAAAAAAAAAAAGAAATTCAATTTTCAAAATATGTGTGAAACAGATGTAACCCTCTTGCACTAAAGGTTCAAAGGCACATGGATTTGTTGTAATGAATGAGTGTGTGTGACACAAAATTTCCTCGCAACCCACTGCATCTAAAAGACTCATTCATGATCATGATTTAATGGACCTCACTGTGTATGACCCAATCCACTCTGGCTATTATAACTGGACCGTCAATAACACCTAGGACCCAGCAATGGTTTTGATTCTGAAACTGACGGCTAAAAAAGCAATCAACTTGTCTTTGATGAACACAAAGAAAGCAACTGTTCAATACTCATACTCATGATTCATGAATTGGAAAAAAATGATATACTTCCATAGTTCTATTCTATGTGTCTTTGTAGACAAATTGAAATATAACAATACTGTTTTAGACTCACCTAGCTGTCATGCTTTTATGTTTATTCTTTCTTGTATTTATGTGTTCAAATCTACCGACTGGTGTCACGTGACTCATGTCAATTCTAACATAAATTTTGGGGGTCCCCAAAATTTATGAACACAGTGATAATACATAAAACCAGCTATTTTCTTTAAATTTGGATGATTTTATTTTGACTTTGAGAACCTGCAACTTTTTAAAGTATTAAATTTGATATTGATTGCCTTTTAAAAGTTTTAAAAAATATATATTATAGTTTATGTTTTGTTGATCTTTACAACTACAAATTTAAATTTAAGTAGAGAATCTAGAGTACTGCAATGAAGCTATATTTAAGTTTTTTCAAGATAACGAAATATAAATGAAATAAATTAATAAAAATAAGCTCATCAAAACTTTTTTTTCATTTTTTTTGCAAGAAAATGTGAATTTCACATGAATTTACTGCTTTTATTATGTAACGACAAAAATTCTACACTCCTACTCCTACACTTATTGTTCCTTTGAATTTTGAATCTCATGGTTTCTACTTTCTAAAACTAGTTGTTGTCTTTATCTTTTGTATTTTTGGCCAGATAACTGTATGCCTTGTGTTTTCAATTTGGAAGACAATATCATTTGTGGAACAGTCAGAATATATGCCAATGAGTATGGGACTTTAAAATGTTTGACAAGCAGAACATGTGCATCTCTAACTAAAATCTCATTATGAACACTTGGATTATGAGTGAAGGAAACTAAAAAAAAAAAAAAAAAAAGGCATAGAACCAGGAAAAAACTATAGAGGAAAAAGGAAAATTTGAAGAACATACCTATTTCAGAAGCTGCTAATCGAACATAGAGATCTTGGCCACTGCCTTCTGCATATACCCTCATGTCCAAAAGCTCATCAGTCCAAATCACACACCCACCAACTCCTTGACCAGTAATCTGATAGTTAGCATAAGCAGTACAAGAACAATTCTTCAAGCACATTTCCTGACACTCAGTAAGACTCATGGACTTGTTCACAAAAGCAGTTGTACTATCTGGCAACTTCATATTGTTCAACGGCAAGAATTTGTCTTTCTCACAATCCAATGATGTGTTTCTCAAACACCCATCAGACCCATCTCTCAAATTCCATGCTTGCAAATTCTTTGGTGCAAAACCTTTCACACACTTGCATACTGGTGACGCATTTGTGTCACACATTCCATACGGACCACATGAACTATAGTCATCACATTGATCTTTAGGAGCATACCAAAATAAATTCCACAATTGGCTACTTTCAATCCACACAAATCGTTGAAGATAGCCGGTTGAATTCATAATCAAACGAGAAATCAGAGACGCATTTGTTTCTGAAAATGAATAATATACCTTATGCTGATCATTAGCAAACTCAAAACTGAGACCATCCAGAGGCTCCATTTCAGGCACCCCACTAAACCTTAGCCCATTCCAAGGCCCACTTCTATATACTCGTTTTTGATTGTTCCACAAAAAGATTTCTGGGAATCCATGGAAATCTAGCTTGAAAGAATATGCCCCAGTTGAAGGGTCATTCGGGTTATTCCATGAGGTCAAGTACCGATCCATATTGGCGTCTAAGTCCCACCCTAGCTTCATGCCTGTTAACAAAGTGTCCGTAGGATAATCAAAGCTTTGCCAGAGATACTTATCTGTGTTGCTCTCTTCTCTGACTACAAGATTCCCTGAATCTAAAAGCTGCACAACTGGATGAACAGCTTGTGTTTGATTTGAGGACCAAAATATGGACCCAGATTCATTGACAACAACGATGCTTCCTTGGTCACCAAACTTGAAGGTGTTTGATGGGTTTGAAAGTGGTTGGTCTCTGTTTGCAACCCAAACAAAAGTTCTAACTGGGATTTTCTTGTACCATATTCCAAAGTACCATCTTGAATTGTCAGGAGTGAAGAAACCCAGCTCAAAAACCTGTGCTGGAGATGAGACAAGGGTGTGGTTGTTTGTGAGAGATTGAGTTGAAGTTAAGGTGTCAACAGAGAAGGCTCTGGTGGGGAAGAAAGTGAGGCAGAGAATGGTGAAACATTGGAGCTTAGTGATGTCTCTCATTGTTCAGCCTGGGGATTTTCCTGTGAAAGCATTTGGGTTGGGATGTGGTATTTGGTTTCTTCTATGTTGTTGCTGTTGTTGAAGGCTTTTGGTTTTGTTGGATAGTTAGAAAAGAAAGCTGAACATATTGACCTTTGCCTTTCTTGTCTGTTCCTTCTTTTGAAAAAGCAATTATAAAATGTGATTACAAAATATTTAAAAAAAAAAAAAAAAAAAAAAAAATACACGTTTTTATACTGGCTTGGACTTAAAAAGTTCAACTTGGCCGGCATTGAAATGGCTTTGCTAGATCATATCATAGCTAAAAGATGACCTGGCTGTTTTGATTAATGTTAGGCACCTAACTATTTTTTTCCTACACGTTGATAAATTATTGGAGGTGTTAAGTTGCGAGTAGTACAAGAACATTTTCACATGGTCTTACTAAACTTTTATCATGCGCTGATCATAATATGCCATTTCAACTGTGAATTTTATGTCACTAAATTTCTTAAATTTTTTTTGTCCTTTTTGTTATTGTTTAGGTAGTCATTTTAGTACAAATGTTTTTTTGTTTATTTTATGGGCGGGGGGGGGGGGAATACTTTGGGTATAGGTTGGTTCAATTGTCAAAGTGTTTTTTTTCTTTTTGGTTGTTGGCTGTTGAATAACAGAATAAGGGATTTTGCTGAATCTGAAACTTCATATCTATATGAGGAAGAAAGCTTTAGGTAGAGAGGACTGTCTAGCTTCTAGAATTATTGGACTTCCAATGAAATTGAAACAAAACAAAACCAAAAAATATATAGATATTTGTAATTCTAATTTTTTTTATGAGAGAATTTTATTTATAATATGAGTAATGCTAGGAATATAATTTTTACTACAACTTTTGTCATAACTTATTTACGTGACAAGGGTGGTGAGCGATGAAATTGTGATCCTAACATTTTCTTTATAATATTGCACATGGTCGCTCATGATATGGCCTTGGATCATATAAAGAACTAGACCTACTTTGAGGTTCTTTTTTAGGCATAGACATGGAATATGCTTCAAATGCCAATGGGTTTTAAACTTTTAATATAAATGGGATTTTCTCTCCCTATGAAAATGAAATAAAGGATGAGGTCTTATTACCTCTTACGTTTAATTTACCTTCTTCTCAAATTAAAAAAGTTTTAAAAGGTCTTAGGTTAAGAACGTAATAGACTATTTCCTAAATCGTAGCTTTTCATACGTAAAAGTATAAAATATTATATATGCAAATGTAATTAACTAAATATATATTTATATATAATTACACTATTGTTTTCACTTTTTAAGAGTGGTGATACATTGTTATTAAGCAACTGTATACACCGAAAGAGCATGACACTAATATTTTTGTTTATGTATTAATAAATATTACTGTTTATTAAAAAAAAAAAAAAAAGTAGGGATATTTATCCCACATTGGTTATGTGTGTCTAGTGTATGCTGTTTATAACCTCATTTTATAACTACAAATGTTAGACTCTTTTATAGTTGTACCCTAATTATATAATGTATTATAAATCCGATTTAAAACACTAATATTACTATTTTTGTGTATATTCTAATAAGTATTATCGTTTACTCAAATAAAAAAAAGAACAGAACACTAGGAAGCATGAGAATATATCTTCACAAAGCACTTTATATATGTTATTAATTAAGATAAAATCTAATTATGCTACCAAGTGAAAATAAATGGAAGAATTTTCCATTCATAATGTGAGGGATTTCACAATTTGCTCCAATACCAATAGACTTGGTCTGCGATTGAATGTTATAAAAGATTTGTGCCTCCTCATCCTTCACCAATTGGTCGTTGGATGAATCGGTAAGGCACACGGTCTGACAAGTGGTATCAGAGCCCGGTTATATGTTCGAGTTGTTGGAGCCACATTGTGAAGGAGGGATTGTGAGGGATTTCATAATTTGCTCTAATACCAATGGGCTTGGTCTGCGATTGAATACTATAAAAGATTTGTGTCCCCTCATCTTTCACCAATTGGTTGTTGGATGGATCGGTAAGGCACACGGTCCGATACATAATAATAATAATAATAATAATAATAAAATGAAATGTGACAAATAAAAAGAGAAAATACAGGAAATTAACCCATAGTAGGATATTTATAGTAAACAAAATCCTAGACTAGAGTTACAAGACTTGTAGTCCAAATACTATTAGCGCTCTGTTTATTTTGTTGGAAAACTTTCTGTAAAGATAGTTTTCCACATTTTCTAGTTTTTGGTAGCATAAAAGAAAAAAAAAAAAATCAGTCAACGGAAAACTACTTTTAGTTAATGGAAAACTCTAATAAAATTAAGGCTATTTTCTATTGCTTGTTTTCCAATAAAAATATTTGGAAAACAAACTCTCTCCCTCATAGCTCTTAACTACTATATATATTCTCTTTTGTTTGCCACGAGAAACAATATTGATTTGGCGCTCTTTCACTCTTTTTCACGATAAGCACTCACAAAATTGTTTTTCTTGCATACTAGGCGAAATTTCTTTGCTTATACACTAGTAGGATTGGACGTGAGCCTTGACACCTTTGCCAATGAGTTCATTTGTACAAAACTTCCAAAGAATTCTTTAGAGCACCAGAGTTCTAGGTCATTGTAGACAAGGTTCATTCACATAAGAAGTTGGTGTAGAATAATTTAGAGTAGTGTTTATTAATTATTATACACAAACTATTTTACACACTCTCAAAAGCAATTGAAATCATGACTTGAAATTACTAATCTTTGCTTCTTTTTTTTAAAGAATGCCTTATAGGTATTATCATTTCTATTTTAGAATGTACATAGGGCACATGACTTCGTATTTATTTATTTTTTTTTTTTTTTTAACTTTTGTGCCCATGTATCATTTTGTTTCATTTAAATAAAAATTTTAGATATTTTTCTTGCAATAAATTAAGTAGGGACTCTAAAAGTAAGCTCCTCATCTAGGTGATATTTATCTACAGTTTGAATCACTACATAAAATCCACAATCTACTAGATCATGGTTATCATAGCCATCGAGGTATTGGTGGTAACTTTTTCGGGTGTCCATTGTGGGCAACCAAGTGAATGGCAACATTTCTGGTTCCGGAGGCAGTGGATCAAATACCTTTGATGTGATAGCAGTTGTGGACAAACTTAATATTTTTGTCAATTTCAGGTAAAATCTCTTTTTGCTTTGTTTTAAGAGGGGCACATGTATGTACTATATAAGTGGTCATTTTCAAATTTTGGAGTCGGTTTGGGCTAATTGTTTCTGTTTTTTTTTTGGGAGAGATCATGTGTGATCTTTATTGCCAAATTTTAAAACTCTTATTTTATTATATATATTATTAAAAATAAAAAATTTTGGGTATTTGTTATTAGTATAGTCTTTTATTCTTCACAATTATATAATTTTCCCCCCTTTCAGTTTAATTCACTATGTGTGCTGGTTTGGTTTAACCATTTTTTTTTTCATCATAAAAAAGAATGTACATGTTTTTAAAAACTCAGTTTTTAATGTACAATTATACTTTTGTCTAATTTATTTTTGAAGTAAAATAAACCAAAATGAAAATAGGTTTTATCAAGCAAACACAAAAAGTTAACTTGTATGCAGTCTAAACTTGATGAAGTAAATACCCAGCCAATCAGCTTGAAATATATGCTTGATGCCAGTTTTATGACAGTATGTTTAGTAGATTATAACAGGCACTATAATGTAATAGTTATTTCTATAGTTTAGCTATTAAATAGTTTGATTATGTTTTTATTACAGAGAATAATTATTCTTTATGAATAGTTATTTTTTTAAATGAGGAATAACTATTTATCTCTAAAAGGGATGTAATAGTTATTCCTTAGTAGGTGTATTAATTTCTACAATTAATATATTTCTAAATAAATAAAATTTTCTACAATTAATGTATTTCTAAATAAACAAAACTTTCTATATGCACATAAAAATTATGAAAATAAAAAATCATAAAAAATAGCTAATCTCTCTTTCGAATTTTAAAAAATATATCTTCACAAAGCACTTTATGTTAATAAAGATAAAAAAAAAAATCTAATTATGCTACCAAGTGAAAATAAATGGAAGAATTTCCCATTCATAATAATAATAATAATAATAATAATAATAATAATAATATGAAACGAGACAAATCAAAAGAGAAAATATAGGAAATTAACTCTTGGTCTGACGGCTTATGTCATAATAAAAAACCCTTAATTATTACTGTGGGGCCAAAGAACTTACGACCCGGCCCACTTTCCACTAGGGCCCAAGGCCAGTGCCTAGGAGGGTAGTTGCCGAGGACGAGTAGGGGAAGACCAAATAGCCTAGAGACGCAGCCGAGGATGACCATGTCCTCGGCATCCAAAGACTCCAAAGGGAAGAGTGACATGTCATTAAGGGCAGCCTCCAAAAGGCCCCCAGAAGAAGAGGCGAGTAGAATGGGACCCACATGGGGGTACGGTGTGGAGGTGGTTCAAGGTAAATACGTCCCCTCCGCATTGAATGCGTCCACAAACATCCCAACCATATTAATGAGAAAAGACGCCTGAACAGTGTGGTTTCGGTTATTGCAACTAACAAAAAGTAAGGGGAAGCGACTGATGGGACAGGTACTTGAATAGGCACCTGCTTGATCAACAGGTGGAGGGTTAGGATCAGCCAAGAGGGGCTATATAATGTGAAGACTGATGCGCCAAAAAGGGTGGCTGGGAAAAAAGGCCAAGAACCAGAGTCTCCCAGACCGTCTCGAGGAGAAAGATTCCCCGAGCGTAGGGGTGACCACGGGTCGGTCCGGGTCGGGTTTGTGCCCAACCCGCGACCGACCCGACCAAGTCGGGTTCCAATTTCTCAGACCCGCCGCCGACCAGTCAGAAAATCGGATCGGATCGGACGGTTCTTACCGAAAAGTGGTCGGGTCTCGATCGGGGTTGATTATTTGGAAAACGGCGAGAATCCGGCCAAGAAAATACGAAAAACGGCAGAATCCGGCGAGGAAATTTTGAATAACGATAGAAATCCGGCAAGATCTCGCCAAATCCAGTGAGATCTTGGCCATTTTCGGCAAGATCTTGGCTAGATCTAGCGAAATCTCGCCGGATCTAGCTTAAATATTCCCAAAGAAAACTCAAAACTCACCGGATCTACCCAAAAAAATCTCAAAACTCACCGGGAATATGATGGGTCGGTTGGATCGGGTTTCTCGGATTTGAGAGGAGGAGATCCGATCTCCGACCCGTTGATCTTAGGTTTTGGAGAATAAAATCCGTCGCCGACCGCCGGAGCAGTCGGTTCGGTCAGCGGCAACGGGTGGGTCGGTTCCAGCGGGTCCTTAGACAACCCTACCCGAGCGAACATGGTTTAATTCTGTATGAACACCACGACTAACCACCGTTCAGTGACCAAGGTATAGCCTTTCAAACCCACGCTCTACAAATTGTATTGTTTGAGCCTTTTTACGTGCGAACACAATACTGTTTTGGGGCCGTCGCGAATTGAGTCCTTACAATTGGCGCCGTCTGTGGAAAAGGCTTGTGTGTTGGCACAGGCGGTGGGTCAAAAAAATCCACCCATCACTTCCAACAGCCTGTTGCTAAAGTTCCACTAGGGGCTACGTTTTTCCACTAGGGGCTTGGCCGATGGGCTACGCTTCGAAGCGCCAGTAGCGCGGATGGTTCTAGGGGCTTGGCCGAAGGGCTAATCCCCCCAAACCAATGTCCCATACCTTTGCCGAGGGGCTAATCTCCCCAAATTTTAAAAAGCTAAGTTTTGGACAGAACCAAGGCATTGCATGGTCCTCGGACTCAAGCCTATGGGGAAACCAACTACTTAATGAAAATATCTAAGTTTTGGACAGAACCAAGGCATTGCATGGTCCTCGAACTCAAGCCTATGGGGAAACCAACTACTTGATGAAAATATCTAAGTTTTGGACAGAACCAAGGCATTGCATGGTCCTCGGACTCAAGCCTATGGGGAAACCAACTACTTGATGAAAATATCTAAGTTTTGGACAGAACCAAGGCATTGCATGGTCCTCGGACTCAAGCCTATGGGGAAACCAACTACTTAATGAAAATATCTAAGTTTTGGACAGAATCAAGGTATTGCATGGTCCTCGGACTCAAACCTATGGGGAAACCAACTACTTAAAAACTAAGTTTTGGACAGAACCAAGGTATTGCATGGTCCTTGGACTCAAGCCTATGGGGAAACCAACTACTTAATGAAAATATCTAAGTTTTGGACAGAACCAAGGTATTGCATGGTCCTCGGACTCACACCTATAGGGAAACCAACTACTTAAAAACTAAGTTTTGGACAGAACCAAGGTATTGCATGGTCCTCGGACTCAAACCTATTGGGAAACCAACTACTTAAAAACTAAGTTTTGGACAGAACCAAGGTATTGCATGGTCCTCGGACTCAAACCTATGGGAAAACCAACTACTTAAAAACTAAGTTTTGGACAGAACCAAGGTATTGCATGGTCTTCGGACTCAAACCTATGGGGAAACCAACTACTTAAAAATCAAGTTTTGGACAGAACCAAGGTATTACATGGTCCTCGGACTCAAACCTATGGGGAAACTAACTATTTAAAGGAAATCTGGATACCAAGTTGGTCCTAACAATACACAGGACATCTCGGATGGTGCCTATATCTCCACTAAAGTGGGTTCAGACACGATTTCAACGTCCTATGGGTGTGGGTAAGTTAGAGCTCCGGGATATAATCTCAAACATATCATACGCACAACCATTCATATATGTTAAAGATAACTAGTTCAAAAATCAGGAAATTCACAACAACAGTAAGCATCGGCAAGGACAGCTAACATGTAATTTAAAGAAAGAAAAGAATTCCACATATATGGTTAATGAGTTCAACTACAAGCAAACTATAAAGTTTTCAAAATAAAAAAGAAACTAGTTAATCAGTAAACTACAAACAAATGCGGAGGCTGGCCGGGGTTTCTACTTCTTCAATTCTGTGTCGGCCATATCCTGGGAAGGCAGAACAGGACTAGCTTCGACACCCTGGAGGACAATCCCTTCTGGGGAAGGCTGAGCAGGATCGGTTTCGATGCTCTTGGGGACCTCAGTGAGGGGAATTGCCTGTAGGGGCTGAGCAAGAATGGCTGGCTCCTCTGCAACAAGAATCTGAGCTCCAACCGTAGGCTCGGCAACCTCCTTGGGCATCTCGGGATTACTACCTCCAGGTGCTTCTATCGCATCATGAGGCTCTTCCCCTTCAAGCGACTCGCCAGGAGGGACGCTGATCTGTGTAGCTTCTGACTGAGTAACCCCTACCTCGTGTTGATCGCTCACAGCCTCGGAGCTGGCAGAGGCGGCCTCACGGATGGCAGGAGGATAAAATATGCTCTCTGCCTTCCACAAATCAGACGACGCATCCACCCCAGCCCGTTTTAAGGCCTCTTCCCAAACTTGGGAGCAGTATAGCCTGCACACTCCGGGAATTTGGGCTTTAAGGGAGACTTGGGTTTCAGCTACCCCCGTATTGTAACCCTCATCCTCGGCCTTATCCCTAGCAGCTTCGGCCTCGTTCTAGCAAACTCAGCCTCCTGCTTGGCCCTCACGGCTTCATCTCGGGCAAACTTCGCCACGCCCTTAGCATTTTTTGCCAGGATTAGTTTTTTCTTCAAATCACTGATCTGCTCCTTGGCTATCTGCAACTGATCCTCGGTTTCGAGTTGACATTTTGTCTATTCCTCAGCCTATTTTTGGGCGCCATTTAAACCCGCCGAGGCATTATCTCTATCTCAGATAGCCTCCTTTAAGGCCTCCTTAGCCTTTGCAAGGTCATCCTCGGAAGCTTTGAGGGTCCGCGCGGCGTCTATGCGTTTGGCGCGTTCATTCTTGGCGGTCTTACTTTGCTTGTTAACTTCCTCCTCCATCCTATAGGTGGTCTGGAGAGCCTGTCAAGTGAGATAAATACATCGTGAGTGAAAGACCAGGAGCAAGAGTTAATAAAGTTTTAGGTTTCAAGAGTCTTACCATACCCAAGTACCTCTTCGTACTGAGGAAAACCTCTTGCATTCTCATATTCTTCAATTCATCCACATCGGTGGGAAGCAGCATGGTTCTCCCTAGCGCGTTGGCCACATAACCGCCCTCACCATCTCTAAGGTCCCTCATGGATGCGGTTTCCAGCAATGGCCCCCGTGGAGCATGGGGGCGGGAAGCCAAGCACTCGGCGCGGATTGGGCTTTGATCCCTTTCCCCTTGCCTTGGGCGGATTGGGCCTCGGCCCCTTTCCCTTTGCTCTGGTGCCCAATTTTTAACTGTTTTTGAACTCGCGAGGGTTCATCCCTCTCCTGAGAGGATTGGGATTTTCCGCCGTCCATGGGTTCCTTTCCCTTGGGACTCCTCTTTCTCTTTGAGTCTGTAGGCTCCGGCCGAGGAGGCAGAGCTGATTGAAGAGGAGCAGGAAGTTTGGAGCGGGGAGATTGTAGCTACGACTTAGTGGAGGATGACCTAGTCTGGATGGTCTGGGGCTGAGGTGGTGGAGATGGAACACTGGACTGTGGTGTTCCCTGCGCACCCTTCCCCGGTTGACCCTCGAGGAGGTCGAGTAAGCTGGTCAGGGGCTTTCTCTTAAGTCCCATCTCGGCTCGAGAGGATGTACCCACTGACGATAGCTCCGCTTCGGACAAGTCTGGGTCCCCTAGATAGCCAGAAGGATCCTCGGATGGGTCGGCTTGATCAAATGCCCCAAAACCCTCCTCGGACGGATCCAAATTATCTTCGTCCTCCACTGTGCGATGAAGTGACGAAGAGCCCACCAATGGGATGCCCTCGGGGACAGGAGATCCTTCGGAGATCAAAAACCCTTGTTCAACTACGATAATTTTTGGAAGCCGAGGACGGTTAGCGCTAATCATGTGCTTTGGGTCGGCGAACGACTTCTGAAGGGGAGCGTACCCTAAGATTTTGTGAGCGGCTCTGACTTGACCATCATTGTCATTTACAAAAACTGCCACTTGAAGAACAATCTCCAAGTCCACCCGGTTAACTAGGTGAAAGTGCCGATGAAAGGCATTGGGATCTGCAAGAAAAAGACATGCACATGGTTAGTAACCGAACCACATCAAATTAAAGAGGCGCAAAGGATCAGCGCCCTTCCACTCTCTATACCCCACCTGGTTCTCCTTCCACCATTGGGCATGGAACGCCGTCGTGCCATTCCCCAGATACAATAAGAAAGTCTTTGTTCAACCCCTTGTTGGAGTCGGGGAGGCACTGAATTAGCCGAACCCTTTCGTCTCTGGTCTTCATGTAATAGATTTTGCCCTTTAATTTTTGGAGATTGTAGCACCAATTCACGTCATGATGGGTTAGTCTTAGCCCCATTTTCTCATTTAGGGCATCCACACAACCCAGAATCCTAAACATATTGGCGGCACACTGGGTGGGAGCTAACCGGAAATGCCTAAGGTAATTCTTCATTACTGGCCCCATAGGGATTCTCATACCCCCCTCTACGAAGGCGAGAACAGGGATTACCACCTCGCTTGTATTTCTCAGAATATGCCACTCCTCCATCTTACAGTGCCTCAAACTCACGTTGGGGGGAATTCTATAATCGGCGATGAACTTTTCCATCGCCTCTTCGGTCTCAACCAATTTCCTCAGTCTCATTTTAACCATCTCTAAGAACTACTAAACAGACTCAACCAACTACGGGAGGAGGAGAGGAACAAGAGAAAAATAAACCCAGAAAAGAAAAAGCACGAGTTAATGGAGGCTGAGAACTTACAGAAAAGAGTAAAGGTGCCTCGGACAGGCTTTTTGTGTTGGAGATAGACTTGAGTTTGGACGAAAGTTCAGATGAACCAGGGTATATGCGCTAGAACTCTTAAGTGCGAAATTGAAGAGACAAATCGGTTCCAAAAACCATTTATGCCTCCCATCGAAAGTAACTGCACGAATTTTCCCGCCCATAAAGGCAAGGAAATCTCCATTGTTAGATCTCCATCACGCCGTTGAACATGGGAAGCACGGAGCCGCCCGCATTTAATGAGGACACGTTTCGCCTTCCAAAGGTTCCAGGAACGTGTCTTGGGCAGACGAAGAGTCTCGGGAACCGATAGGTGACAAGGATTGACAAGCTTTGGCAGAGGCTTGATGTCATCAAAACCCTCCTATCCGGCCGAGGATCCGAATAGCAGGATTTTGAGGGGCTATTGTGGGGCCAAAGAACTTACGACCCGGCCCACTTTCCACTAGGGCCCAAGGCCCGTGTCGAGGAGGGTAGTTGCCGAGGATGAGTAGGGGAAGACCAAATAGCCTAAAAACGCAGCCGAGGATGACCATGTCCTCGGTATCCTAAGATTCCGAAGGGAAGAGTGACATGTCATCAAGGGCAGCCTCCAAAAGGCCCTCAGAAGAAGAGGCGAGTAGAATGGGACCCATGTGGGGGTACGGTGTGGAGGTGGTTCAAGGTAAATACGTCCCCTTCGCATTGAATGCGTCCACAAATGTCCCAACCATATTAATGAGAAAAGACGCCTGAACAGTGTGGTTTTGGTTATTGCAACTAACAAAAAGCAAAGGGAAGCAGCTGATGGGACAGGTACTTGAATAGGCACCTGCCTAATCAATAGGTGGAGGGCTAGGATCAGCCAAGAGGGGCTATATAATGTGAAGACTGATGCGCCAAAAAGGGTGGCTGAGAAAAAAGGCCAAGAACCAGAGCCTCCCAGACCGTCTCGAGGAGAAAGATTCCCCGAGCGAACATGGTTTAATTCTGTATGAACACCACGACTAACCACCGTTCAGTGACCAAGGCCTAGCCTTTCAAACCCACGCTCTACAAATTGTATTGTTTGGGCCTTTTTATGTCCGAACCCAATACTGTTTTGGGGCCGTCACGAATTGAGTCCTTACAATTACATCTTTGCTATTAAAACAATGTGTTTTATTTTATAATGAACCCATAGTAGGATATTTATAGTAAACAAAACCCTAGATTAGAGTTACAAGACTTGTAGTCCATATATTAAAAGCGTTCTGTTTGTTTCGCTGAAAACGCTCTATAAAGATAGTTTTACACATTTTACAGTGTTTAGTAGCATAAAAAAAATCAGCCAACGGAAAACTATTTTTAGTTAATGGAAAACCCTAATTAATAAAAATAAAGTTTATTTTCTATTGCTTGTCTTCCAATAAAAAAATATTTGGAAAACAAGCTCTCTCCCTCACAGCTCTTAACTCCTATATATATATATTCTCTTTTGTTTGCCGCTGGAAACAATATTGGTTTGGTTCTCTTTCACTCTTTCATGGTAAGCACTCACAAATTTGTTTTTCTTGCATACTGGCAAAATTTCTTTGCTTATACACTAGTAGGATTGGATGTGAGCCTTGACACCTTTGCCAATGAGTTCATTTGTACAAAACTTCCAGAGAGTTCTTTAGAGCACTAGAGTTCTAGGTCATTGTAGACAAGGTTCATTCATATAAGAAGTTGGTGTAGAATAATTTAGAGTAGCATTTATTAATTATTATACACAAACTATTTTACACACTCTCAAAAGAAACTGAAATCATGATTTGAAGTTACGGTTTCTAAGTTGGACAAATTAGGATTATAAGATTGTACAATCCCATAACCCGGATCACCATTTTGATAACCTTTTGCCTAACACTTTTCCATCTCATAACTTTACCCATTTGAACCAAAATTGCAAATGTAAACTAGGTTACTTATCTTTGCATTTTTGTTTTAAAGAATACCTTATAGTTACTATCATTTTTATTTTAGAATGTACATAGGGCACATGACTTTGTTTTTTTTTTTTTTTTTTTTTTAAACTTTTGTGCCTATGTATCATTTTGTTTCATTTAAATAAAAATTTTAGATATTTTTCTTGCAATAAATTAAGTAGGGACTCTAAATGTAAACTCCTCATCTAGGTGATATTATCTACAGTTTGAATCACTACATAAAATGATAAAATCCACAATCTACCAGATCATGGTTATCACTAATCATAGCCATCGAGGGCTTCTGGTGTCCATTGTGGGCAAGCTAGTGAATGGCAACACTTCTGGTTCTGGAGGTGGTAGATCAAATACCTTTGATTTTTTTTAAAAAATTTTATGAATCAAATACGTTTGATGTGATAGCAGTTGTGGACAAACTTAATTAATATTTTTGTCAATTTCAGGTCAAATGTCTTTGTTCTTTGTTTTAAGAGGGGCACATGTATGTGCCATATAAATGGTCATTTTCATATTTTGGGGTGCGCTAATTATCTTTTTGTCTTTTTGTTTCTGTTTTTTTTTTTTTTTTTTTTTTTTTTTTTTTTTTTTTTTGTGGTGGGGGGGTGGGGTGGGGATGGGGGATCATGTGTGATCTTTTTTTGCCAAATTTTAAAACTCTTATTATTTTTTTTCATATATATAAACATATTATTAAAACAAAATTTTGGGTGTTTGTTATTCGTATCATCTGTTATTCTTCACAATTATATAATTTTTCCCCCTTTCAGTTTAATTCACTATGTGTGCTGGTTTGGTTTAACCATTTTTTTTTTCATCATAAAAAAGAATGTACATGTTTTTAAAAATTCAGTTTTTTAATGTACAATTATACTTTTGTCTAATTTATTTTTGAAGTAAAATAAACCAAAATAAAAATAAGTTTTATGAAGCAGACACAAAAAATTAACTTGTATGCAGTCCAACCTTGATGAAGTAAATACCCAGCCAATCAGCCTGAAATACATGCTTGATGCCAGTTTTAAGACATTAACTCAATCTATTCGTGGTTGCTCTTTACTAGTATTAAATTGAAGATATTTTGTAAAAAAATAAACGGAAAAATTATCGGATACCCTAAGTGTATTGACTTAATAAATATTTTTAGAAATTTTTTTATAGAAAAATAAAAAAGTAATATATTTTTTTTAAAAGTAATGTTAGAGATGCAAATTTTTTTACAAAAAAATTTACAAACTGCTAATATGGTGAGTGATTATTGGTAAATGAAAAAGTGATGTTAATGGTGGATTTAGATGAAAACTAATAAGAAGTTAGTCACATTAACAATTTGTAAAAATGTTATAAAATAGTTAGTGGCTGTAGTATTATTCTTTTTTTTTTTTAATAACTTTTTATATTTCTCATTAAAGTGGTATCAAAACTTTCCTAAAATTGCTCTTTAACAGATATCCTAAGTGCATTCGTTAACGCAATCCTAAAATAAAATAGAAAAATTTTAATACTATTTTTATGAAAAATATAAAAAGTTGTTAAAAAAAAAGTCAATTATATATATTTTTTTCCCCCAAAAATATTTCCTAAGAATTAGTTAACTTTTCTTAATAAAAAAAAAAGAAAAAGGAATGCAGATCTCACACCTATAATTCTTATAACCTTCATTTTCTCATGGCAGTACTTTCACTTTTCACACCTAGAATGCAGGTTTCACACCAACAATTCTTATAAGAAGGCATTAATTATTTTTAAAACAGTCATAGTCCTCTAATTTAATAAGTGAATAAAATAATTTTAAAGCAGTTCAATTTCACCAATAAACTCTTGCTTCGAGATACTATATATATTTTAAAGAAGACTTTGAAAGAGCTGAAGAGATAGGAATCCGTGAATTCTTAAATGTTTTTGAAAGGGAATTCTTAAATGTTAAACCTAACATTTGGGAATTATTAATGAAAGAACATTTGGAATAAGCAAGGGTGCAATCATCAAATAATTGAAATTCTCTATCTAATTTTTTTGTATTTTACTTTATATTGTAAAAAAAAAATACACAAATTGTACACCAGACAATATACCAATAAAATGCAAGAGCTGTCACGTACAAGTTGTGCGGTGGCAAGGGACCATATAATTTTCAGTGCATGCATTGAACTAACGCACAGAAAGTAATGAACCTGAAAGGAAACAAATCATGTAAGCCCAAAAGCCTGTAGCTTTTTAAATATTGGATCCCTGTCACACTTTTTTCTTCATTATAAAGATAAAAAAGAAGTTGAAATGTTATTGCACAGGAAGTAATTCAGACACCCCCCCCCCCCCCCAAAATACTAGAGATTTATTTAAGATTTGAAATCGTGAAGGTTCTATTGTTTTCACTTTTGAGGAGTGTGCGAAAAACTGTGGAATAGAGTGTGTTTAATAAACACCTCTAAAAATATGTTGGGAATATACATGAATTTTTAAATTTATGAAAGGTTAAAAACTGATAAAAAAAAATACACACACAAGACAATCACATGACACAAAAAAATTATGTGATTTGATAATTTGTTTATGTCTATGGAGATGTAGTGATTTCATTATTTTCAAGGAATAATACAAAATGCGATAGTATAATTTTTATTTCAAAATAACACACCCAATCCTAATATGAAATGATAATATTTATATCCTACATAGGCCCTAGTGAATTTACAATGGACTAAAAAAAGGCCAAAAAATTTATCAACCTAAGCCTTCGCTCTATGGACTAATAAGCCTCATAAAATATTTCATTTAAACCGAAATACTTTTATATCTGATCGGGTAATAAAGGAAAAGTTTAGGATCATAAAATTTTTCATAGTTTTTTGTCACAATTATGACGTGATAGAGTATGATTAGTAAATAAAAAATAATAGATTCATGTATAAGTGATAGTTAACTATTTACAGTCTATCACGTAAGAATTATGTCTAAAAGTTGTGAAATAATTTATCATAATGCAAACTTAACTCCACGTATCCAAAAAAAAAAAAAAAAAAAAAAAAGGCCTTCATTCCCTATTTCCCTTCACATTACGTACGACGTTTTTTTCACTCTTTCATATTGAAAAAAAAGAGGAAGCCACGATCACCAAAAAAGTAGGTGGTATGGTGTGGTGGAAGATAACGTAGATAAAGTGATTTTGCTTTGCACCAGGAAAAGCCTGATCGTGTTGCGCGTATCTTTCAGCTGTTTCTTCGTCAAAATGCATTTGTTTTTCTTATCTTTTACCCTCTACCAACCCTGTAGATATCTGGATTTTTCATTTTAGTTTAGTGCTTCATTCCTTTGTTAATTTGGTGTTTCTAGTATTATTATTTGCCAATACACTGACCTGCTCACCTATTCTCATTCAATTTCAAAGATCAAATATGTTAATCATAGTCAATCAGGATTTGATAATGATTACACCAAAAGATGTCCGATCTGGCTTAGAAAAAGACCAAGGCTAAAGAATATTATTCTTGATGACGAAAAACTTGTTGAAATCTGTGGACTGTTTGATGGAACATAGGAAAAAATATTCAAACAAGAATATATAGTTGTTGGACTAAATACACACACATAGTAGAAAAAGACATAATAGAAACTAATAGAAAATATTGCCAACGAGAGCTTGGCTGAGTGCGTAAGACTCGGATGCTTCGTGCAACACACCTAGGTTCGAGTCCCACTGCCCGCAGGAGTCCGTTGGTAGGCATCCTTGGTGAGGTAGCTCCTCACACAGATTGGCTAAAACGGCTTTAGTCTATGTCAGACTGACGCCTTGTCTGGAGGTGTAATATAATCATAAAGACCCCCATTTTCGTTAACCACACAAAAAAAAAAGAAAAAAAAGAAAATATTGTGTTTGAATTAGTTAATATATGGTTATGATACTTCCTTGAAAATATGCAATCACAAAATTGAAATTTGAGGAGTTTCAACCAAGCAAAGTTTGGTCATCAAAATAATCTATTGCTAATGCTATATTATTATTATTTTTTTAAAAAAATTGGTGGGCTTCTAATTCACACGGATGACGCCTCACCATTTTCTCCTTCTTCTTATTATTATTATTTTCTTTTATTCTTTTTAGTAAAGTGAAATTTCATTAATCATCCAAAAGAAAATAGCAACAAAATCCCTCTTCCACTATTCCCAGACAAAATGGGGAAGGGAAGAAAAATTACAACTTAAAACAAAGCGTAGCTAAACTATGAGCAACAGAGTGAGATTCTCTTCTAATCCAATTTAGCATGTAGCCTAAGAAGCACTTCTTCAGCACTAGGATATTCAACAAGATGCTGGTGATAGACCAAATCATAGCATTGCAATACATAGCTTTGAGTCCCCTTCTATCATAACATTCTGATGCTCTTCTTCCAAGGCTAGTTGAAGAGCCCATAGTATAGCACTTGCCTCAGCTATAGTAGGATCACATGGAGGAATGCCTTCAGCCCAAACTTTAAAAATAATATTGCTATCACTATTTTTTTAGCAACAACTGCATTGGTGGTGCTTGGGGGATTAACAGCAGCATAAATTTTGGTTCTAAGGCTTGATTGTTACTATTATTGTAAATATAATGTAATTTTAGACTTTCTACTATGAAAAATAGAGGCATATATGTATATATAGTACTTATACCCCAATGAATATTTCAGATAAGTTACGGTTTTGGATACATATGTAATTATATGTATGAAAAATGAAAATTTCCCACTTTAATTGTTCTTTCTATCCATCTTAATGTATCTAAAGCCTTAAACTTATCCAAAATATTCATTGAGGTATAATTAATATATATGCTTCCATTTTTCACAGCAAAAAGTCTAAAAGCATACATATAAATCAGCCAAATATATACATATAATATATAGTTACACCAACAATATCAGCCAAGCCTTAATATCAAAATTTTGAGATCGGCTATAATTCTCTAATAAATTAATCAGATTTGGCGACATGTAAATGCCTATCATATTTGGAATCTCAACACACACTTCGGGATTTACCTTTCATGCTCAAGTTTAAGTTGTTTTTTTTTTTTTTTCAGTGGGCTGGTTTGGGTTTTTATATTTTTATAAAAATGGATGGGCTAGAACTTAAGTTGGGCTGGGATTTTTTTAAGTGTGGGCCGATATTTTGTTCAAATAATTTGGACCTTATGTTCTGGACTTTGTTTTAGTTTTCTTTCATATTTAATTAGCTTAGTTGGGCTTGTTAGAGAGTTTAATTGGACCTAGTTTAACACATTTTGTAAAGGGATAGCATGGAATTGGGCTTAATCATTGGCAAGGAACTGTCAGGCAGGTCTCAAGCATAGAAGTGGGCTTAGTCCTTCGTGTATGGCAGTATTTAAAACGGGTTACAATTCTCTTCCTCCATTACTGGAGCTTGTAAACGCGTGACAATATGCCATTGTGTGCTTGTGTGTGTGTGATAGTGTGAATATGTTATTTAGCCTCTGAGCATGCGCTCACAAGCTAGTGTTAGTTGAGTCTAGGTGAGAAAAGAAGTTAAAACTTGCATGCTTATGCACAACTCCTTAGTAATTCTTTATTTTTTAAAATAAATAATTGCTTTATTATGTCTGTAAGGACACGATTCGTAACGAACCGTAATAGTGTTGGGTTCGCACGTAAAAATGCCCAAACAATATCATTTGTAGAGCGTGGGGTTTGAAAGGTTAGGCCTTAGTCACCTGGTGGTGGGTTTTTCGTGGTGGTCATGCGTGGTTAAGTTTTCTTCACCCCTGGAACCTTTCTCCTGGAGGTGGGCTGGGAGGCTCTGGTTTTTGGCCATTTTTTCCAGCCCTTCGCTTGGTGCACCTACCTTTTTATTATATAGCCTGTCTTGGTTGATCCTGGCCTTCCACTTGTTGGCCAGGCAGGTGCTTATTTCTGTATCCATCCCATCAATCGTCCTCTCTTACTTTCTATTAGTTGCATGGATCGAAGTTTACACCGTCCAAACGTCTTTTCTCATTAATCAGCTCTGGGTATTGGCAGGTGCATTTACTGAAGAGGGGACGCATTTTCCTTGGTCCAATTTCACACCCTGCTTCCCTATGGGCCCCATTCCGTTCACATCCCCTTGAGGGGGCTGTTTGGGGATTGCCTCCACCACGATGTTGGTCTTCCCATTGAAGCTCTGGAATGCCGAAGACAGGGTAGTTTCTCAGCCGTTCCCCTTGCTACCCCGGCCATTGATTATTCGTCCTCGGCAAGAGACCTCCTCGGCACGGGCCCTGGGCCCAGATAGAGTTTGGGCCAGATTGCAGACCTCTCGGACCCACAATAGCCCTCAAAATCCTGCTATCCATCTCCTCGGACGGATAGGAGGGTTTTGATGACATCAGAGATCTGCCAATGCCTATCAATCCTTGTCATCTATCGATTCCCGAGGTTTTTCACCTGCCCAAGGCACGTTCCTAGAGCCGTTGGAAGGCGAAACGTGGCCTCATTAAATACGGGCGGCTTTATGCTTCCCACGTTCTACGGTATGATGGAAATCGAACGGTGGTGATCTTCTGGTCTTTTTGGGCGGGAAAAGGCGTGCAGTTACCCTAGAAAGTATAAAAGATTTTTTGGAGATGGATCCGTCTCTTCAGTTCTGTACTTAAGAGTTTTTGTGCGTGTATCCTGGGTTCATCTGAACTTCCGCCCAAATTCAAGTCTATCTCCAGCACATAAAGCCTATCCGAAGCGTAATTCTTCTTTTATGTAAGTTCCCTACCTCCATTAACTCGTGCTTTTTCTTTTCTGAGTTTATTTCTCTTTAACTCCCTTTCTTTCCCGTCGCGGGTTAGGTTTGTTTTAGCAAATGACAAAGATGACTAAATTGAGATTGAGGAAGTTAGTCGATACTGAAGAGGCAATGAATAAGTTCATCGTTGATTATAGGATTCCCCCCAACGTAAGTCTGGAGCACTGTAAGATGAGGGAATGGCACTATAAGAGGGGAACGGGCGCGGTAGTAATTCCCGTCCTCGCCTTTGTTGAGGGAGGCATGAGAATCCCTATGGGGCCAGTGACGAGGGGTTATCTCAGACATTTCCGTCTAGCCCCCACCCAATGTGCCGGCAACGTTTTTAGGATTCTGGGGTGCGTGGACGCTTTGAATGAGAAGATGGGGTTAAGACTGACCCATCATGACGTGAACTGGTGCTACAACCTCCAAAAATTGAAAGGGAAAACCTACTACATGAGGTCGAGGGACGAAAGGGTTTGGTTGATCCAGTGCCTCCTTGACTCCAACAAGGGACTGAACAAGGATTTCCTTATCGTCTCTGGGGAATGGCACGATGGCGATCCATGCCCCGTAGTAGAAGGAGAACCAGGTGGGGTACTGGGAATGGAAGGGGGATAACCCTTTACGCCATTCTAATCTAACATTGTTCGATAGCTAACCATGCATATATGTTTGTTGTTTTCTTTTTTTGTAGATGAACACGCCTACACACGGTATTTTCACTTAGTCAATCGGGCGGACTTGGAGACCGTTTTACAAGCGGCGGTTTTTGTGAATGACAGAGATGGCCAAGTCCGAGCAGCTCACAAAATACTAGGGTACCCTCCTGTTCAGAAGTCATTTGGGGACGCAAGGCACGTGATCAGTGCCCGCCGTCCTTGGCTTCCAAAAATTACCGTAGTTGAGACGGGATTCTTAATCTCCCAGGAGCCAGCTGTCCCTGAGAACATCCCACAGGTGGGCCCCTCCTCGTCTCACCCAGTAGCAGAGGACGAAGACAAGCCAGATCAGCCCGAGGAAGGTTTTGGGGTATTTGACCTAGTCTGTCAATCCGAGGACCCTCCTGGTGACATAGGTGACCCAGCCTTGTCCGAGGCGGAATTGTCGTCAATAGGCACCTCTTCTCAAGCCGAGATGGGAGTTAAGAGAATACCCTTAACCCCTCTTCTCCAACTCCTCGAGGGCCCACCAGGGAAGGATACACAGGAAACACCACAACCCGATGCTCCTCCTCCACCACCTCGGCCCCTTACAATCCAAACCAGGTCATCCTCAACCAAGTCCCAGCCACAATCCACCCGCCCCGAACTTCCCACTTCCTCCCAACCAACTCGGCCTCCTCGACCTGAAGGTGCTGATTCCAAGAGAAAGAGGAGCCCCAAGGGCAAGGATGTTGTGGACGAGGGAAAATCCCAACCTCCCAAGGAGAAGGATGAGACTCCGCGCGCAAAACAACTGAAGATCGGACACCAAGGTAAGGCCAAAAGAACCGAAGTTCAAACTTCTCAAGGCAAGGGAAAGGGAATGGATTCCCAGTCCCTACCGAGTGCCTGGCTTCCTGCCCCAATTCTTCATGGGGGTCCACTACTGGAGACGGCCTCTCTGAGGGACCTTGGGGACGACGAGGGTGGCTACGTGGCGAATGCATTAGGGAGAACCATGTTACTCCCTAATGACATGGATGAGCTGAGGAGAATGAGGATGCAGGAGGTTTTTCTCAGTACTAAGAGATACTTGGGCATGGTAAGATTTATTGAAACCTAACACTTTATTAACTCTTGTCACCGGTTTGTCACTCACTACACGCTCATCTTTCTTGACAGGCTCTCCAGGCAACCTATAGGATGGAGGAAGAAGTGCATGACAGGAGTAAGGCGGCCGAGAACGAACGCAAGAAGCGCATAACGGCCTCAAAGACTCTCGAAGCTTCTGAAAAGGAACTTGCCAAAGTCAAGGATGACTTAACAATAACTACCCGCGAGAGGGATAATGTCTCGGCGGGCCTTGCTAGTGCCCAAAAACAGGCCAAGGACTAAACAAAGCGTGCACTTGAAGCCGAGGACCAGTTACGAATAGCCAAAGACCTGATCGAGGATTTAAACAAGCAGCTGGGCGCGGCTGTGCATGAAAAGGGAGTGGCAGAATATGCCCGAGATGAAGCCCAAAGGGCAAAGCAGGAGGCCGAGTTTACTAGGAATGAGGCAGAGGCTGCCAAGAATACGGCCGAAGATGACGGTTACAACATGGGAGTAGCCGAGACCCAGGCCACCCTTAAGGCGCAGATTCCTAGAGTGTGTAGGTTTTATTACTCCCAGGTTTGGGAAGAAGCATTGAAGCAAGCTGGGGTGGATGCTTCATCTGATTTGTGGAAGTCGGAGAGCATATTCTACCCGGCGGCCATCCGTGAGGCCACTTCTACCAACTCCGCGGCTACGTGTGATCAACCCGAGGAAGAGATCACCCCATCGGAAGACTTACAGGCCAGCGGTTCCTCTAGCAAGGCGCCCAAAGAAGGAGAACTTCAGGATGTGATAATGATATCTCAGCATACGGGTCCTGAGGCACCTAAAGAGGTTACTGAGCCCGTGGTTGGCATTCAGGTGTCTAGTATAGAGGAGCCAGCCACACTTGCACAGCCGCCACAGGCCATTCCCCTTGCTGTGGTCCCTCAGAGTACCGGCGCTGGCCCTGTTCAGCCTTCCCCAGAAGGGACCATCCTCCCGGGCATCGAAGCTGATCCTGTTCCTTCCTCTCAGGACGTGACCGACAAAAAAGTAGAAAAGTAGAGACCTTGGCTAGGCTTTTGTATTCATTTTTATTTTAACGATTAACTTGTTTCCTTTTATTTCAAAAACCTCCTAATTTATTGATGATTTGCAAGCATTTGAACATGTATATATGAAATCTTGTTTATCCTTTTTCTTTCTGGTTACATCGTTAACTGCCCTCGTTGATACGCAATATTTGTTTATGAATTCTGCGCTGTTTCATTTTATCATGTACGAATATCTATGCATGCAATACGTTTATCATCATGTTCCCCAAACCTTAACTTATTTGCACCCGCAGAGGCTTTAGATTCATTTCTAACCCTCGTTTAATGAAGATATAGGCACCATTTTCGACGTCACGCATAGTAGCTAAGTCTTGCTTAGTGCCCAATTTTCTCATCCAAGTAGTTGGTTTCCCCATAGGCTTGAGTCCGAGGACCATGCAATGCCTTGGTTCTGTCCAAAACCCAGTTTTCCTCATCCAGGTAGTTAGTTTTCCCATAGGCTTGAGTCCGAGGACCATGCAATGCCTTGGTTCTGTCCAAAACCCAGTTTTCCTCATCCAGGTAGTTAGTTTTCCCATAGGCTTGAGTCCGAGGACCATGCAATGCCTTGGTTCTATCCAAAACCTAGTTTTCCTCATCCAGGTAGTTGGTTTTCCCATAGGCTTGAGTCCGAGGACCATGCAATGCCTTGGTTCTGTCCAAAACCTAGTTTTCCTCATCCAGGTAGTTGGTTTTCCATAGGCTTGGTCCGAGGACTTGCAATGCCTTGGTTCTGTCCAAAACCCAGTTTTCCTCATCCAGGTAGTTGGTTTCCCCATAGGCTTAGTCTGAGGACTATGCAATGTCTTGGTTCTGTCCAAAACCTAGTTTTCCTCATCCAGGTAGTTTGGTTTCCCATAGGTTGAGTCCGAGGACTATGCAATGCCTTGGTTCTGTCCAAAACCTAGTTTTCCTCATCCAGGTAGTGGTTTTCCCATAGGCTTGAGTCCGAGGACTGCAATGCCTCGTTTCTGTCCAAAACCTAGTTTTCCTCATCCAGGTAGTTGGTTTCCCCATAGGCTTGAGTCCGAGGACTATGCAATGCCTTGGTTCTGTCCAAAACCTAGTTTTCCTCATCCAGGTAGTTGGTTTCCCCATAGGCTTGAGTCCGAGGACTATGCAATGCCTCGGTTCTGTCCAAAACCTAGTTTTCCTCATCCAGGTAGTTGGTTTTCCCCTAGGCTTGAGTCCGAGGACTATGCAATGCCTCGGTTCTGTCCAAAACCTAGTTTTCCTCATCCAGGTAGTTGGTTTCCCCATAGGCTTGAGTCCGAGGACCATGCAATGCCTTGATTCTGTCCAAAACCTAGTTTTCCTCATCCAGGTAGTTGGTTTCCCCATAGGCTTGAGTCCGAGGACCATGCAATGCCTTGGTTCTGTCCAAAACCTAGTTTTCCTTTGGCGCTGGACCTTGGCTTTAGGGGAGTTAGCTCCCCGGCCAAGCCCCTAGAATTATCCGTGCGATTAACGCTACCAAGCGTAGCCCCTAGTCAAGAAGCATAGCCCCTAGCGGAACTTTACTCTAAAACTCTATAACCAGTTGTCAGAAATGACAAGGGAACTCTCTCGACCCACCGCCTATGCCAACACACAAGCCTTTCCCACAGACGGCGCCAATTGTAAGGACACGATTCGTAACGAACCGTAATAGTGTTGGGTTCGCACGTAAAAAGGCCCAAACAATATCATTTGTAGAGCGTGGGGTTTGAAAGGCTAGGCCTTAGTCACCAGGTGGTGGGTTTTTCGTGGTGGTCATGCGTGGTTAAGTTTTCTTCACCCCTGGAACCTTTCTCCTGGAGGTGGGCTGGGAGGCTCTGGTTTTTGGCCATTTTTCCCAGCCCCTTGCTTGGTGCACCTACCTTTTTATTATATAGTCCTGTCTTGGTTGATCCTGGCCCTCCACTTGTTGGTCAGGCAGGTGCTTATTTCTGTATCCATCCCATCAACCGTCCTCTCTTACTTTCTATTAGTTGCATGGATCGAAGTTTACACCGTCCAAACGTCTTTTCTCATTAATCAGCTCTGGGTATTGGCAGGTGCATTTACTGAAGAGGGGACGCATTTTCCTTGGTCCAATTTCACACCCTGCTTCCCTGTGGGCCCCATTCCGTTCACATCCCCTTGAGGGGGCTGTTTGGGGATTGCCTCCACCACGATGTTGGTCTTCCCATTGAAGCTCTGGAATGCCGAAGACAGGGTAGTTTCTCAGCCGTTCCCCTTGCTACCCCGGCCATTGATCATTCGTCCTCGGCACGGGCCTTGGGCCCAGATAGAGTTTGGGCCAGATTGCAGACCTCTCGGACCCACAATGTCTAAGTTTATTGATATGTGTAACACTTACATTCTTTAATTAGCTTATTTTTTGGAATTAGTGCTATAATTTTTCACTTATTTCAATGTGAGGATTACATTTTTTGATAGATCAATAATTGCACATTTAGAACCACTAATACTAGCAAAAGTATCATAGGGCTTCTCTAAAAGAATGAACAAATTCACACCCGAATATATGATTTCAATGCTATTTTGGTGTCATGTCCCCTACCTGCTGTGTAAAGGGTCTATGTATATGAATTTGTGCATGTACTATATGAGTTGTATGAAATAATATGCTTTGTGGGTGTGTGTTGATGACTTTATGGCAACAATTTTGCAAAAACAATGCTATGCGTACACAGGGTATGATGCAGTAGACTGTAGATACAAAGGAAGCGATTTTTAGTAGAATATCAAAGAATTCTGAGGTCACCTTTGTGTTCCTTTGACTTTGTTTTGGTTCTGTTCCTCTCCGTGTCCCTGGTTCAGTTGTTCTTTGTTTGTTGTTGGGCCTTGCTTAAAGCTATATATTTTACTTCTTTCTCTTTTTTGGTTCTGGAATTCCCCGAATGTTGGCAATTGTGACTCTGTGGTATCCTTATGATTTATACTTCTGGGATTGTTGTTTTGTGGTGGTTTATTTGTTATGGTGTAACTTTGTAAGGCTCTCTGTTCAGTCTCTTGATGGTGTTTTTTTTTTTTTGGTTAAATTGGATGAGTTTTTGTTTTTGTTTTTGTTTTGTGGCAGAGAGAGAGAGAGAGAGAGAGATTATATATAAATTGAGACCAGAAAAGATACAAACAGGCCATGAAGCCCATAGTCCATAATACAACCAGCATGGAGCCATAACAGCAAACTGTAGCAGACTACAAAAACAAAATCCAAAAACCAAAAAAGCTCCCACAACAAACTCAAGAAACTAACAAAAGGAATGCAACACCAATTCTGGGAGTTTATCCCCACTTGGTTCTCCTTCAAAGTAAGATTTAGATGTCCATTTGTCTAGTTCATGTGCCATTTTATTAATGTCTCTATCCACCCACTTGAGTTTTGAAGAAATTAAAAAAAATAAAAGCAAAATTTACAAAATTCATGTTTATCTATAAACACTAAAATAAACTTCAAATGGGTCATTTTTGTATTTTCATCATATATATATCACTCGATTCAAGCTCGATTTTTTTTTTTTCCTATGAACAGTCAATTGTAGGCCATTTCATGATCTTCAATATAGGAAGGTAGGACCAAATTAATTTGATCAATTGGTTGGATTTTAGTTAAAAGTCAATCATATTTGGTCAATCCATTCAAAATTGATTGAAATTGACAAAAAAAAAGGGTTTAGCCATTAAATCCTTCGAACTGAAACTCAAATTTCCGACAAGGTTTTGTTTCAATGGACCAATTTACATGATTGGTAATTCAAAACTCTATAGTACTAGGTTGGTATAGATTACATAAACAAATTCCACAGCACTTTGTTGTCGAAGTTTGCACATCGTTACCTTTTTTAGGCCTAAGCTTTTCACAAGCCAATCGAATCAATGTTAAAACTACTCATGAATGTATTAGAATTGAACTGCAAATCTGGAATATACTAAAAATTTTTTAGAATTTTTGGACAACAAAAATATAAAATGCTGCTTGTATGTAACATGCACAGAGAATAACATATACACATTAAGAACTATAAAGGAAAAAATGACTCTTATCTTCCACAAATCATTGTAACTGTCAAATTATTTGAGGATACGATGTCTTGGCTTTCCATGTAAGATTCTGTATCTATAGAGCTTTCTCTCATTGAAGTAAAAGTAGGTTGTCTAGGCAATGGAAGAGTTGCACTTTCACTCTCTAGCATTAACACAACAGAAGACATAGTTGGTCTCTGAGATGCAGAATCTTGGACACACAGCATTCCCAAATGTATGCATCTCAATACTTCATCACGAGAACATGAATCCTGAATAGAAGGATCAATGAGCTCCATTGCTTTTTCTTCATTCCAAAGATGCCATGCCTAATACCATTCCAAGACATTGTGTCAATACATTTAATCTCCAATTAAAATTTTAATTTCTAATCTCAAGTGAACTAAAACAGAGGACAATAGATGTACTTACACGTCCTATAAGGCTTGAATATTCGGATAAACGAAAGCTAGTGTTCTTCCTGCCACTCACAATCTCTAGTAGTAATACCCCAAAACTATAGACGTCTGACTTTACTGAGAATAAGCCTTCCATTGCATATTCTGGAGACATGTAGCCACTGCATTTGAACAAAGGTTGTGAAATCCAGATTAATTAAGGTGTTGACAAGGGTAAGAAATGTGTTGATTTATTTTACATGCATAGAAATGTCATACTTACAAGGTGCCAACAACTCGATTTGTATTTGCTTCATGTTGGTTTCCCCCAAATATCCTAGCCATTCCGAAGTCTGAAATCTTTGGGTTCATCTCTTCATCCAACAAAATGTTACTAGCCTTTAGATCTCGATGAATTATTCTCAACCTTGAATCTCGATGGAGATAAAGGAGTCCTCGTGCAATCCCTTCAATAATTGTGAAACGTTTTCTCCAATCTAGTAGTGCTTGCTTGCTTGGGTCTGCTAATTATGTTCAATAAAAAATGAGAAAAAATTATTGAAACAAACTCCTTTTCACAAGCTTTATAAATTCATTAGTGCATATTTCTGCATGGTTTTATAGTAACAAGTTTACAATCTATAGATTCAGAAAAGGACATACCGAAAAGAAAGCAATCCAAGCTTTTGTTTGGCATGTACTCATAGAGAAGCATCTTTTCTTCCCCTTGAATGGAGCAGCCTAATAGTCTTACAAGATTTCTATGTTGTAATTTGGCAATCAGAATAATCTCATTCTTAAACTCCTCCAGACCTTGACCAGATCTTACTGAAAGCCTTTTTACTGCTATTTCTTGTCCCCCCGGAAGCTTACCCTGGTAATGGAAAAAAGTAGCAACTTTAGTACATTTGACCTCACTTCTCAAAATTCTTGCAGAGATACTTAACATAAATATTCATCACCTTGTACACAGGACCGAATCCCCCCTCCCCAAGCTTGTTTTCTTCACAAAAGTTGTTTGTAGCAAATGCTACACAATTGAAATTAAACAATGGTAATTCCAGTCCATTTGCTTGATCTCCATCAATGCTGAGGTCAGCTGGTCCAGAAAGATCAGTAGAAAATTCCATACTTTTGCTTGATTCATAAATTCGCAATGGTGTATCATTGTCATTGCCACCGGAAATTGAGGACACTGTGGCCAAAACTAAAGATAAAATGAAAAGGTGAGAAGTTAGTATTACAAACAATTAAGTTCTTAAGCTGTCCAAAAAGGATTTACTTTCATTCATCTAATGGAACAATTGAAGTACTACCTTTCCGTTTTGTTTTGAACCTCCATAACAGGAATGTGAATACAACTAGGAGGACTACTCCAGCTACAACAATTATTATTATCACAAGGATGGATAATTTTCTCTTGCCACCTACATACACAGAGAAAAATGTCATTATGTGTAAATTGTTCTGAGAATTCTTATTATCTCTGTTTTCCTACAGCTTCCAGACAACCAAATGGAATTCATGACAAACCAGTTTGGGTTCGGTCACTTGGCTAATTGGAATATTATAGTAGAGTTCTAAAGCACACACTAGCTCTGTGATTATCCAAGCTAGCTTTTTGAATATTATGCTCTATGTTTTGAACAGATTGAATGGAGAACAAAGAAAATTCAAGTGATAGTGTGATCAGTCTATCCCTTAATATCAAGGAAGAACAGTTAAATAAACAAGTAGTTGGTTACTACTATAACACATTTAAATAATGGGAATCACCATGGAAGAATGTTTACTACAGATCTAGGCAAAGGCTCAATTCAGCATATTATTGTTCCAAAACAAACATTCACACTAAAGTTCTAGTTGCATTTTAGGAAATAATTGAAAATAGATGACATAATAATATTTGGAAATGAATAAGAGACCTGCTGATCCACATTATTTCGTTGACATCTTAGAAATTTTCCATGGATAACAGTACTGCACTATGATCTATGAATAACTAAACTTCTTAACTCAAGAACAATAACAATAACAAAGGGAGTATACTTTACCTAATTCAGAATCTGCGAGACGGATTTTCAGCGTATTTCCAGCTCTTGGGAATTGATGCATATCCAACAAGTCCCCCTTCCATATCAAGCACCCAATCCCACTAGCATCTGCGTATGCAGTACAGGAACAATTGTTTAGACACTTGCTCTCACAGCTCTCATTGGAATCCTTCGTCACCACTTCAAGATTTGCAAAATCTGGCAACTTCGAGCACTTGACATCCAAAAACCCGTCCTCTCCAGCAGTTTCCTGTGTCACACTACTAAGGTTCCTTTGACACTGCAATTCAGTTCTTCTCCTACACCCACCGGACCAATTCCCCTTGTACCATTGATCAGGGTCCACTGGATCAAACCCTTGTACACAACTGCACACAGGTGAATTTAACTCATTGCAAAGCCCAAAATTACCACAAAAATTATAGAGTTCACATTCTTTATCTGCTGGCTGAGACTGGATGGTATCCCACTTACTTCCACCTTCATCCCACCTTAATTGCTCTTCATATCCATCCCAACGAATCCGAAACCTTAACTTATCTGAACTGTTCATTGGGGTATAAGTAAAATACCTGCTTTGATTTTCCAAATCAGAAAGTTTAAAACCATACAAATAGCTGCTTGTTATGTTTGGAACACCAGAAAACGTTCTTCCATCCCAATATCCACTTCTCCACCGCCTATGCTCTCCTTCCCATATCACGATTTGTGGTGAGGCCCGAGGATCAACCCCCATGGCGTAGTTTCCTGGTGAAGGATCGTTGGCTGATTTCCATGAATTGAAAGCGCGATTCTCACCCCTTTCAGCATTCACTTGCACTCTCATGCCAGGCAAAAATGTATCCGTTGGATCATTGAAACTCTCCCAATGTTTCTTGCCGTCATCGCTAGAGAGAATGAGATTTCCTGTATCATCAAGCCTCGCTGTTGTGTTTGCTGATACGATTGAAGCATTACTTGACCAAACTTCTGTATTATTTCCAGCCACAACCATCAAATTACCATCGTCTTTAAACATCAAGACACCCTTTTTATCAAAGAGTGGATTTTTTCTATTTGCAACCCATATAACTGATGGTTCATTTTCTTGAATGTTGTGATACCATATTCCAACATATCTTAATGATGAATTAGCAGGGCTAAAGAATCCCAGTTGGAAGTTTTGGTCATCTGATATCAGATGGCCATCAAGCCCATCACTCAGGTTTTGGCCTTGTGTGATTGTATTAGCTGCATGGCTCAACAAAGAAAGATAGTAGGAAATGAAAAAGAACGAGAACAGAAAAGCGTCAACTGGGTTTCTTTTGCTAGTGATAGCCATCTCACAACTTGTGACAATTTTGGAGATTCATATGTAGGAGGAGCTATAGAAGTAGCAATGTTAATGGGGGGTATGATATTCAAGAAAGAGCTCCAAAGGCCGCCCGTTGATATTATCTGACTAATGATGTAGGTTCTATGCCACGAAATGCAAAAGGTCGTAAAAGAATATTGGTTAGGTGAATGCCACCAAAGTTCAATCCCTGTGTCCTTGACTTGCTTCCAAAACAACTTTGTTAATTAGGATTTGGCTTCTTGTTCATTATCTAAAAATCAAATTAATGGACGGGAAAGTTTAGGACCATATAATTTTTCACAACTTTTTATCATAATTGTAAGGTGGCAGAGTGTGATTGGTAAAAAAAAAATAGTAGATCCTTATGTAATTGATATTTAATCACTCATAATCTATCACGTTAGAATTATAACAAAAAAATTGTAGAATAATTTATGATCTTGGAACTACTTTTATCGCCCAATGGTGTCCACCAAAAGCCACTGACCAGGTAATATAATGTCACATCCAACTGTTTAACTTTTACGCATTACTTTCCAAGACCTTTCTTCTCTCTCTAAAATATGGTCATTTTTCAAACTAATTCTGCTTCATCTGGGAAGGTTTATTATAATGTACTACTACTTTATTTATCTATTTATTTTGCATTTCTGTTGACTTTAATAATGGGAACATGATAGATGTAATTGAGATCTTGAACTCATGTTTTACACTTGGAGCTGAATCAAAATTTTGCACTAAAAACATATTGGTCACATTTATCTCTTCTAAGGTACCATTTAATATGAGATTGATTCAGTTTATTTATTTATTTTTAACTTCTAAAAACTAAGCAGTGGTAAATCTCCCTTTTTCCCCTAATTAGATTTTTAGATTTTCACCTGAAAATCTGAAAGAAAACCTAAAAAGAAAAAAGAATGAAAATCTAAAAGAAAACCTAAAAAGAAAAAAGAAAAAAAAAGTAACCACTCGATTCAACACAACCTGTTCATGGTTCATGGTTCTGTTTGAGAACACAAAAAGAAGGAAAAATAAAATTAGAAGTATGATAATGTTTTACCAAAAAAAAAATTTGTGTTTCATTGTTAAACAAAACTAATAAAAGAAAATGGATGCTACTGTCAGCATGCTTTTTAGAGTTTTCCAGAAGAACACCAAATTGGACCCCATCCCATGTGGAATTGAAAATACTTTCTACCTAGTTGCTTGATAAAGAAAGAATAAAGAATTAGGTTTGAACTACAGCCCACGTGATAGACTAGTCCTTAATTTTATCATAGAATTATTAAAGAGAACAGTTATTAAGTTACCTTTAAATTATAAATAAGTTTGACCATTTTATGTACTGGATTTGGACTGTAATGCCTGGAATGGACCTAAATAAGGGAATCTAAAGAACCCAGTACTGGATTGTATCTAGTATTATCATGGTAGGTTTGTTTACTAAAATTTCCTCTATAGCCCTTACTTACACATGGGCTTACGTTGCCGCGTTAGAGTCCAAAAATGTGCAGGGAAACTGGGCACGTTTAGTCTGCATTTTTTGACAGGCAGCAAATAATTATGTAATTTTTCCACTCCGTACACAAGTGTTACCGTGTAAAATGAACGTGTTTGGTAAAGCACTGTACATGACCTTAACAATATGATTGGATGAAAAAGAAGAAGGTAAAAAACATTATGTTTATGGGATATGGGACTGGACATACTCAAAAAGATAGTTAGATATTTAAAGAGGTTTGAATACCTTCATTTGTTAAAAAAAAGAAAGAAAAGAAGCTAGATTGGAGGGAGGGAAAAGAAATAAGGGGAAGTTAGAGGAGCGGACAATGGTCATAGACATTCCTTCTTTTTTGTTTGAATGTTTTAATAATTTAAAAGAAGAGGAGAGAGGAGAAGATGTTCGTCCTCTTATTTGGTTGTAGGGTTGTAATAAAAGAAAAGAATAATGTATAAAGAAATTGGCAATTATACCATCTATGTTTGAATTGCTGTAATAAATTTTTTGAATTTTCAAGTGTTTGTCTCGATTAAAATTGTCGGTTTGACCATGAAAAAATGGTTTGCAGGCGTGTAAATTGTTTTATGCCCTTCAAGGGGTGGAATGTTGTGAGATCAAACGATCAAAGTAAGGAAATGAGTTAATGAGTCAATAACATTTTAAGTTAGGAGTAAGCTAATAGTCTTGTACTACCTCCGACAAAGTTGTTGTTACAGTATTAATTTGAAATATTTTATAATTTTTGTTGGAAGAACAAAATATTTCAATACTTATAAATATTGGAGTATTGTTTTGAAAACAATGAGTATTGAGAAATAAATAATGTCGGTAAGAGTCTTGTAACTCAAATAACACTTTTTAGTATTCTAATGAAGACATCTAAATTCAAATACCATCTTCCCATTATAAAAATAAACTAAGTGTGTGTTGGCTTTAAATTAAAAAAAGAAAAAAAAAACAGCTTATTTTACTATTCAGCTTATTTTTTCTATTATTCATGGGCTCCACTGCATTTTTTGGTACTATTTATGGGTTCTATTGTACTATTTTAGCTAACTTTTATCTTTACCTACAGTACTTTCAGCAAAAAGTTTTTAATTTCAGCAAAATAAATGGATCACAAACAGATCCTATAAATCATGATATTTGACAACTTTATCCCCATTTATCTTTTAATATATACTTATAAGTGAAATGTTAATTAGAATGCTTTTCATGTCCCCTCATCCCTCTCTTCTTAAAAACAAAAAAAAGAAACATTTATTTATTATACTATATTTCTTTTGAGAAAAATGTCATTTTCCATTCTTTCATTTTTCATCTACCCACTTATTTTTTTATCACTCCCACCAAAAAAAGAAAGTACGAGAAAAGGAAAAAGCAGTAGGTGCACTTCACTGCATTACTACTCATCAGGTGTCCTAAACCCACTATTTTATTGTTAATTAACTCGCATATTACATCTAAACTCTTAAACAAAGCTTTCAAGTATAAACCATAGGGTTCTAATTAATGGTGGAACATGCCAACATACAATAACACGGCTTTGAAGAGGAGACTCCAATGTTGGATCTCCAACATGCTTCATATGGGTTAGGTTTAAGAAAAGTATTACTTAAAGACTTGTATATTGACTTGTCTCTATGTTCAAGAATAGATATATTAGAAATAAATGAGTTACACAATTTTATTTTATTTATGTTAACAAGCGATGCCTATCCAATATCAAAACAATTGGGTGGTAAAGACAACGAGTCAATTAAATAATAAGAGAAGTGTAATATTTACAATATTTTCATAATACTTTTACAAAATATGCTAGATGATAAATTGTTATTGGTTCTAATTGAACCCACTTCAAATATTACTTTTTTATCTATCAACAATAACCCATAACAATTTGTCACTTTAAAAATGTTATAGAAATATTATAGATTTATCATTTATAGTTAAATAAATGAATAGGAAGATCCTATTTGATAGCTAGTGTCCAATGAAATAAATATGTATAGGACACTCCGTATTGCCGAAATACAACAACACGGCTTCCTGCTTCCTCATTAGGAAGAATTAAAAAGTGGTACGTAGTAAGGAGACTCCCATGTGGGTCTCCAACATGCTTCATATGGGTTGGGATTTGAGACGAGAATGAATCGAAAAATACAAAAGAAAATTATTACTTAAAGACTAGCATATTGACTTGCCTCTCTATTCAACAATAGAGATAAAAGAAATAAACGAGACACACATGCAATTTTATGAGTTTTTAATGTTAACAAGCTATAGCCATGCAAGATCAAAGCTATAGGTGATGAAGATGAGGGAAGTGAAGTTAATTAAATAAATAGCAAGGTTCTATTTCGTAGATGGGGGTTCAAATCACTATATATATATATATATATATATATATATATATATATATATAATTAAAGCTTACAAACTCAATTTTTAATTTTTATATACAACTTTTTAAAATTTTAATTTTTTTTCTTAATTTTTTAAAACTCGTATAAATATAGTACTTTAGCACACTTTCACACCTTTTCAATAAAAAAATTTTAACAAAAAATTAAATAAACTCTTCTCAAACGACACACCATATGCTGCACGACTTGCTCTACCTTTCGTGGAAGTTTATGATTACTGGGTAGATACTTTCTAATTGAAAAATGTGATTCTTTTTTATTAGTTCCTACTTCCTAGTTCCTTGTCGTGACTTCACAACCAATGTGATGAAGACTGAGGGCACTTGATAAATCAATCGAAGACTTCTGTCTCTTTATTTTGACTGCAATGGTTATGAATTTCTTTGATAGAGAGATGCCTAGCTACGCTCTTGTTTTTCTTTTGTGCTCCAAGGTAGTTTCCCCACTCTTTCCCATTGGTCGGTAGCTCCAATTGCAAGTTTATCGTGGGTCGCAATTTGCAACTTCTAAAATTCTAGCGGTTGCCCCCCACTTTGAATAGTTAAAGACTTAGTCTTTGTTTGGTACTAAATTTAGTTGAAATTAAATTTTTTTTATTAAAAATATTGTAAATAAAGCTAAAAAGTAGTTAAAATAGTATAATAGGATCTATAAATAGTATCAAAAAGTGCAGTGAAAACTGAAACCCATGAACAATAGCAAAAATACGTTGAACATAAAAAAAACTGGCTTTTTAAGCCAATGCCCAATGCACACTTAAAATGACTAAATTCATTATTTATTCATAAGCATATATTTTTAGGATAGATGGAAATTTATCAATACTTTTTTTTTTTTGTCCTATTATCCTATTCAGAAGTTCAAAATGTTAGAATTCAATGTGAGAAACATATAGTAAATAGTTTTAGAGATAAGTGGCAGTTTATAAAAGAACCACAAATCGGGATTGTATCTAGAATTATCATGGAAGGTTTGCTTACTTAAATTTCCTCTATAGCCCTTACTTCCACATGGGCTTACGTTGTCGCGTTAGAGTCCAAAAATGTACAGGGAAACTGGGCACGTTTAGTCTGCATTTTTTGAGAGGCAGCAAATAATTATGTAATTTTCCCATTCCGTACTCAAGTGTTACCGTGTAAAATGAACGTGTTTGGTAAAGCAGCGTACATGACCTTAACAATATGATTGGAGGAAAAAGAAGAAGGGAAAAAATATTATGTTGGTGGGATGAGAAACTGCATATACTCAAGAGAATAGTTAGATATTCGAAATTATTTGAACACACTCTCATTTGTTATATTAAAAAAAAAGGTGAAAAGCAGTGTACATGACCTTAACAATATGATTGGAGGAAAAAGAAGAAGGGAAAAAACATTATGTTGGTGGGATGAGAGACTGCATATACTTAAGAGAACAGTTAGATATTCGAAATGATTTGGACACTCTCATTTGTTTATTAAAAAAAAAAAAAAAGGCGAAAAGCAGTGTACATGACCTTAACAATATGATTGGAGGAAAAAGAAGAAGGGAAAAAACATTATGTTGGTGGGATGGGAGACTGCATATACTCAAGAGAATAGTTAGATATTCGAAATGATTTGGACACTCTCATTTGTTAAAAAAAAAAAAAAAAAAGGCGAAAAACACCTTCTAGTCCTTACATTTTCAGGCTATTCTCATTTTAGTCCCTACATTTTATTTTTACCGCTTTTAGTCCCTATATTGAAAAACACTTCCCGTTTTGGTCTTTGCCGTTACATCAGAAATGGAGAAAAATGATGTGGCAAACGGTAGAAATAAATAATACTAAATTAATGTCCACATGGACTAAATTAATAATAAAAAATGTTTTTTGACATTAAAAAATGCCACATCAGCATCTAAATTAAAAAAATTAATTTTGACAAAATAAAAAAAATTAAAAACTAAAAATCATATGAATTGAGATCTAAGGTTGTCTTGAACAAAAACAATAAGAATACAAATCTAGATCCAAGAACACAAACCCAGAAATTTATAAATAAATAAAAAAAAAAAACAAAAAACAAAACCCAAAACATTTTGGACCAATATACATTTATATTCAACCATAAATAGGTCTAAGACATTTCTTCTTCAAAATTTCAATAGCTAAAAAGCACATTTTTTCAAAAAAAAAAAAATGAAAAAACCAAATAAATTAAATGCATCTAAAGCAAAATTCAAAGGAAAATTGGAAAAAAAAAAAAGGCTAAAAACTGTGTCATATTGACCTACATAATTGCCCATAAAGAGATAATTGGTATCGGGAGCATTTCCTCCTATCCGAAAGAGCTCGATGAGATCGTAGAATTGGCCATGGATATCACCGAAAACCGTCACTGGACACTTCACCGGCTATACGTGCCAATCCTCAACGAGAATCGCCCTCGCCTGATCGCAAAGTGTTTTCACCTCTGCCTCCTGCAACGGCTTGCACTCCATCAGATGCTCAATCTGACGATCCAGATCTGTGTGTGACGGCATCGTTTCGTGTCTTTTTCAGTTAGTCAGTCACTCTCTCTCTCTCTCTCCCTCCGATCAGATTTGCACCGCTGAGATCGCCGACTTCACTAATCAAAATCAAATCAATACCGCAAAGGTCACACTGATCTCTGAGATTCAAAGATTTTCTTCAATTGAAAATGTTTTTGGGTTTTGTTTTTTATTATTTTTTTTTTTAATTTTAAATTTCTGGGTTTGTGTTCTTATTGTTCTTGTTCAAAACACCCTTCAATCTCAATTTATATGATTTTTAGTTTTTAATTCTGTTTTTAATTTTTTTTATTTAGTTAAAATTAATAAATTAATTTTTTTAATTTAGATGCTGACGTGACATTTTTTAATGTCAAAAAACATTTTTTATTATTAATTTAGGCCACGTGGATATTAATTTATTATTATTTATTTCTACTGTTTGCCACGTCAGATTTTTCCGTTTCTAATGTAACGGCAGGGACCAAAACAAGAAGCGTTTTTCAAGATAGGGACTAAAAGCGGTAAAAATAAAATGTAGGGACTAACATGGGAATAGCCTAAAAATGTAGGGACTAAAAGGTGCTTTTCGCAAAAAAAAAACTAGGTTGGAGAAAGGGAAAAGGAATAAGGGGAAGTTAGAGGAGCGGAAAATGGTCATAGACATTTCTTCTTTTTGTTTGGATGTTTTAATAATGTAAAAGTTAGGAGAGGAGAGTAGATGCTCATTCTCTTATTTGGTTGCAGGGTTGTAATAAAAGAAAAGAATAATGTATAAAGAAATTAGCAATTATGCCGTCTATGTTTGAATTGCTGTAATAAATTTTTTGAATTTTCAAGTGTTTGTCTCAATTAAAATTCTCGGTTTGACCATGAAAAAATGGTTTGCAGGCGTGTAAATTGTTTTATGCCCTTCAAGACTAGGGGTGGAATGTTGTGAGATCAAATGATCAAAGTAAGGAAATGAGTTGAGTCAATAACATATTAAGTTAGGAGTAAGCTAATAGTCTTGTGCTACCTCCGAAATGCTAGTCGACAAAGTTGTTGTTAGTATTAATTTGAAATATTTTATAATTTTTGTTGGAAGAACAAAATATTTCGATAGTTACTAATATTGGAGTACTGTTTTGAAAACAATGAGTATTGAGAAATAAATCATGTTGCTAAGAGTTTTGTAACTCAAATGACACTTTTTAGTATTCTAATGGAGACGTCTAAATTCAAATACCATCCTCCCATTGTAAAAATAAACTAAATCATGATTACTTTATACCCATTTATCTTTTAATATATACTTAAAAGTGAAATGGTAATTCAATGTAGAACACTTTTCATGTCATCTCATCTCTCTCTTCTTACAAACAAAAGAAAGAAATATTTATTTATTATACTATATTTCTTTTGAGAAAAATGTCATTTTCCATTCTTTCATTTTTCATCTACCCACTTGCTTTTTTTATCATTCCCACCATAAAAAGAAAGTATGAGAAAAGGAAATAGCAGTAGGTGCACTTCACTGCATTACTACTCATCAGGTGTCCTAAACCCACTATTTTATTGTTAATTAACTCGCATATTACATCTAAACTCTTAAACAAAGCTTTCAAGTATAAACCATAGGGTTCTAATTAATGGTGGAACATGCCAACATACAATAACACGGCTTTGAAGAGGAGACTTCAATGTTGGGTCTTCAACATGCTTCATATGGGTTAGGTTTAAGAAACGTATTACTTAAAGACTTGCATATTGACTTGTTTCTAGATCTATATTCAAGAATAGATATATAAGAAATAAATGAGTTACACAATTATTTTTTATTTTTATTTATGTTAACAAGCAAGCTATCCAATATCTAAGCAATTGGGTGGTAAAGACAACGACGTCAATTAAATAATAAGAGAAGTATTACGTTCATAATATTCTTATAACTTTTTTACAATATATTCTACATGGTAAATTGTTATTGGTTCAAATTTAAAATTTAAACCCATTATCAAAATTTATTTTTTATTCACAAATTATAACCAATAACAATCTGCTACTTAGAAAGTGTCGTAAAAATATTACAGTGATAAAAATATTATAGACATGACATTTCTCGTTAAATAAATAATAGGTTGATCCCATTTGATAGCTAGTGTCCAATCAAATAAATATGCATAGGACACCCCGTATTGCCGACATACAACAACACGGCTTCCTGCTTAATTAGGAAGAACCAAAAAGTAGTAGTTAGGAGACTCCCATCATGTGGGTCTCCAACATGCTTCATATGGGTTGGGATTTGAGATGCGAATGAATAGGAAAGTACAAAAGAAAAGTATTACTTAAAGACTAGCATATTTGACTTGCCTCTCAATTCAACAATAGAGATATAAGAAATAAACGAGACACACATGCAATTTTATGAGTTTTTAATGTTAGTAAGCAATAGCTATGCAAGATCAAAGCAATAGGTGATGAAGATGAGGGAAGTGAAGTCAATTAAATAAATAGCAAGGTTCTATTTTGTAGATGGGGGTTCAAATTAATCAAATATATATATATATATATATATCTTTCTCAAAAAAAAAAAAAAATATATATATATATATATATATATTATATAATCAGTTTAGCTAGAACTTATAAACTTAGTTTTTAACTTTTAATTTTTATTTACAATTTTTTAATTTTTTTTTAATTTTTCGAAATATAAGTATACTTTAGTTTAGTACACTGTTACACACTTTCAGTAAAAAAAATTTAACAAAAAACTTAATAAATTATTCCTAAACAGATACAGCCATATTGCTGCAACACTTGCTTTACTCGTTGAGGAAGATGGTGATTATTGAGTAGGTACTTTCTAATTGAAAAATGTGATTTTTTTGATTAGTTCCCACTTCCTATTTCCTTGTCGTGACTTCACAACCAATGCGATGAGAGGACTGAGGGCCACTTGATAAATCAACCAAAGACTTTTGTCTCTTTACTTTGACTGCAATAGAGATGCCTAGCTACTCTCTTGTTTTTCTTTTGTGCTCCAATGTAGTTTCCCCTCTTTTTCCCATTGGTCGGTAGCTCCGATTGTAAGTTTAGCGTGGGTCGCAACTTGCAACTTCCGAAATTCCAGCAGTTGCACCCACTTTGAAAATATAGTTAAAGTGTCTAAATTCATTATTTTTCATAAGCATACATTTTTAGGGTAGGTGGAAATTTATCAATACTTTTTTTGTCCTATGTCCTATTCAGAAGTTCAAGATGTTAGAATTCAATGTGAGAAACATATAGTTAAGTTTTAGAGATAAGTGGTAGTTTATAAAAGAACCACAAATCATTATTACTTTTACTATCATACTGAGCTTGAACTCCAACCAAAAAAAATAAACGAATTCAAAAAGGAAAGTAAGGTTTTATTTATTTATTTGGGATATGATAGAATTTTAACTTATAGTACCAATTTTATAGTGATTATTTTTTATCATCAAACAAATATATCAATCAATTTTTATTATTTTTTATTATCTAGATGATATTCATGTTCAAGCCTCTACTTTTCAGTGTATTGATTTTACTCATGTTAGTTGTGTGTGTAATTCTGTTGCTCATGCTTTAGCAAAGAAAGCTAGTTCTTGTTTGGGGCTTTAGGTGTGGTTGGAAGACCTACCTGCCGACATTGCTCCCCTTGTTTTTTGTGATGTTCATTGGTCTGGTTTCTTAAAAAAAAAAAAAAAAAAAAAAAAAAAAAAAAAAAAAAAAAAAAAAAAAAATCAATTTTTGGTATATACAAGGTTTGAATCTTAGATCTTTTATTCAATAATAAAATATACTACTAAAGGTACTACAAGTTATATAGTTTTGCTATATAAAATTTGCAAACTAATGTTGCAATAAATGTGTTGTGGGCTTTAACAACCTATGCAAGGTTCAAACTTCAAACTATGCGAGGTTTGAATTGTTTCTTTAAATTGGTTTCAAATCAATTTGTAAGCTTAATGTAATAAAACTTGTAATATCACCCTAGCATTACCATTGGACAGTAACAAAAAAAAAAAATTTAATATTTAAACTAATTGAAATCCAATTGAAAATGAAACATTAAAATTAACATAAATGTCATTTTAGCACGTCGAAACAAAATATATAGTTTTTCTTTTCTTTTTCTCCCTTGACACCTACTCCAAGCTAACTCCTATCTATATTGACATCGTAACCCACCATACCGATCCAATCAATACTAATTTGCATCGGAAATTTGGAATCGTTAGAAAAATTTGACAGGAAATTAGGTTCATTTTTGACAAATTTCAAATATATTGTCCTTAATTTCCTATGCTAAATGAGCTAGAATTTTTTTTTAGCTAAATATTAATCTTTTTTTTTTTTTTGGGGGGGGGGGGGGGGGTAATAATATAAAACTTCGGTTTGGTAAAATTACATGGTAGGCATAGAGTTTATCAATTAGCGCAACATATGATAAAATTACATGGTAGGCATAGAGTTTGTCGATAAGGGCCTGCTTTTATTTCTGAAAAGTCATATGAAATATAAAATATTTGCCTGAAATAGATGGAAAGCCACAATGTTATCTCCATTTAAAGTCGACATAATAAAATATTTCTGGAATAACCGTTACGAAAATGACCTTAATAAGACAACAATGGTTTTATTTTTTTTTTTTCATGCCTTTTTCCCCCTCTGTAGGGGTTGGGGCGGTGCAATTGTGTTTTCTTTTCAGGAAAATTGTTTGCATGTATTATGGCAATCAATGGTTAAATATTCTTCAATAAATTTTCTCTTTTGGTTCTTCTGAAAATATCAACCAGCTTTAGAAAATCCAATTTGTTGATACTTTTAGTGACTAGTAGGTTTGAGTTATAAAGGCGATTATTACCCCTTTTTTTATATTTTAAATGAAGAATACTTGCATTACGAAGAAAGTGGGGCCTCTAAACCATTTTTACCATTTGGGCAGAAAACCCAAGCAAGGAGGTTGGGGGTCGTTAAAGGCCCATCCATATTGCAAAAAGGATGTCCAATAAGCAACATTGTGAGCCCAAAAATCCAGGTTCCGAGTACAAAACAAATAGGCTGTGTTATGATATTATTTTTATGAGAAATAAAAAAATCTGTCAAAATATTATTATTTTTTTTTCATAAAAACTTTTCTAAATTAGTTCATTAACAAATGCCCTTAGATTATTCGTTAACATTTCGCAATCAAAAATCCCACCAAGAGAGACATCTTAAAGATTCATTTACAATATTCAAAATTTGGTGTAGAGGTAGCAGAAGCAGTATTTTGGAGCTAGAGCTTCTGTTACTGCCAACGAATCACCTTCATATTGAACATAAGTGAAATTTTGCTGGACAGAAAGTTTCAGGGCTAAAAGACGAGTGTCCAAACAGTACTTCACCTTTGTCATTTCTACAAACTGCTGTTGCCAATGAGAAATTTGGTCTAATTGCTATATCATAATTTATTTTGACCCAGAAAATTTGTGTGGTAATAAAGTTTCTCTTAACATGATTAACAGGCATCAATATATCTTCATAAAGTCCATAATTTTTTTGGAGTATAATTTTGGACGAATTTTACATTGCATTTGCTTTGACATTGGAGACAAATATTTGTGTTATATTATATTGTTTTTATTTGCTATAACTTTTTGGGGGAACTTCACTCTTTTTTTTTCATCAGAAAAAAAGTCCCAAGCTAATTTTAAGGTTCCGAAGGCAAGGCTACTGTTTCTATAATGAAATGAAGAGGATTGTTCCTTTACCTAGAGTATCCGGTACAGTTGCTGGAATTTACCATTAGGGACTATTTTGGAATTGGAACTTTTACTCGGCCATGCCTCTCTTGAACACATTTGGAAAGAACTTTTGTTGCCCAATATTCTCAATATGATGATCATGTGAGTGGTCAACTTCTAGTGTGTATATATTAATATTTTATTGTTGTTAAGTTCCTGTTGGACCACCTTATTTACCACATCATTAGTCACATAATCATTATTTTTCTTACTTATTTTTTATTCATAATTTTTTTTACAATATTAAATATATGTATAAATAACTAGATAAGTCCCATAAAGAACACACGAAAACGTAAGAGCCAATAAAAAGAATTAATACTCTATATCAATACTTGGGGATCAATTAAGCTACACTAGTGAAAGAATATATTTTATACAATTATATTATAGTTTTACAACACTAGCTAAAATATTGTATTAAATTTTTTTAAATGTCACAGTTGTTTTAAGCGCACAACAAAATATGATAATATGTGAAGGTGTCAGGTCATCACAATTAATAAACTTTTATATTAGAAGTGGGTGTTCAATTCATTGACTAGGCTTAACAAATTATTGTGAAATTTTGTTATATCCATAAGTTTTAAATTTATGTATTTCAAGAAATGGTAAGTCCAAATAACATGATTATCGAACAGTTGTACTTTTTTGAAATGAATTTATGATCTGCTCTAATAAATGAGAGATGTTAGGAATACTAGCCTTTAAGCATGTGTTTACACATGCGTTTTTGGGTGAAATAATTTTTTCGTATATAAATCTCATCACACTCCTGGGTATTTTGGTGATTGAAAAATGTAGTAACCCTAAATTATGATAAATAAATATTATTTATATTTAGAAAATAGAAGAGCCTCTAAGTACACACTTAAGCGCATGCTTAGAGACTAGTTATGATGTATATAGAAACTTAATTATGATATTTTACTAATAATTGTTTATTAGAGTATCTTTTTGGGTGGATGAATTTGTGGTTTCTATAGAGTAAATAATCTCAATAGATTATCAACAACAAAATTTTTCCTAATTGGTCAAATTAATCGTTGTTAAGTGACACTTGATATGATATTTTGTTTGTTTACAAAGCATCTTCATTTGGGTATGTTTTGATTTGGTATATATTTATGAATTTATTGAGATAAATAATGTATTCAAGAAAAGATTTGATCATACTTTGTATACTTCAAAAAGATAGATTGGTTTGGGATTAAAATTAACATTAAAATAGAAGGCTACAAGTTGAAGTTTTTTCAATGGTGGGAAAACTCTAATTTTCTCATTACTATCATAATTGGAAATCCCCAGGATATTCTATCACTAGTGAATTGGATCATAATAAGAGTAGATGAAAATTTTAATTTAAGAGAAAGTAAAAAATATATATAATTTTTTATTTATAGAGAACACAAAATTTCATTACTTAAAAAAGAAAGCTATATGACATTGTTTATTAAAAAAAAAAAAAAAAAATCACTGCCCACTGTTGGTTTGGTAAAGAGGAATATATAAAATGAATATTTCTTAATTAATAGGTTAATACATTTAAAATAAAATTTTCTTATGAGAAAAACACTTTGTTACAGATGACTAATTCTAATCCTAATATATGATTTTACGAATATTTTAGAAAATAAATTATATATATTATTATTATTTCCTTACAAAATAATCACATATACTTATTGTGGGGCCCAATAATTTGTGGCCCTGGCCCATTTATTCATTGGGGCCCAAGGCCCGAGCCGAGGAAGGTTATAGCCCAGGATAGGGAATACAAGTGCAAAATAGTCTTGGGACACAGTCCAGGACGATTCAGTCCTCGGCATGTCTGAGGTCTCACTGGAAGGAAGGGCAAAAACGGTACAGGAACAGCTTGGAAAAAAATCTAAAATATCTAGGTCAATAGAGAAGGATACCTAGAAAGTATATCGACCAGGGAAAGCTGCCCTTACTGCTATTCAATACTCTGCACCTGACAGAGCCATACTCTCCAGCTTTTACAACCACCCCCAACCACTCTGGATATGGGCTGATGGGACAAGTATCAGTCTTGGAAAAGTCGATCCTACACGTAGACGAAGGATAAGGAACACATGCTAGTATAAAAGGAAAAGTAAGCGATCCAGAGCAGAGGCGGGGAAAAATGGCCAAAAACCAGAGCCTCCGAGCCCGCCTCCAGGAGAAAGACTCCTATGGCGACCACGATTTAATTATGTGCGAACACCACGGAAAACCACCGTCTTGTGACTGAGGCCTAGCCTTTCAAACCCACGCTCTATAAATGATATTGTTTGGGCCTTTTTACGTGCGAACCCAACACTGTTACGGGTCGTTACGAATCGTGTCCTCACAATTGGCGCCGTCTGTGGGAAGGCTTGTGTGTTGGTATAGGCGGTAGGTCGAGACAGTTCCCTTGTCATTTCTAACAGCCGGTTGTAGTGTTCTAGCATAAAGTTCCACTAGGGGCTATGTTTCTTTACTAGGGGCTACGCTTCGTAGCGTCAGCCGCACGGATGGTTCTAGGAGCTTGGCCGAGGAGCTAATTCCCTTAAAACCAAGGTCTCATGCCATAGCCAAGGGGTTAATTCCCCCAACTACTTATTAAATATCAAGTTTTGAACAGAACCAAGGTATTGCATGGTCCTCGGACTCAAACTTATGGGGAAACCAACTACTTAGAAGAAAAACTGAGTTTTGGACAGAACCAAGGTATTGCATGGTCCTCGGACTCAAACCTATGGGGAAACCAACTACTTAGAAGAAAAACTGAGTTTTGGACAGAACCAAGGTATTGCATGGTCCTCGGACTCAAACCTATGGGGAAACCAACTATTTAGAAGAAAAATTGAGTTTTGGACAGAACCAAGGTATTGTATGGTCCTCGGACTCAACCTATGGGGAAACCAACTACTTAGAAGAAAAACTGAGTTTTGGACAGAACCAAGGTATTGTATGGTCTTCGGACTCAAACCTATGGGGAAACCAACTACTTAGAAGAAAAACTGAGTTTTGGACAGAACCAAGGTATTGCATGGTCCTCAGACTCAAACCTATGGGGAAACCAACTACTTATCAATATCTATCAAGTTTTGGACAGAACCAAGGTATTGCATGGTCCTCGGACTCAAACCTATGGGGAAATCAACTACTTATCAATATCTATCAAGTTTTGGACAGAACCAAGGTATTGCATGGTCCTCGGACTCAAACCTATGGGGAAACCAACTACTTATCAATATCTATCAAGTTTTGGACAGAACCAATGTATTGCATGGTCCTCGGACTCAAACCTATGGAGAAACCAACTACTTATCAATATCTATCAAGTTTTGGACAGAACCAAGGTATTGCATGGTCCTCAGACTCAAACCTATGGGGAAACCAACTACTTATCAATATCTATCAAGTTTTGGACAGAACCAAGGTATTGCATGGTCCTCGGACTCAAACCTATGGAAAGGTCAACTACTTAATAAAAATTCTAAGTTGCTGAATCCTCGGATCAAATACCAGAAGAGGTTAAAGTTATGAAAGTTATTAGGAAGATGATGAAACACCTTATTACTCAGCAACCTGTAGGGGCTGTTGATTTTTGGGTTATATGTCCTTGGATGATTACCTCCTACACCGCACCGAGCACTCAGCTGTCATCTCGGCTATTTTGAGGTAAGTATTGTTTTCTCAGGTCGGCATTATTGTGCCAAACAACTCTATTAAGTTCATAATAACATCTTTTCCTTAGCAAGGGTTTTGACCCTAAGTGCCATTTGTTCAAGTTGGCATTATTGTGCAGAATAGTTCTCGTAAGTTTATGATAACGTCTTTTTTCATGGTAAGGGATTTCGGCCCTAAGTATTGTTTTCTCAGGTCGGCGTTATTGTGCCAGACAGCCCTAATAAGCTCATCATAATATCTTTCCTTTTTCTTCTTAATAAGGATTTCAGCCCTAAGTATCATTTGTTCGATTCAGTATTATTAAGTCGGATAGTTTCAATAAGCACAGAGCAAGATCTTTTTATTAACTGGGATTTTGGCCCTAAGCATCATTCAAAATATAGAAATAATAAAGAAGTCGCAAAGTAGCGCGTCTATTTACTACATATTCATTCCAAAAAGAAGAGATAGAACATACGAAATAAAGCAATGATGATTTTTATTAATATAAAGGGGTATTACAGTGTACAAAGAAGGGCTTAAACAAGCCTATATAGAAAACGAGTTACTAAAACAAAAAAAACAAAAAAACAAACGAACAGCCAGAAATCTTTTTAAGCTCTACTCCCAAGTCTTTCCAAACTCTGCTCCATTAGCATCCATATTGAGAGGAGGACCTTCCTTGGTGGGAGAGGAGAAGAAGAGGAAGAAGGAAAAGCACCAAGATGGATCTGGTGGTGGAAAGAAGAAGAAAGAGAGGCAAAAGGAGGCACCAGTGAAAGAAGAGAGGAAGAAGCAGGGATACTTTGCCCCTGCGTCAGTCCTGACTCCTAACACGCTAGTGCCATGTTAGCTATGCTCATAAAAGAGCGGCTGGTACTGATAATGGGTGACCCCAGCTCAGTCGCGCCAAGAGTTTGACGCGACGAGCCCCTGCTTCGGATTTTGGCTGAAAGGGGGGTAAGAAGGATCTTGAGTCTCTGCCATCCCTGCCCTGACCGAGCCATCTTGAGCTTCATAAGAACATGATATTTCTGGGAAGGGTATGGTTCCTTCATTACTTACTCCTATCTCGAACGTATCACAATTTAAGGTGTAACTAGCGGATAAAGTAAATTCTGGAGGAGGCTAAGGGTTTTCAGATTTCAGAAGGATTAAAAGGGTCTCTGTACAAGAGAAATAACCTCTTGCTTTTCTTCTTATATGAAGGGCAAAACGGAAGGTATTTAATCTGTCCAGATTTCCAAGAAAATCTGTAAACGAGAATATACCCGTTCCACTTCCCTACACCGCCAATAACCGTCGAATTTAAATGGTCTCGTAAAGGGAAATCATTAAAGGCACGTTTTGGATAATCAAATGGCAGGAACGCATTGTGAATGAATTCAGAGGAATGTCTCATAGCTCGGTATGTTTCCTGGGTAGATGAAGAGACACCAACATTAATGAAGGACAGAGTTAAACGAGCCGTAATAAAGGCTTGGCATTACCAAAACCCTCCTCTCCGACTAAGAGGTCGGACAGCAGGATTTTGAGGGGCTATTGTGGGGCCCAATAATTTGTGGCCCTGGCCCATTTATTCATTGGGGCTCAAGGCCCGAGCCGAGGAAGGTTATAGCCCAGGATCGGGAATACAAGTGCAAAATAGTCTTGGGACACAGCCCAGGACGATTCAGTCCTCGGCATGTCCGAGGTCTCACTGGAAGGAAGGGCAAAAACGGTATAGGAACAGCTTGAAAAAAAATCTAAAATATCTAGGTCAATAGAGAAGGATACTTGGAAAGTAGAACGACCAGGGAAAGCTGCCCTTACTGCCATTCAATACTCTGCACCTGACAGAGCCATACTCTCCAGCTTTTACAACCACCCCGAACCACTCTAGATAGGGGCTGATGGGACAAGTATCAGTCTTGAAAAAGTCGATCCTACACGTGGACGAAGGATAAGGAACACATGCTAGTATAAAAGGAAAAGTAAGCGATCCAGAGTAGAGGCAGGGAAAAATGGCCAAAAACCAGAGCCTCCTAGCCCGCCTCCAGGAGAAAGACTCCTATGGCGATCACGATTTAATTATGTGCGAACATCACGGAAAACCACCGTCTTGTGACTGAGGCCTAGCCTTTCAAACCCACGCTCTATAAATGATATAGTTTGAGCCTTTTTACGTGCGAACCCAACACTATTACGGGTCGTTACGAATCGTGTCCTCATACTTACGAAACACGCTTGTTGTTACAGGTTTGCGACTAGCTTAAAATAAAAGCCAAGGCCAAAAGTGTGTGAATATATATATATATATATATATATCTCTATATATCTATCTCACAAATGCACATTAACATAAGCATAAACACAAAAATTCACACTGAATTTAGAAATTTAATAATTTATTAGAGAAAAACAACTAGATGAATTTTTATATATTTTAATAACTAAATTTAAAATTTTTTATACAAACATTTATAAAGAAAAATTTAATGATATTTGAATAGTAATTTAAAATTAATTTTATTATCTTTGGTTTAAAATTCTACTTCTTATTTACCCAATTTTTCCCACTAACTAATTTATATAACTATTAATGGTGTATCTGTGTGGAAGCTCCCTATTTTAGCTAGCAAAAATATGTGTGTAATGAAAGAAAGATAAAATATGGAGTCAATTTTTTTTCAAAATAATTTGAAAAACAAATGGATTAAAGTATAATTTTAAGGAAATTACATGATTTGCTTGTTCAACAAGATCGAGAAAAGAATCACTAGGCTGATTTTGTGCTACTGCAATAACCTTGTAGTAACTCTTTCATATTAATTTAATAAAGTTATACTTTGAGGGTTCTAAATTTCTATTCCTTTACTTTGTGTAAGCAATCAATTAGTTGATACTACAAACAAAAGGTGGTGCAACATTCTCAAGGTGATTGTCATATGTGTGGTCTTTGTGCTTCTAGTTAAAAGAAAGGCAATGCTAAAGGTGTGGCTGAGTGGTACACCATGCCTTACTCCAAGGGCTTATAAGGCATGTGTGGGGCGCTTCTTTAACCGATGTGGGACTAAGGGTGTCAAGCCTCAAAGAGGTGAAAATCCCAAAGACCACACTCGGGGACGAGGACAAATCCTTGTGGGCTTGACTCCCCAAAGAGGGCAATGAGCCGAGTGTGCGGGGAAAAAACCCCCACAGAAACTATAAGCTAATAAGTGAATACATATCTATATAATAATATGTGAAGTTGAGAAAAACTCAAATTAGAATTCTAAATTAGAGTTCCAATTTTGTGCCATGTGTCCTAAATTATTTATTCTTAAAGAGTTTTATTTCTTAATTTTAGAATCAAATGTGGGACCATATCATAAATATTCATCAAAGTGAGTTATTAAGTACAAAAACCAAAGAGTCTAAAATAAATGAAACATAAAAATAAAAAAGTGCTTCACAATAATTTAAAAAAAATGGACAATTCACATTTTATACCTAATAATATCCTTACAAATTTTTTTAAAGAGTTAATAAAATATAAATATGACTATCAATAGTATTTAAATTATATATATAAGAATTATATTATACGTCTTATTGTATATCTTTGAGTGTATCCATGCATATACATGGGGTTATAAGCTAGTTTGTGTATATGTGTGTGTATATATTTCAATAAATTTAATTTAATATTTATATATAAAAGCTCACAAAGAACAACAAATTTAATGAGTTTTGAAAGGTAATTCAAAATTTATCTCATATTTTTTTTATGTGATTTAAAATATTACTTATTTATCTTTTTTTTATCTCACTAACTTATTAATATAACTATTAGTTGTATATCAATGTGGAAGGTCAATACCTTAGTTGGCAAAATCCCAAAATTGCAAAGGGAAAAAACCCTAACTAAATTGGAGAAGCAATAAATTGTGTGCAATGGAAGAAGGATAAAGTAGAGGAACTAATAAAATAGTTTGAAAGAAATTATGGTGGGCTAAAAAATTAGAAATAAACTTATTAAAAATTTTCCAAAATAATTGGAAAGGAAAATGGATGAAAGTATAATTCGTAACAATTATGGATTCTAATGAAATGGCTTCATTTACTTGTGCAACAAGCTTGAGGCAATTAATAAAGCATTTGGAGAAGAGTGCGTCGAATATTCCTTTCTTAAAAACTCATTGAATTTAACATAATGATAATAATAATTTGAAAGGTAAATGGATGAAAGTATTAGCATAATGATTTTAGATTTAGAAAAAATGGAATCATTAACTTGTGCAAGGTCAAGGAGAAAACTTTTTTGAGTAGATTCCTAAAACCATTGTTAGGAAGATGATTATGAAATTTTTTAATAGTTTGAGACTTCACTCACATGTGCATATTCAACATATTGAAATCTATATCGGGTACATGTGCATTTTGTTTGTTTTTGTTTTTGTTGTTGTTGTGTTCTTTTTTTTTTTTTTTTTTTTTTTGTGCATATTCTACTTTACGTTTTTCTAATTTGCACATTCTTGATTGCTCTTTGATCAATCAGAATATTTTTCAGAATTTTTTTCTTTTTTTGATTGCTTTTGATTAACTCTCAATTGATAAAAAAATTCATAGAGATTTTCTATTTTTCATGAAAGTGGTACCGTATTAATTAACCTTCGATCGATGGAAACTTGTCATGAAAGTGTTACTATCCCTATTGATCGATTGATTGAACTCAGGATTCTTATTTTAAATTTCTCATTTTATGTGGTCATATTTCTCTCTCTCTCTCTCTCTCTTTGCTTGATTTCTTTTTCTCTCTTTCCCTGATCACTTAAGTTGGACTCCAAATCCTTCAAGGCTCCACATTCCTATTATGGGGAGATTTTTCACCCGCCGCACAACCTGTTTATCCACTTTGGGGAGCCAAGCCCGCACGGTTTTGTTCTCAGTACCAAGTATGGGAAGACTTTGAGTGCAGTCTCACATCGGCAAGAGATATGCCTCACTCATGCCTTATAAGCGCTAGGTGCAAGCATGAGTGTTGAATAAGGCATGAGTGTTATTATGGCCTTGTAATTAGAGAATCAGTCCTGTTGAGGAAGCTTTGTATTTGAAGCAATCTGCCTTTCCATGAATGCAGGTTGCTTCGGAGTGGGAAGATCCACAATCTCACCATTAAGCATAGAAATAATAGTAGACACAATTGGCCTATCTCTTGCCAATTCTTGCATGCACAGGAGTCCTACATGTATGCATCTCAAAATTTCCATTCGAAAGCATGGATCCCATATTGCTGGGTCTACCAAAGCCATACTGTTGTCATCCTTCCACAATTTCCATGCCTGAAAGATACAAAAACTAGAATGTTCAATCTTATTGGTAATTGACCATGTAAAACATGGACTAAATAAAATAGATAAAGTGGAATTTTGAGTAAAATTTGGCTAAAATTTTCCCAATGTGAATGCTCTAAATTAGATAGACTTACATATCCAATGAGGCTCAAGTATTGCTCATCATTGCAAAAGCTAGTGCTTCTTCTCCCACTTACAATCTCTAGTAACAATATGACAAAACTGAAGACATCTGATTTCTCTAAAAACAAGCCTTGCATTGCGTACTCAAGAGACATATAACCATTGCATTTAAACAACAAAGTAGATCCATATAATTTGAGTACAAGTGATGCTATTACTTAAATTAAATTTCAACAAATATCTATGTCCCGACAACCCTTTTAGTTTTGGTCTGATCATCATTGGCTCCAAATATTCTCGTTGTACCAAAGTCTGATATTTTTGGATTAAGCTCTTGATCTAACAAGATGTTAGATGCCTTTAGATCTCTATTTTTGGATTAGTAGGCCTTGACCAATTCCTTCAATAATGTTGAAGTGTTTTCTCCAATTAAGGAGGTTTTGGTGGACTAGATCTAAATTAATAGTAACCCAAATAAATAAATAAAAATGTATGAGTAAACTTGTATGCAAAAAAAGATAAATTGTTGAGAAATGAAGTTGGAGCAAGTTAGCACAACAGTATGCTTCAAGTGACCTAATTGGCACAATAGAACTTATTATTAAAATTTGTGTGAGTTTTTTATTAAAGGCACTAACTAACTTGATGCAAGATTTATAAGTGTATGAACTAACAAAAAACAATTGCTTCCAAACTTTTGTTTGGCATGTACTCATAGATAAACATCTTCACTTCTCCCTCAATACAGCACCCAAGAAGTCTAATAAGATACCGATGTTGGAGTTTAGAAATCACCCCTACCTCATTCAAAGGCTCTAGATAGTCTTTTCACTGCTATTTCCTGTCCATTATGCAATTTACCCTAAAAGAAAAATTAAAGAATATCAACACATATCTATTTAAGAGAGACAAATGAACTCTACATGAGCAACCATTACCTTATAGACTGGACCAAAGCCACCTTGTCCAAGCTTATTAGCCATATGAAAGTTGTTTGTTGCAGTTGCCAATTCTTCCAGATTAAAGGTTGGTAGCTCGTGTAGTTTCACATCTTTCAGGTAGTCAAACAGTAAACTCTCGTCGCCTTTTGTTTTCATTGCTGTTGCAAAATGTAATATTAGTTAACCCATCTAGCAATTCCTAGTCGCTGTAGATAATTAATTGGCATATTACCTCTCCTTTTTTTAGCCATCCACCTCCATAAGTATGCAGTGCTGGCAATAGCAATCACTCCAATAATCACAGTAGTTGTGATGATTACTTTCAAATGTCTCTCCTTTTGTGTGTATAGGAACAAGTTTTAAACTACTTCAGTCAAATCTGACAATGGAAATTTAATTCAAAAATATTGAAATCCAATTGCTTTTGTTCTAAATAACTAGGTAAACAAACAATCGGACTAATAATTGCTGGATGAAGCATAAGATTAGGAAAGAAAAAAAAAACTAACTCTTAAAACAAAATGAACTTACCAAATTCCAAATAGGCCAGATGAATATATATATCTGATTCACCAACCGAGAATTGTTGTAGGTCAACAAGGTTTCTCCTCCATGACATACGACCAATGCTTGTATCATATGCGTAAGCAATGCAAAACAGTTTTGCAAACACTGCTTTTGACAATTGTCTTTAGTCCCTTATGACCACTGAGCAAAGTCTAGCACCTTGACCATCTTCAACCTGAAAAACCCATCTGCTTTTCCTTCTTTAACATTATTGTTCAACCTTTCACACTACAATGGTTTCCTTGTCACACATCCACTACTCCAATTTCCACTGTTCCATTCCTCAATAATCTTGGGCTCAAATCCTCTCATACAGCTGCAGATTGATGAACCCAGTGAATCACAGCTTCCATTTGCACCGCATGTGCCCTAAACATCACATTTATCTTTTGGAGCTAACCCCACAACCTTCCAATCCTCCTTCCCATCATCCTAATATGTCTGCACTAGATTTCCTTGTGAATCCAAAACAAATTTTGACAAATGTAACAAGTCCATATAAGCAAAAGTTGCATAAACAATTCCTTGTTTGTCATCAACTACACTAAATCCATTATGATATACAGGATTCCAGTTTTTTATTCCAATGAAGACCTGACCATTCCATGGACCAGTTTGCCAATATGAGCGACTGTCTTTCCAAACAAAACCTTCAGGAATGTTCAGTGGATCAATGCCTGTAGAGAAGCTTCCAATGGATGGATCAGAAGGGCTTTTCCATAATATCAGCTGCACTTTCTCATCTTTCCTTAAATTAGTACTAAGTTTCATTCTTGGCAAGAAGGAATCAGATGGATGTTGAAAACTTTCCCATAATATAATTCCTGTTGTATCAACTTGCAATACAAGGTTTCCAGAATCCAAAAGAGTGGCACTTGAATTGGTTACAGAATTTGAAACATTTGATGACCAAAGAATCTCTTCCTGTCCGTTTAGTACCACAAGATTGCCATCCTCAGATATAGAAATAACCCTGGAAGAATACTTGAGAGGTTTCTGTTTGTTAGCTACCATATGACAGTGAATACAGAGATGTTATTATACCATATTCCGAAGTAGTGATTGGTGGAATTTACAGGGCTGAAGAACCCAGTCTGAAAGCACTCCCATTGGATATTATGCATTCAGGGTCTTTGATGGATTGAGAAGATTTAATGGTGTCTATTGCAACTCCCAAATTCAAACAAAAGCAACAAAGGACAAACAACAAGTTTGTCTTAAGTCCAATAACTTGTTCTCTGGCCTACTTGTGTCCGAGAATGCAGAACAGGTAGGCCTTGCTCATAAAACAAGTTACAGCTTTGTTTATCCGGGAAAAAAACAAAAAACAAAAAGTTTAACCTTTGGCTGGTAGTTTTTTAAGAAAAAGGCTACTCTAGACTTTCAAAAGCCTTGATCCCGAGAAATAAGTTTGTCATATTAAATTATAAATCAAAGGGGTTTGTTCCCTAGTCTAGATAGTTTTTTCCTAGGCGACTAGGGATGGGCAATAATTAAAGAGACAATTGGAATAAAGTACAATAATTAACATTGAATAAGACGCAGGAATAGAATTTGCAGAATCCTAAACAATTAAGTATAGATCCCTATGCAGAAATAAATGAATTAACAGTTAATCACAAAAAATAAAAATTATATACCCAGCAGAATATATGTATACACACCACAGTTTATGTAATAAAATCAAAAGCAATAGAGATTGTGACATAGTACACAGATTAATCACGGTGTTGAAAGCCTAAGAACAATCTCTTGAAAGGAAAAAGTTGTGCTCGCTTGCTTTAGAATTCTATAAAAGTGGTAACTTTAGTAAGTGTTCCACTTTCATCTTCGGGTGCTTCAATTAGCAATACCATCAAGGCTTTCTCTTCAACACCACATTTAGTTTGTAAACCAGACATGCAAGTAATCAACGATTAGGTTCTGTCTGAGTCTCCAAAAGTCCGAATGCATCCAACTCTGTCCTTTCTGTCACACCAGGGCCAAGCATATTAGCTACATGAAAGTTGTTTGTTGCAGTTGCCAATTCTTCCAAACTAAAAGTTGGTAGCTCGTGGAGTTTAACATCGTTCAGGTTTTTGGATGGTAAACTCTCCCTGCTTTTATTTTCCCTTGCTATGGCAAATTTTAATAGTAAGCTATGCATCTAGCAATTTCTAGTTCCCATTGCTAATGATAGGGCATATTACCTCTTTTTTTGGTCATCCATCTCCATAAGAAGTATGCGGTGCTGGGAATAGCCATTGCTCCAATAATCACTGTAATTGTGATGATTACTTTCAAATTTCTCTCGTTTTCTGTGTATTAGAACAAGTTTCAACTAATTCTGTCAAATTTTTGAAAATAAATCTATATAATATCTAAGAGTTAAAGCTAATGCTAAGCTTTTGTTGAGTCACATCATATCAAAAAAATATAAAAATGTTAATGTATGCAATAAATTCTACTACTCTATCATTGTACCATATCATCCACTTATTTTCAACATCTTCTTTCTCTTTTTAAACTTTTCGTCTCCCTATTATTTAAAAAACAAAACAAAACAAAAACAAAAACTTTTCTTCTCCCTGTTAGTCCACCACTATTGTTAAACTTCTTCCAACTTTTCCTCTCCCATTTTGCTTCTTTATCTCCCTACTACTCTTTACTTACCATTACACATCCTTCATCATTTCTTCTTTCTTATATTTTGACTTTTCTTCTCTCCATCTTATTTTGTATAAATTTGATATCATTTCCCTCATTCAATTTATATTTTTCTCACACCAAAAATGTGAGTACTCTCTCTCGGTAGATTTTTGTTCTTTCTTATTGCTCTAATTTAGGCTGCTGGTTTTTTTTTTTCTTTCCCCATCCATAAGTCTTCTTTCTCCCTTTTATAGCTTTGGTTGGATTTTGATTTGAGTTGTTAGCACATATGTGGAACTTGTTAGAACATATGTCATGAAGAATTGGCTAATCCTTTAACAAAACACACTTTACTTATTATTGGGTAGATCTAAGATGTGTTTAATACTTCAAGGAACAAGAGTTCAAGTTTAGTATTGAAACCATGCAAATCTGTTCAAGAAACTAGTGAAGAAATGTTGTATTTTAAAGCTTGACAGCAGCTTGATAGATTGTATCTATCGAGGTTTAGAAGGGAACTTCAGCCCGATGCTTGACAGCAGCTCGACAGATAACCTATTTATCAAGAATTACGAAATTCAGATTTCTAGATCTATTTTTCATGCATATCCAAGTTATTTGTGTAGGGTTTCTTTTCTCACAACCCTAGACATATATAAGGATTATTTTAAGAGCCATCTAAGGTGCTGCAACTTAATGCAAAATGATTATTCACTCAAATTGTGACCGAAGACAATTTGCTCTAGTTCATCTTTCATTGTAGAAGCTACTGCGTTTGTGCGCTAAGAGTTTTGTAACCAAAGAGCTCCTTGATCTTCATTGTGTGGATGAACTGAAGAACTTTGCAGCCAACATCTTTTTCAAGTTAGTATGTTAATCACATACCGGGATCCGTGCATTGATTGGTTAGTCACATACTTGGAGCTGTGCATTGAAAGGAGAGATTATCACTACATTACAAGTCCAATTGGGTATTAGGGTAAGGGTTCAACTGTAGGTTGATATAAGATATTGGAATTCCTTTTACTTGTAACTGCTTGTTTTGATAATAGTGGATTCTCGGGAGTGATGACCTTAAATTCATCCGGTGGGGTTTTGCTTCGGTGGTTTTCCCCATTCGTAATCAAATCACCTATGTCAAATTTATTTTCCGCTGCATTTAACTTTAGTTGGTGATTTGTTTGTGCTACCATGCCTATTACATGTAATTAAATCTAATTAATTCACTTGGCTAATTAATTGATTTAATTTACCAAAGGGGTCAATACATTCTTGGCCTATCAAGTGGTATCAGAGCGGGCACACTTTGATTAGGGTTAATCTTTACTATGTGATCCATTGACCCCTGTTTGCCATGGATAGAGGACAATCTCTCATTATACTTCTTTTATTTTATGGCACTAACTATGCATACTGGAAAGTACACATGAGAGTTTTCTTGCAGTCCTTAGATAAGAAGGTGTGGCAAGCTGTGGAAGTCAAAGGAAGCGCCGGTAGATTGGGATGATGCCAAGATTAAAGCGATGAACTTCAACAGTAGAGCATTGAACGCGTTATTCAGTGCGGTCACAAATGAGGAATTCAAGAAGATATCCTCTACTGAAACTGCAAAGGAAGCATGGACTATCTTCCAGACAACCTATGAAGGGACTAAGGCTATCAAGGATTCAAAGTTTCAAAGGCTTACCACGAGCTTTGAAGAAATTAAGATGGAGCAAGGTAAGTCATTTGATGAGTTCTATGCCAAGCTGAAGGACATAGTGAACTCTACATTTAATCTTAGGGAAACCATTCCAGAACCCAAGATTGTAATAAAGGTGCTTAGATCTCTTTCGGAGAGATTCCATGCCAAGATCACCGCCATTGAGGAATCAAAGGACATTGTCCAAATTCCTTTGACAGAGCTAGTTGGCAACTTGCAAACCTATGAATTGGGTTTGACCAGGATCGGGAAATCAAGCAAGAGCAAAAGTATGGCATTGAAGGTCAAAAGTAGTGATATTGATGAGTCTTCTGATGATAAAAATTCTAAGATGAAATCCTATATCACAAGGCAGTTCAAAAAGTTCATGAAGAATGCTAATGCTAAAGGATTTGATAAAGACTGTAAGTAGTCCAGTTCGTCTCAGTTCAAGAACCAAGACAGAGGAAAGAAGGATGCTAAGGAAGGCGGTTAGTACACTATTCCCTCCAGACCAAAGTGCTTTGGATGTCAAGGTTTTGGACATATGAAACAAGAATGTCCAACTTATCTCAAGATCATTAGGAAAAGCAAAGCCCTTGTTGCTACCTTAAGTGACATCGAACCTGACACTGAGTCAGATAATAGTGATGATGAGGGAATCTTAAATGCCTTCACTACCACAATGAATTCTACTGAGGGGATTGTTGAAGAGGTAGATGAAGAAGAGGACTTAGTGGAGTCTAAATTTGAGAAAATGGATGAACAGGATGACATCCATACAATCTATGCAAAGTTGTACAAGGTCTCCGAAAAGCATGAGAAATTGTATAGGCTGGCCACCAAGAAGCTAAGTGAAGTGGAACTTGATCGAGAAGAGCTCTTCACAAAATTTGATGAAGCTAATCAAACCATTGGAGCACTCGGATTTGAGAACAACTTCCTTGCTAAAAGAACCAAGAAGCTCGAAGTAGAATTGTCACAGGTTAGAGCTCAATTGGAGAGGACTTCCAGTGCAAAGCTTGATGAGATGCTTAGCTTTTAGAAATTTGCTTATGATAGAACAGGTTTAGGGTATGATTTCTCTTCTCCTAATTTTGTTTCTTCTAGTACTGCTGTGTTTGTCTCACCTACTAATAATGTTAATTCTGACAACAATGATGTTAAAACTGTTTTAGCTAATGAGAATATAGACAAAGGAAAATCTATCTTAGGAGCACCTCCAAAACTTGAACAGAGAGAGACTAGAAACCCTAGGACTAAGAAGGGAAATAACCAAAAGTCTAAACAGAAGAAGCAGCATATTTATCATCATTGTGGAGCTTCAGGGTATACTCGTCCAAATTGCTACAAGTGGCTAGCCACTCAATAGAGCAATAGCATGATCTCGTCTAGAAACCAGAATCAGTTTCCATCCTCTTTTGCTACTCTTGGAGATCTTAAGGCCCTTATGTTCCTTTCGAACTTGAACGGTTTCAATTCTTCCCCCTCATCATCGAATCAAGGATTCGTCAAACAGAAAGGTTCTTCCAAGGTGTGGAAGGAAAAAGGCTCAAAGTGATTTAGTCACTTTTGTCTCTCTCCCTCTTTGTGATGTTGCATTACTTGTGTGTTTTGCTTTCTAGTGTTTGAGTTAGTGTAGTTTTATGCTATGCTTTGTTTAACATGTTTTTGTTTGTTTGTTTTTAGTTTTTGCTTTATTTTGTTTTTCATAAAAATAAAAGTAAAAATTGAAAAATAAAAAAATACAAAAACAGTGTGTGTTTTGTGTACATTTTTACTTTTGTACCTTGGATGGCCATTGAAACAAAGTTTTCTAAACTTTATATCGTTTGTAGCTTAGATGAGCATCTCAATGCACAACTAAGCAAGTGAGCTTTATGGCTCATGTTTGTAATGAGTAAGATTAAGTAATCTCTTGTACTTAACACTCATATCACTCTTTTTGATGGGAAAGACTAGAAAATCCTAAGAGAAAGACGTAAATAACCATCTTACCACTAAAGTCCGCTAATCATGAATAACATCTATGTGCTTTGGTATAGCAAAATTGTGATGTTTAAAACTTAACATAATTGGGTATTTCTTTTTTCTCTCTTATATGTCCATGCATGATATGCTCAAAAGAAAAAAATATGCAAAGAAAACTAAAAGCAAAAATAATCAAAATACTTTTAAATATGGTTGCAAGCGTGTTTCTAGGAGATGTGGGAGTTATAAGATTTACCTCGAAGATGATAGTCCTCATCAAACAATTATGATTGTGTGTGAGTTAAATTGATTTTCTCATATCTTAAATCATCATAACATGAGACACTTATGCAATATTGTGATGTTTTCACACACAACACGCAAATTCTTTACTACTTTTGATACATGTGCAGGTACAATGTGATTTGGCCATCACAAGAGATACATGTGTTAATATATGCTCACTAAACTGTCTTAACTTGTTTTTGAAATATAAAATTGGTTAAACTTGTTTAGTATGTGTGTGTGTTTTGGATCATGAATGCTTTACATTTTTTCTTGTTGAGAGATGTGTTTGAAGATTAATATGTTGTTTGGATCTATGTTGAGTAGCTTGCTTGGTTGCATTCATCTCTTTGTGTTTTTCCTCTCTCTGAAAAACTGCTTTGTATCAAGCCTGACAGCTTCTCGACAAATAGCTATCTATCAAGACCCTTGGACTTCTTTTCTTGACAGATTCTATCTCATTTTCGATCCATCGAGCTATTTAGAATTTGTCAATAGATTCTCGATCCATCGAGAAAGTTTCTATTCGGCCGATAGCTTCTTGACAGCTGTTCGATCCATCGAGTTAATTCTGCCATCAACAGATTCTCGACAGCACCTCGACAGATTTATCTGTCGAGAATTAGTGCTCGACAGAATCTCGATAGATCCTCAATCCATCGAGACGCGTTTTCCTTAAATAGATTCAACGTGAAATCAGACTTCATTTCTCTCGTTCTCTCTCGACAAAAACTGTTTTTTCACCTCCCAAACACCTTCTTCTCACTCAAAACCTCCTACCCTCTTGGATTTGAACCTTGTTTGAGCATTTCTCCTCTGGTATGCTCCCTTAATCCTTCATTCTTCATGCATTTCACGCATTTAGACCTAGGTTTTGGGTTTTCTTGATTTTTTTTTTTTTTGGGTTTTTGAAAATTGTTGAGTATTTTGTGAAATTTTTGGGTTGGGTGTTGTGTTTATGATGTTATATGCTCGTGCATTGCATTACATTTGCATTTTCACAATGTTTCATGCATTATAGATGAGTGTTTGTATGTTGGAACTTGTGTGTGGATAGGATTGGATTGGGTTGAACTCATGATGCAATTTTTTTTTGCAAGTCACCTGCTCATGGACATTTCATGCATACGTACCTTTTCCTTTTTTTTGGTACTCTCTGTTGATGGTGCTTTTCTATTTCTCACTCTTAGACAGTCTGCGCATGGCACCCAAGCACAAATCCACTCCATCCCGGAACCCTCTTCATTCCGGGGCATCATTTTTTGATCCTACTCCTCTTCATGTTTGGTTCCGTGATGAGAAGGCCCGTCAGGACTTTTCGGAGAACTTCTCTAAATGTGTCATTCATTCGGAACACCACATGATTCTATTGGACTTTTCCAATACTACTCTACCAACTGTCATACACAGTCAGGGACGGGAATCTTTATGTAAGATACTCATGAGTTGTCCCTCCGTGATCATAGAGGAGTTCTACTCCAATATGCACGATTTTGATTCTTTTGTGCCTTGCTTTATTACTCATGTACGAGGTATACGTATAGTAGTTACTCCGGAGCTTATCTCCGAAGTGCTACATGTTCCGAGGGCATCGCATCCTAATTACCTCGGATGTCCACGTCCGAGGACTGTGTCCAAAGACGAAATTCTGTCTCTCTTTTGTGAGACACCTTCTTCATAGGGTGATCGTAAAAAACCTCATGCTCGGGCTTTACAAAAGGTCCGAGGTTGTTTAATATGGTGATGACATTTGTTCTCTATCCCTTGTCTCACTATAACTCCATTACCGAGCCTCGTGCTCGCCTTTTACTTTCCCTCATTGAGGACCTTACTATAAACTTTCCCTCTCACTTCATTCTCTCCCATATAGATGTCTATAAGGATATGGCGACCCATGATAAGCTTATCTTTCTTTCTACTATCACGAGGATCATTCGCCATTCCTCTGTCTCCTATCCGAAGCCCGTTCACTTTTCCTTCATGGGTGCTTTAAGCGCGGCGTCTGTTTGTAGGAGCGAGACCCAGCTTCGACCGAAGCGGTCACAGACTGAGACGGCGACTCCTCTAGCCTCCTTCATTCCATCCACCTTTGCTCCTTCTTCTTGGAGTGGTGGTGGTGTGACTCTTAAGGCCATCATAGCTCAGCTTGAGCATATGGATGCTCACCTTGACACTCTTAGTGATGAGTTGTATCAGGTGAACACTCATGTTGGCTGTATTGCTCGATGGCAGGCTCAAATGGGTGGCTTCATACCTTCTCCTTCTCCTTCACCCGAGGCTTTTGGCGAGGATGGCACTGATGATGAGGATGAGGATGAGGATGAGGATGCTAACTCTTCCAGCGATGACGAGATGACTGGTTCTCAATGACTTACCCTTTGTCATTCGTGACAAAAAGAGGGAGTGGTTTTGGGTTGAGAGTAGTCATGTACTTAGGGAGAGTGTCATTTTTGTTAGGGAGAGTGTATATATCTTTTGAGAGATGTAGTGAAGATTTATGTATCTTGTCTTTCTTTTCTTTTTGGATACATTATCTTTTTGTACATCGATATTGTGACCACTTAGTGATAGCAAACATTGTATTTCTTTTTCTCTTATATATATATATATATATATATATATATATATATGATGTTGTTATCATTTTTCACCTATCTCTCCACATGTTGTTTCTTTTTTCTCTTTATACACATGAATCTTATGTATGCAATCTTCTATTTCTGTTTCACACTAAGATGCCTTGATGAGTTTTGTTTAAAGTGTTTCAGAAAGACAGGTTATCAAAATCTATCATGCCATGAATTCTTTTCTTGCAAAATTTTTCAAGAGTTTGTGTTAGGATTAGATTTTATTGTATTTAACAAATGATTATGAGTTTAGTGATTTATGACTTCTTTTATACTTCATTTGTTTGTTGTGGTTTTGTCATGGATTGCCAAAGGGGGAGATTGTTAGGACATATGTGGAACTTGTTAGAACATATGTCATGTAGAATTGACTAATCCTTTGACAAAACGTACTCTATCTGTAATTGGGTAGATCTAGGATGTGTTTAATACTTCAAGGAACAAGAGGTCAAGTTTAGTATTGAAGCCATGCAAATCTGTTCAAGAAACAAGTGAAGAAGTGCTATATTTTAAAGCTTGACAGCAACTCGACAGATAACCTATCTACATGGTTTTAAAAATCGGTACAGTGAAAGAACCAGAAAAAGGACTGATTACCGGTTTTCTAGTTGAACCGAGGTTCGACCAGACGTCATAAATAATTTAATTAATATTATAAAATTAATAATTATAAAAATAAATAAGTAAATAATTTTATACCTGGTCATTTTAACTAAAAAATTAAATAATAGTAAACATTAAACTTTAGCTTACCAACTTTTAGGCACCACTCAACACAATTCAATCAAAACAAAAACAAAAAAGCATATACAAGAACCCACAACCCACTATTAAATATTTTAGTTATTTTTTAACCTTTCAAATAACAAAAATTAAGTGCACTAATGGGTAGTAATATCATTGCCCACTTGATATTTTTTTTCCCTCTACACATTCTACATGTTAATACTTAATATCCCAACAACCACACATTTTGAAATCTATACAACCACTGCCACACGTTTGGTTCAAGTTTCAACAATACTTTTTTACATTTTCCCATCTCACTTCTTGCTTTTCATATCTCTCTTCAATACTCTCTCTCTCTCTCTCTCTCATGAATATGAGCATGTGCAGATCATTAAAAATGAAGCAACAGAAAAAAAAAAAAAAATCTACTTATCTAAAGCAACAGATCATTAAAAAGCAGCAGAAGAAAAAAAAAAAAAAAGCCTCTTTAAGAGGGCCAAGTTGGGTTTTTTGGAGCTGAACAAGTAGGAAAGCACCGCCATGGATATAGCAGCAGCAGCAGTGACAATAGCACCTGTGGTTCTCACAAGCGCCATTGCAGCAGTTTGAACCCAAGGCCTTGGACCAATAACCTTTAAGATTACTACACCCAAAAAAAAAAAAAAAAAAAACCTCAATTTTTTCTTTTTTTTTTTTTCTTTTTTTTTTTTTTTTTTTTTTTTTTTTTTTTTTTTTTTTTTTTTTTCTTTTCTTTAGAGCAAAAGGTAAGTAAAGTAAATCTAATGTTTTTGGGTCACTATTGTGGGTGTTTTAGGCTTCACCACTTCATACTTGAGAGAGCATTTTTAAAATCAAAACCTCTCTTCTTAAATCTGAAACAAGATCTCTCTTTTTATTTTTGGGTTAAAAAACACAATAGCTAAAGTATTTATGAAGAAGTGCTAAAACCGGTTTAACCGTACCGGTTTTCGGTTATGTTGGTTGAACTAGTGGTTTGTACTATTTGTCCGATTTTTCTTTGATTTTTGGTTTTAATTAATAACCGTACCGGATTAAGGTCCGGTCCATTTTTAAAACCATGCCTATCTATCGAGAATTACGAAATTCAGATTTCCAGATCTGTTTTCACGCATATCTAAGTTATTTGTGTAGGGTTTTTTTTCTTACAACCCTAGACATATATAAAGGTTATTTTAAGGGCCGTCTAAGGTGCTGCAACTTGACCAAGGATTTTCTTGATCTTCATCGTATGGATGAACTGAAAAACTTTGCAGCCAACATCTTTCTCAAGTTGGTGTATTAGTCACGTATTGGGATCCGTGTATCGATTGGTTAGTCATGTACTTGGAGCTATGCATTGAAAGGAGAGATTTTTACTACATTACAAGTCCAATTAGATATTGGGATAAGGGTTTAACTGTAGGTTGGTATAAGGTACTATGATTCATTTTACTTATAACCGCATTTAACTTTAGTAGATAATTTGTTTGTGCTACCACACTTATTGTATGTAATTGAATCTAATAAATTCGTTTGGCTAATTAATTGATTTAATTTATCAAAGGGGTCAATACATTCTTGGCCTATCATGAGTTAATGCTTAGTTTTTTTTTGGAAAGAGGAATTTGAGTTTATATCAAAATACAATCTACATAGCTATGAATTTAAATTTGTCTACCAATTGTTTGAGTAAAAAATTATTGTAAAGTCTATCTTTTATTCCTTTGGTTTCATTTTAATTTTGATTAAGATAACATTGCAATTTTGTGATGGGTTTTAATTATCATGATTATCTTCATAATCTTTAAAAGATGACAAATTTGAATAATAAATTTAAAAATTACAAATTTTAGTTGTATATTAGGCTAATATAACGCATTATAATAGAAGTTAGAAGAATGTGAAACACCTTAAAAAATATTAATCAAACACACCAAAAAAATAATATAATGATATATTTATAAAGATAAAAAGATTAAAAAAAATACTTGTAGAAGTCTTTAAAAAAAAAAAAAAAAAAACAATACTTGAAGCAATTGATGCGTGAAGTTGCAACTAGTTTAATCTAATGTGTGAAACTTGGGCTAATTTTGCCAAATAGCATAATTTTTGAAAAAATTAGCAAAAACACATCCGGCCAAATTTATTTAGTTATGTAGCACTTTTTTGTAACTTGATTTTGTCAAACTCGAGTTCCAAGTGAAACTCAAGTTCCAAGCTTAAGTAACATATAATGCTTGGAATTCAAGTTTGGTAAACTTCCGTTTCACTTGTGTTAGAACCAAGTGCTTACTCACTACACTAAAAGCCATATCTAACGGTAAGGGCACAAATTTATTCCCTTAAAGGGTGGTAGCCTAGCGCTAACAGGTTGACTGAGACTTAGCCCAACTTGGCCTCTGCCTCTAGTAGGATGTTGGAATTGGCCCACTGGGCCTCCGCCAACTGTCCCACCTCCAACACCTACACATGTGTAGTAGGGAGTGAAAACCTTGACCTCGCTTTGATACTAGGCCTCCAACAACTTGGAACCAGGGACAGACCCAAGATTTTATGCTAGCGGGGACCAAAGTAAAAAAAAAAAAAAAAAAAAAAAAAAAAAACCTCCAAATAAGCATCCATATGGTATAAAAAAAAAAAAAAAAAATCATTGTTTCTAAATACATCTAGATGCAATCATTTACCAACAAAGACAAAAATATTAAAAATAATAATAATAATAATAATAATGTATTTTTTAATATTAGGCTGGCTAGGAGTTTTTATTTTATTTTGTTGAAGTTAGAGCATTCAAAGTGGTGATGCTAAAATTTTTAGCTTATAGCACCTCATAAAACTACTTTATCTATTTTATTACCTCACTTTACAATACATCTAATATCAAATATTCTATTTTTTTTATCACTTCATTTAAAATAATATAAACAACTCCTTGAAATAATAAAGTAAGGGAGAGAATTTGAGTTTTTTTTTTTTAATTGAAGGAAGAGATATAATTTAATAAAATATTGTATTTTATTTTTACTATAGTTGCAAAAAATTTATCTTTAACTTCTTCAATAACACATGATTTTTTGGTTCTTTAGTGGTAAAATAGTTTTTTTTTTTTTTTTTTTTTGTTGCTAAAATACAATCACTATTGTGAATGTTTTTATTATTTTTGTTAAGTTTTTGGGTTGGATAGTTGCTGTTTGGGTGAGACTTGTTAGACTTATTGAGAAGAAAGAGGGCTTAAGGTTTTAGAAGGAGACCCAACTACAAAAATAAAATATATAATAACTATAAAAATAAAATTAAAAATTAAAAAAAAAAAATTTGACTGGGGGCCATGGCTCCTTTGGGCCCCACCTAGGTTCGTCTCTACTTGAAACTTGAGTTCCAAACTCGAGTTCGAAAAAAGTACTACATAATTAAATAAGTTTGGCTAAATATGTTTCTCCTAAATATTTCCTTAAATTATGCTCTTTGACAAAAAAAGACCGTGAAACTTGTTGGATTTTATGTTTTGTCAATTTATAAGGCCTAAACATCTGACCAATGTGTTACTTAGAAAAATAAAAAGAGGGGGGAAGGGGGTTGTGTTAAGTCAAGTTTCTCTCTAGTCTAATGGATGATCATAAGCATAAGAGTATACAAAACTGGGAGAGAAAAAATGAACTTACCAAATTCCAAATAAGACAAACGAATATATATATCCAACCCACCAGTCGAGGATTTCTGTAGCTCAATTCCACCAATGGAGAATTTTTGCAGGTCAATTAGGTTTCCACCCCATGACATACAACCAATGCCAGTATCATATGCATAAGCTACACAAGAACAGTTCTCCAAGCATTGCTTTTGACAATCATCTTTAGTTCGATATGACCACTCTGCAAAGTCTGGCACTTTGACCATCTCCAATTTCAAAAACCCATCTGCTTTTCCTCCTCCCTCACTTCTATTGTTAACCCTTTCACACTGCAATGGTGTCCTCCTCACACATCCACTCACCCAATTACCTCTATGCCATTCCTCAACAATCTTTGGCTCAAACCCTTTCAAACAACTGTAGATTGGTGAACTCAGCGCATAACAGCTTCCAAATGCACCACAGGTGCCATAAACATCACATTCATTTGCCGGAGCGAACCCAACAACCTCCCAATCCTCCTTCTCATCATCCCAATCTATCTGCATTATATTTCCTTGTGAATCCAAGAAATGTTTTGACAATTCTAACACGTTCGCATAAGCGAAGGTTGCATAAACGGTCTCTTCTTTATCATATACTATAGTAACTCCACTATGATAATCTAGAACCCAGTTCTGTGCTCCAGTAAAGAACTGACCATTCCATGGACCAGGCCGCCAATATGGATGGCCGTCTTTCCAAACGAAACCTTGGGGAATGTTTTGTAGATTAACGCCTGCCGAGAATCTTCCAGTGGATGGATCAGAAGGGCTTTTCCATGATGTCAGTTGTACTTTCTGATTTGTCCTTAAATTAGAAGTAAGTTTCATCTTTGGCAAGAATGTATCACAAGGATGCTGAAAACTCTCCCATACTGTTGCTTCTGTTGTGTCAACTTGCAAAACAAGGTTTCTAGAATCCAACAAAGTGGCACTTGAATTTGGTACAGAGTTTGAAACATTTGATGACCACAGAATCTCTGTCTGTCCATTTAGTACCACAAGATTTCCATCCTCATATATAGTAATGATGATGCCGAAAAATCGTCAGTGAGCTACACGGCACTCACGTGCTCGAAACAACGCTTGCACAACACAAAAAGAGAAGACCTCGCAGAGAGCACCGGTGTGGTGCCGGCCAATACCCTCTGAAGGTCAAGTTAGAACTTCTCACAACTCTAAAGTGTTAGAGAGGGTAAATTATGCATACCTTGGTTGGTGAGGGTATTGGGGTTTTTATAGTGGTAGAGGGTTGACCTCTCCTTATTGGATTAGAAGTCTTTTCCTTATAGGAGTCTCTTTAGACGTATTTTGCGAGATCATTTCCTTGTAGAAGTCTTTTTATTTAACACCAAGCGTGGGGCGCAAGATATTTCTTTATATATGCAAACGTGGAGACCAAGCAAGGCCACGTCAGGGTCGTCAGCTTTGCCTACCCCCTCGTCGGGGTCGTCAGCCTCGTTAGGGTCGTTAGCTTCGCCTACTCCCTTGTCGGGGTCGTCAGCTTCGCCTACTCCCTCATCGGGGTCGTCAGCTTCGCCTACTCCCTCATCGGGGTCGTCAGCCTCGTTAGGGTCGTTAGCTTCGCCTACTCCCTTGTTAGGGTCGTCAGCCTCGTCAGGGTCGTCAGCTTCGCCTACCCCCTCGTCGGGGTCGTCCGCTTCGCCTACTCCCTCATCGAGGTCGTCAGCCTCGTCAGGGTCGTCAGCTTCGCCTACTCCCTCGTTGGGGTCGTTAGCTTCGCCTACTCCCTCGTCGGGGTCGTCAGCCTCGTTAGGGTCGTCAGCTTCGCCTACTCCCTTGTTAGGGTCGTCAGGGTCGTCAGCTTCGCCTATCCCTTCGTCAGGGTCGTCAGCTTCGCCTACTCCCTCGTCGAGGTCGTCAGCTTCGCCTACCCCCTCGTCGGGGTCATCAGCTGACACTACTCCCTTCAGCTTAGTAGTGTCAGCTTTCCATTTATGACAAGTTAACCCCGTCTTCCTAAAGCTGTAGACGTCCTAAAGTTGTTCGACTGCCATTTATGACAAGTGAGGCCGACGAGTCTATTTTGAACGTCGTTTCATGATACTATATTCATGAATATTCACATTCACAATTTTACCCTTATCAAGTAAGAACCCCAGAAAAATCCTTAAGGGGTCTGTCTCTGTTAGCTACCTAAACGACACTGAAATAAGTGACTACCAAAATCTTATTGTACCATATGCCAAGGTAGCGGTCGGTAGAATTTACAGGGCTGAAGAATCCCATTCTGAAAGAACTCCCACGGGAGACTATGAAATCGGGATCTTTGATGGATTGAGAAGAACTAATGGTGTCTAATGCAACGCCTAAGTTTAAACAATAGCAACAAAAGACAGACAACAAGCTTCTCTTGCTAAGAAATCCCATGACTACTTGTTCAGGCCAACTTGTGTGGGAGTGTTTTTCCTTAGGAAATTATCATTTATGTAGAGGTGAGATGAGGTGAGGTGAGGTGAAAAGTGAAGTGAGGGTAACCCATATATAAATATGTAGAGGTGAAGTGAGGTGAGGTGTGTGAAGTGAAGAAAAGAAAGTCAAGAGCTAGCGTCTTACATCCCATGATCAGTAAAGTGTACGCCATGGTTAGTTTCAGGATTGAGTTAATAAGGTGTAGAGGAGGAGGAAGGGTCAGATTAAGAGATAAGGAACCACAAAGAAGTGAATGTTCTTTAACCACATGGATGGTTTGATAAAAGAGGCGTGTTGAATGGTCTGATAAAATAGGCGTGTTGAAGTGGAATTCTTGCTCATCTTTTAGACCCACTACAAGTAAAGGCACTGCAATTTGCAAAGCCAGCCCTCCCCCATCCCACACACACACGTATAAATATTTATTCGGATAGGATTTATGTTGGCTTCGTCAAAATGCATCAGATAAGGAACTAAAGAAGTGAATGGTCTTTAACCACGTGGATGGTCTGATAAAAGAGGCAAGTTGAAGTGGAATTCTTGCTCATCTTTTAGTGCGTTTAAATACTGTTTATTTGTTTCAAAAAAAAGAAAAAAAAGAATACTGTTTATTTTGTTAAAAACTAAAAAATTATTACTTAAAGTATTGTAGATAAATATAAAAGTTAGTTACAATAATATAATGAAACTCATAAATAATGCTAAAAAGTATAATAAAGCTCATAAATAGTAACAAAAATAAACTAAATAATAAAATAATTTTTATTTTTCATTCCTACCCAAACACACACTTAGACCCACTACAAGTGAAGGCACTACAATTTGCAAAGCCAGCCCTCCCCCCATATAACTTTTTATTCGGATAGGATTTATGTTGGCTTCATCAAAGTACATCGGTTTTCCTCTAACTATGCAGAAACTGTAATGCAGAACTTGCACCACTATCTGCAATTATGGAGAATTAAAAAAAAAATTGTTTTTCAATTTATTACATGTTGTTCATTTAAGATTGCAATGTCTGTTGGATAGTATAGTATATTGTTATTCATTTTATTGCTATTTTTTATGATTGAATAGTATCTTGAATAATTGCTACATGTAGTAAACAATGTATATATATATATATATATATATTTTTTTTTTTTTTTTAAATTTCAAATTTAATAGATTTTTCATGCATTGCACAGGATAGTGACTATTATTCTCTAACTTTAAAGAAAAAGAGAGATACTTTAATTTTTTTTTTTTTTTTTTTTTTTTTTTCAGAAACAAAGATACATTAATGTTAGGTTAAGGATATATTCTTTTTGAGAATATACATTTAGTTTCAACATTATTCCTTAACCTAACATATATATATATATATATATATATATATATTAGTGCTTATCAATATATATTTATTATAGTAATTTATAAATAAATTATTATTATTATTACTACTAGCCGCAAACCCGCGCGTTGTGCATGATAATTATTTTTATAGTGTTTTTATTAACTTTTTTAACAATGTAAACTAATTTAATAAGGAGTAATGTATTTTGTAATCATATTTTTATTTATTATAGGAACAATCATAAATGCAATATATATATATATATATATATATATTTTGAAGACATCATAAATGCAATATAGGAATAATCATAAATATAAATTTTGTCGTACCAAAATGAAAACAATACAATTTTTTTCAGAAACTCAAAAGGCAAGTTAATGAAAATATTCATTTTTTAATAAAAGTTATTTATAACATTTTGTGAATCATTAAAAAGAATATAAAATTTTGAAATTATTCTTTTAGTTTTAAAAAAACTTTCTTAAACTTTATTTTTTCTGCAGCTACCCTTTTTGACGAAGACGATCCTGGTCCTTCCCCTTATCGTGCTTCTTCCACTACTGATGTTTGGGGGGACTTATTAGCTTTTAATTATGTACCTTTGAATTTTTGTAACCATCACTATATTATCTTGCTATCTGATAAAGGATTTATAAGCCTGTCATTTTTAGCAATTAATGATATAACCTATTATGCTTTTTGCATGGTGCATTGCGTTTAATGTGTTTGTTCATGTTTTCTTGAAAAATAGGTTTTCTATTTAGTTTTTAGTCTTATAAGTCAGTTAGTCTTGGTTCAATTTGTGGTTTTTTAGTTTTGTCACAAAATTGCCAAATGGGGAAATTGTTAGTGTGGGAGGACTTTCGTCTCGGCCCCCAATCAGGTATTGTTCACTTTGAGATGGGCAAGGATCGACCTACGTCCCACCCGCACGAATTTGCTCAATCCCACATCAGGAAGAGATGCCTCCCACCCTTACCTTATAAGCCTTTGGCCTAAGGAAGGGTGTACCATAATGTGTGTGATCGGATTTAAGTTGGCAAATTCCATGATTTTGTAATATCTTTTATAGATTTTATAATATGTGTCAAAGTCCAGGTTCAAAAGGCTTAAGATGCAACCCAAAAGAAGATAGTTGTTCAAGAGTAATTTGTGATTTTAGTAGCCATTTGATCAATGCTCTTTCAATTGAAAGATGATTTTCAATAGATATTCGATAGTGAGACTTGACCCAAAAAAGACTAAAAGAAAATCATGTATCAGTCTAGAAAAACCCATTATATGTAAAGAGATAAATAAATCATAATTTTTTTCATGGATGCCAATAGCTATAAGTATACGAAAGAAAAAGAACCCATTTTTTTTTGTATTTGCTATGATGCAATTGGAGCTTACTATAAGAAAAGAATCAATTTAGATAGTAATTTATGGCTCCAGTGGCAACTAGATCAACGCGTTATTGCTTCAAGAGAAGCTCCTATTGAAGTTCACTATGAATCTTTGGGTACTTATCATGAGATTTATGACGAAGTTCACTATGAATCTTTGGGTACTTATCATGAGATTTATGAGCACTACTAGATTGATCAAAATTATTAAACCAAAATCTGATGTATTTTAATTGAGTATGCTATTGCCTTGTTTTTTGTGCCCTACATGAAAATATATGAAAGGTTTATTATCACACAACTTCGAAAAGAGTTTTAGAGACTATTTTCATGTGCCAATGAGAGAAAACCTAAACCTAGTTTTGATCAACTTATGTCTCATAAATCTTTATTCAAGAACGAAGTTGGTCTTTTGGTAAACAAGAGCTGAAGGCACAGAATCTATAATCCCAGTATGTTGATGCGAAGCACAAATCTTCAAGGTGGTCCTTGGAATCGGCAACAAGGTCTAATTGTGATCATAGATATGCAGTTTGCAAGACGGTATTCATAATTTCATACAGAAGATTTCAAAAGGTTTAAAGCTAGTGTGAAGCGATTATATGTCACGTCAATAAGTTTAACTAACGAGTATAGTCTAGGGTCATGAATTTGAACTAATTTTTACAACTTCTATTCATATGGTGGATTACTTTATTGAGGTAGATGTATCATCAAAGTGTTTTTTTCCTTTGAAGTTGGTTTCTCACTACATTATTAATTATGTGTGTTCTTGCGTTATATTGCTTCAATCTCTAGATTTCGTTTATATTGTAGCTGTGGTAAATTTGATTAATATTGTGATCACCAAATTGATCTAATCAAATCATTGTTAATTAATCCGCATAAAAAAGGTGTTTAGGTGAAAACTTTTGAATCATAATTTATCTTCAATTATATTTCGCCATAGAAATTAAACTAGGGAATTAATCAAGAGCATATTGTCAAAGACTCAGTTTTTTATTTTATTTTTATATTTTTTTAAGTTTAGCCTAATTTTTAATTTAATTTATTTATATAGCAGTGATTTTAATAAAACACAGACAAGAGCATTACATGGAGGTTGTGGTTCACGGGCTACTGTAACTAACTTTGGAATTTAATAGTTACATTAGGAGACAACACCATTTGGTGTGCAATACATAAAAGGCTTCCTATCAAAAAAATACATAAAAGGCTTTTATAAAACGTCATCGTTTGTATCAGTATTATCACGTGGACACGTCTGTGTTTTAATGACAGCACGAGAGGCCTGATAAGAAACGTCGCCATTTTATTCAAAAATAAAGGACTGAGCAAGACCGAATGGACTGAACACTGAACACATAATGGTCTCACCCTCTCTCTCTGAGCCTTGATGCTGTGAAAGTCAGCATGGGTCCTAAGGTATTCTATAGCTACTTAATTTCGCCATTCTTTAATTCACATTTCTTACTCTTTTTTATCGCTCGAGTGTTTGTGTTGGAGATATTTGTGATTTTACTTTTTGTCTGTTTGTGTTTGTGTGATTGAAAGAGATTTTTTGAATTATTCTGACTTAGCTTTACAAGTCCTTTTACAATGTACGGTAATTACTGCAAATATTATGCTTCTTTGTCCACCAAAACACTAGGGAAGGAAAGTTATAAATAAATAAATTAAAAGTTGTAATGTTGAATTTATTCAACCATCTAATTGGCTTTATTTCGTGCCAAATTTGCTTGTATTTCAACATTTAGTAACCTTGTATTTAGGTGGGCTTGTTGTAAGGGTAGTGAGTGAGATAGAGTGAAGTTTGCTCAAGAGTGTGCAAGAAAACAGAGACTCGCGGCTTGGTCTCGCGGGTGACTTGTGGTTGCAAGCCGCCAGACGCAGCACACGTGCCAAGCATGCCAGAAGGTGAACAGTTATGCTAGCAGGAGCACTACAGGACAAAACAGGACAACCGGCCATACAGTTATCTCGCGACTGGATCTCGCGACTCAGTTAAGTCGCGAGGCCAAGCCGCGAGCCAGCCCTGTTTTGAAAAACCTGACGTTTCACATTCCTCTCTCACCCTAGTATATATAACCCTTATACCCACAAAAGAAAGAGAGCTTCCAGAGAGAATTTTGAGAGAGAAACCCTAGAGTAAAACAAGATTGATTTATCTACAATCTTTACATAAGTGTTTCTTCAAATTCCTCAACTCTTTTCCTCTCCATTGCCAAACCCTTGAGAGGCTTTTTACCAAAACCTTGTTCTCACCATATCCATTACTGTGAGAGGGCTGTTTGGTATTCTGGGAAGCAGTTAGGAAGGAACCAATCTTCATTGGTTGATGCTATGGTCTAGTAGCGGAATCTGGGAAGCTAGAAAAGAAAAAGGTTCGACGCAACCTCGTTGGAGCAAGAAGCTTGGAGGGCTTAGGTGCACTGGGTAGATTAGGCTTGGAGGGTCTATTGCTGTCCATGTATCCCAACTACATTTTCTAGTGGATTGTTTACCGCTTGGAGGGCGGCGAAGAGGTTTTACGCCGAGGGATTCAGTTTCCTCTTCGATAACACATCGCGTGTTGTCTTTGTATTTGCATCTTCCTTCCCTTTTATCTTTGCCTTTTATTATCTGCTGTGGGTTGTAATTTTAATTTGGCTTAGATAGTTTTTTCAATTCCATATTATAGGTTATGTTAATTTTCCGCACACTAGTTGTTTGATATAATGCTTGAATTGGTTAAGTTGTAATTTGGAGGGTCTAAACATTCAAGGATATTTTTACACTATTTGAACTTTCAAAAGTAAAAAACGCCAGTGGTATAAAGTTCTCTAAATCTGCTTTCTTCATATAGCAGATTTTTCATTGGATACGAATATGGTACAACAAATGAGGTCACTATGCATAAATATATATTTTTTTAATAATTCACTAACTACAACAACAAAGGAGGTTTTGAACAGTTATAACACTGAATTACAAAGCTTTTGGCGACTATTACACTATTAAAGGGTCAACAAAAGACATTATAAATTCATGTGTATTGGTTGTGCAGATTTGCAATACCGTTTACCTTGTCCTCTACCTTGTACTTCAGCCTTAAATTCCTTTTTAATCAATTTTGTTCTTCCTCCATTGTTTTCTACTCTTTGTAGGTTTTTTTTTTTTTTCCCAAAGATGGCACAGTAAAATGACAGTGGACATTATTGAAAAGACGTCACTTGCATGCTAGATGTCATGTATTTCATTTTTACAATTTGATTTGGATTTTCTTTTAAAAGAAAAATTGTTCCTTATATTTATATTCATATACTATACACTAGTATGCAGGAACGGAGCCAAGACTTAGGGGGCGGCTTTGATGTTGGTTATGTGCGGCAGTTCTAACATCCAACTCTACTACTTAACTAATTGCTAAGAGATTTTCTCTTTTTTATTTATTATTTTTTTGTGCTTTTGGTGTTTGCATTGTTGCTGGGTAAGGATAAAATTTTTTTATTTAAAATTTTTTAAAAGGTTGGGTTATTTGTTTTGGGTAAAATTAACTGATTGAACTTAATTTTTTTTAGCTTTACTATAAGTAATTTTTGTTGTTGAGCTAATTTTTTTTTTGGGCTTGTACCTATAAATTTTTTTATGGCCTTTAGAAAGAAAAAAAATGCTAGAGTTACAATTTTTTCTTACAAATTGTTGATGTGGTGAGTGGTTATTGGTAAGTAAAAAAGTGATGTAAGTGATAGGTCTAGAAGTAAACCAATAAGAATTTACTACCTCAACAGTTTGTAAAAATGTTGTACAAGAGTTTATGACTATATCATTACTTTTAAAAGAATTATTGATATTATTAATGGGGACAAAGTGTAATTTTATAAAACAAAATTTCTAAAATTAGTAGCTATATATATTAACATTTTTAAAAAAAAATTAGGGGGGGCCATTGCCCCCCAATGCCCAAATCTACCTCCGTCCAAGCTAGTATCCATATTAACTTTTTAACCTGTACAATATGTTACCAATTTTTTTTACATACATTTTAAATATTTATGAAAATATTAATCAGTTTGTCTAATTATAATGATGAATGCTATACAATTTAAACAAAAAGAAGGGTGAATATATAATTTTCTAGAAAGGGTACTTTAGAAAATTTAACTATAGATGATGTCATCCCATCATCTTACTAAGTTATTGTAACCAAACCAGTGAGTAGGATTACTTATTCCACTACAGCTTCTTCCATTTCTTGTTATCCTGATTCCTATTACATTGTAATAACCATTACAGTGTACCAAATGAGCTTTTAGTGTTTTTTTTTTTGGAATTAATTCCTTAGTTAATATCACTTAGAATGTGATTTAGGATATAATGTATTTTAAATTCATATTGTAAAACTAATATAGTTGAATGTAATTGCTGGAATTTTCTCTTTAGGGACTATTTTGGAACTATTACTTAGCTATGCGTCTCTTCAATGCATTTGGAAAGTACTTTTGTTGTCCAACATTCTCAATGTGATTGTCATGTGAGTGGTAAGTGTGTTTCTATTTTAAAATAAAGGCCAGTGTCAAAAGGGTATACATATTCTCACAAGCGAACATTAACATAAACATTAACATAAGCATAAACACAAACTCACATACTAAATAAGCAATTTAATCATTTATTAGAGAAAAACAACTATATAAGTTCATATGTGTTTTAATAAATAAATTTTAAATATTTATATAAAAAATTTAAGAAGAAAAATTTAATGATATTTGAATAGTAATTTTTAAATAATTTTTTTTTGTATTTTTATCTTTGATTTAAAATTCTATTTCTTATTTGCCCTATTTTTATCACTAACTTATTAATATAACTATTAATGGTATATTTGTTTGGAAGATCATTATTTTGTTTAGCAAAAAGGTCTGCAATGGATGAAAGTATATTTTATGGAGTCAAATATTTTCAAAATAATTTGAAAGACAAATGGATGAAAGTTTTATTTTAATGAAATTACTTGATTTGACAGTTAAACAAGATTGAGAAAAAAAAAAAATTTGTTGAGTTGAATCTAAGGACTATTATCAGGAAGATAGTTGTGCAAAAATTGAGTCGTTCTAATGACTAGTGCCATACACAACAATCCCATGACTATGGACATCTAGGTGCAAGAATAAATTCTACTTCTTAGCTTCTTAGGTTTGCTTAAACAATCAATTAGTAGTTTCTACAAACAAAATATGGCTCCAAAAAAGGCACAACATTCTCGAGGTGATTGTCATATGTGTGGTCTTTCTACTTTTAGTTTGAAAGAAAGGCAGTGTTAAAGGTGGAAACCATAAACACATTCTCTCTCTCTCTCTCTCTCTCTATATATATATATATAGACACACATGCGCGCCCAGAAACAAACATAAACTTTAACATCAACATATACATATACATATACTTGTACACAAACTCATTGAATTATGTAATTTATAATTTATAGAAACCATAAGCTACTAAATAAAGGCCCAGAGTGTAAACGTCCTTTAGGAGGAGGGGCCATCAGTGCCACAAACTTCATTGCAAGCAAGTGTGGCCTATTGCGGTTAAATTAATATGACAACAAAAGGTCCAGAGTGTAAATGTCCTTGAGGAGGAGGAGACCAATTGGGTACCTAAAACAACTCATAAAGGTGGCCCAATTCATGGCTCAAGCCCATGGTGGATCCAATCCGTTTAAAAAAACATCACCAAGGGAGATGCCATTTGGTTGAAAGGAACCCTCACTTTATTTGCTTGTAAAATCCTTTCAAGATAATATTTTTTGTATTTTTTTTAATATTTGTTTCATTGTAAAATCTTTTCAAGTTGACTAGAAAATCCTTTGTCAAATTTTTGGTAAAACATTTTACAAATTGGTGAGTTCACACAACCTCATTCCTATCTAAAAAGACGAAATGTGTTCTTTCTCCAGAAAAGAGATAAAACAAAGACCAAAATATGTTAAAACTAATTGAACCCATAATAAATTTGGTGTACTTTTTGGCTACGCAGGATGAATATTATTTACAATGAAATTAAAAGGAAAATATTCTTATTGGAGCCTTTACTCACTTATTGCAGTAACTTTTTGAAGACTTTTCCCACACATACTAGGAAGCCAGGACGCTCTATGCAAGTAATGTGCTTTTGTTTTTATTTCAAAATCGACTGCCTGTGGCTGTGGTGGATCAACTCTATACCTTCGATAATGACTAATCAGGCTCTGGAATCTAACGGCTACATGAGGAGACCACATCATTTTTGGTACAATACATTTAAAGCTATATTGCGTTAATGATATGGAGCCCTTGTGTTAATGATATGAAGTCATTGTCAATTAATCCGCATAATTAACAAAAGGTGTTTAAATGAAAACTTTTGGATTATAATTTATCCTCAATTTTATTTATCAATAGAAATTAGACTAGGGAAATCAAGAGCATATTGTCAAAGTTTCATTTTTTTTTTTTCTTTTCTTTTCTTTTTTAAAGCTTGGCCCAATTTCAATTGAATATTTAATTTATATATATAGCTGTGATTTTAATAAAGCACAGACAAGAGTATAACAGGGAAGTCCTGGTTCAAAGACTACTGTAACTAACTCTGGAATCAAATAAAGCAGGACGAAACAGGACAGAATAGGACCAAATGAACGGAACAACAAGGGGATTTGAACCGTTATACCATTGAGCTACAAAGATCTTGTGCAACTATTACACTATTAAAGGTTCAACATAAGACATTTAAAATCCATGTGTTTTGGTTGGGCAATACAGTTTACCTTGTACTTAAGCCTTAAATGCTAGATAGAATGTATCTCATATGCTTTGGTTGGGAATCCAGATAGTCTTAGTTGAGATATACATTCAAATTGACAAATTCCAAATATTTTGAGTAGAACATAATTTCAAATGTGAAAATTCTAATTCTTGTGAGTTTAAACTATTAAGAATATATAATTCTCGAGATTTAAAATTTTCATCAACCAAACTGACCCTAAAAAGATGAAAAATACATCATCCAAAAAATGTATAGGTTTCTTCGGAGTCATAAGATAAAATATAAACAAACAAAGAGAAATTTATCTCAAGAACTTTCTTCCTATCTGCCATAAACTGTTGTAATAGTGACATTGTAAATGGAGGATTTAATTTGGCCTTGTTGAGCAGGGTCTGTATATGAAGCCATCTCCCTTTCGATGAATGCGGGTTGTTTTGGAGTGGGCGGATCTGCAATCTCACTACTAAGCATTGAAATAACAGTAGACGCAATTGGTCTATCTCTTGTTGAATCTTGCACGCACAATAGTCTGACATGTATGCATCTCAACATCTCCAATTGAAAGCTTGGATCCCATATTGCTGGGTCTACCAAAGCCATCCTGTTCTCATCTTTCCATAATTTCCATGCCTGAATGAATACAACTATGAAAGACATAAATTGCAAATTCGATCTTATTAGCAATGATCTAGTTGGAGATGTAAATAAATGGACAATAATTTAGATGGACTTACAAATCCTACAAGGCTCATGTGCTGCTCATCATCATCAAAGCTAGTGCTTCTTCTCCCACTAAGGGTCTGTTTGGATTGAGCTTATTTTTGCTGAAACTGAAAACAGTGTAAACAATGTAGCACTGTTCACGGTTGACTTGGTCAAATAGTGTGGCTGGGAAAAAAAAAAAAAATCAGAAAACGCAGCCCAGGATTTAGTGGAAAATGCTGAATCCAAACGGGCACTAACAATCTCTAATAACAAGACACCGAAACTAAAGACATCTGATTTTTCTGAAAATACTCCATGCATTGCATATTCAGGGGACATGTAACCACTGAATTTGCACATTGAAACACATTCATCTCATTTGAGCACAAAATAGTGGTGTTATTACTTTTAAAAATTGAAATTCAACAAAACTCTTACTATGTCCCAACCACCCTTTTTGTTTTGGCTTGAACTTCATTGCCTCCAAATATTCTAGCCATACCAAAATTTGATATTTTTGGATTCAGTTCTAGATCTAACAAGATGTTACTTGCCTTTAGATCTCTATAAATAATCTTTAGTCTAGAATCCCTATGAAGATAGAGGAGACCTCGACTGATGCCTTTAATAATGTTGAAGCGTTTTCTCCAATCAAGGAGTTTTTGGTATAGTGGATCTAAATGAATAGTAACCAAAAAAAATTTTTTAAAAAGTATTAGCAAATATTTAAGGAAAAAAAATTTACTGTTGGGAAAAGAAGTTGGGGCAAAGTTAGCACCAAAGTATGAACAATTGCTTGTTTACCTTTCTATTTATCTGCTCTTATACTTAAGTGAGCAAAAATGTACTTGTACGTTAATATGTAAAAAAAAAAAAGTAAAGCTTTAAAAAGTTGTATTTAGGGGTTACTCTGGCAATGAGACTAAAAGGAAGGTTGTTTAAATTAACTAACCAAAAACAATTGTATCCAAACTTTTGTTTGGCATGTATTCATAGATCAACATTTTCTCTTCTCCCTCAATACAGTAGCCAAGAAGTCTAGCAAGATTTCGATGCTGGAGTTTAGAAATCAAAGCCACCTCATTCATAAATTCTTTAAGACCTTGTCCAGAGGTTCTAGACAATCTTTTCACTGCTATTTCCTGTCCATCATGCAATTTTCCCTTGCCAAAAAAAGAAAAAGAAACAGAAAAAGGAATGAGTACATACTGGTTTGATTTGAAGAGGGACTAATGAACTCGACAGATCAAGCATTACCCTATAGACTGGACCAAAGCCACCTCGCCCAAACATATTAGCTACATGAAAGTTATTTGTTGCAGTTGCCACTTCTTCCAAACTGAAAATCGGTAGCTCGTGGAATTTAGCATCGTTCAGGTAGTCAAACAATAAGTTCTCCCTACTTTTATATTTCCTTGCTGTTAAAAATTTTAATAGTAAGTAATCCGTCTCACAATTCCCAGTCCCCATATCTAATAAATGGCCTTATTACCTTGTTTGTGAGTCATTCCCATCCTCCTCCATCAGAAGTATGTTGTGGTGACAACGGCAATGGCTCCAATGGTCACTGTAATTGTGATGATTACTTTCAAAGGTCTCTCTTTTTCTGTTTACCAAAAAATATTTTAAACTAATTCAGTCAAATTTGAGTATAGACATTTTATCAAAATCACTGTTGATAAATAACATTTACTGGTATCAATCACAACATATCACCTTAGCAGTTATGAAACAACTGTGATTTTGTTTTTCATCTCTAGGCTTATCTATATCTATATATTACTAAAAGCTGAAGTGTAGCGTTTAATGTTACTATGCTCACATTGAGCCACATCAGCATCCATATCATTATCCTTTTTCTTTTCAATTTTCCTATAATTGTTTTTTAACATTTACTTTTTTTTTAATAATTGCACTTTCTACAACCTTTCTCATGCCTCTACCTTTTCATCTCCCCACTACCCTTAACCTTAATATCACTTTTCAACTTTCTTTATTTTGTCTCTTCATCTTCCCCTCCCTTACCTTTTCATCTCCCCATTACCCTCAACCTTAATGTCACTATTCATCTTTCTATTCATTTTCGTTTATTTTGTCTCTTCATATTCACACCGTCTTCTATAAATTTGTTATTCTCTCTTCCATTTCTTGCATAGTTTTCCATCACAGAAAGGTTGTTTCTCTCTCTCTCTCTCTCCTCTCTCTCTCTCTCTCTCTCTCTCTCTCTCACACACAATTATTTTTGGAGTATTTTTTTTTCTTGCATCTCTGCTTAAGTTGATAAATTTTATTGTTTGTTATAACTCTACGTTGGGTTGGTACGATTTAGTTTTGTGTTTTAAGTTTTTTTTTTTTTTTTTTCTTGTTCTCTTTGGTTGTTAAATATTATACTATTGCGTTATAAAAAAATTAAAAAAGATAATATATAAGAATATAATATACATTATTCTATTACATAACATGATTTGGGTAAATTGGTGTTTATTGTTATATATATATATATATATATATATATTATATTGTATTATATTATATTATATTTTTACTTTTTAATCTTTTCATCTTATTTTATTCAATATTTAAACTCAGTCACATCCTCCATATAATTAAATTATTTATATTTTCTTTTCTTTTTTTAATTAAACATATAATATTTTATTTAAATTTAAATAAATTAAATTGTACTCACTTTTTTTAACATTTATACTTTCTCCAACCTTTCTCTTCCTCTTTACATTTTCATCTCCTCACTACCCTCTCTCTTAATATTACTCTTCATATTTCCCTTTATTTTGTTTCTTCTTATTGTTATCCTTTTAGTATAAATTTGGCATTCTCTTTTCCATTATATGCATAATTTTTCTTCACAAAAAAAAATTTATTTCTCTTTCTCTCTCAATTTTTGGTGATATATATATAATTTGCATCTCTGCTTTAGGTTGAGAAATTTTTGTGTTTTTTAGAACTCTACTTTAGGTTGATCCAATTTAATTGTGTTTTAAGTGTTTTATTTTTATTTTTATTTTTTTATACTTTGGTTGTTAAATTTTATCATGTTGCATTGTAAAGAATTAAAGATAGTATATAAATATGTAATATTTTATTATTACATAATATGATTTAAATAATTTGGTATTTATTTAGAGATAATTAATTTGGTGTTTATTTTTATATCTTTTATTTTTATTTTTTTTCTTCTCATATTATTTTATTCAACATTGTTATTATTATTTTTGTTGAATTAATATATTAGATTGTATATTTTTTAAAAGTCAATATATTAACTTGAAAGAAAATGAAAAACCAACTATTAACCAATAATAACTAAAACAATAATATTATCACGCGCAATGTGCGGGTTTACGACTAATTGTTTAATAAAAGGCAATTCAAGTTATTTTCTCATCAAAGTTGGAGGGGAGATCAACAGCCCTAAGACTTATCACGAGGTAAGTGGCTCTTATGTAAGCAGTAATGTTTTAGTCTCTATGTTACCCAAGAAAAAGTTTTAAAAAAATTAAATCCAAATACACTTGTTGAAAATCAAAAAGCAAGCAAACAAATGGACCAAGTGCTGGGTGAACAAAACTATAACTGAAAACACAATGAACTCACCAAATTCCAAATAGGCAAGGCGAATATATATATATATATATATATATATATATATATATATATATATATATCTGATCCACCACTGGGGAATTTCTATAGGTCAATTAGGCTTCCACTCCATGACAGACAACCAATGCCAACATCATATACATAAGCTACACAAGAACAGTTCTCCAAGCACCGCTTTTGACAATCATCTTTAGCCCCGTATGACCTCTCAGCAAAGTCTGGCACTTTCATTGTCTTCAGCTTGAAAAACCAATCTTCTTTTCCTTCCTCACCACTATTGTTCACCCGATCACACTGCAAAGTTGCCCTCCTAACACACCCACTAGTCCAATTTCGTCTATTCCATTATCAATTATCTTCGGTTCAAACCCTCTCAAACAGCTGCACATTGATGAACCCAGTGAATGACAGGTTCCAAAAGCACCACAAGTTTCATAAACTTCACAGTCAAATTTTGGAGCTATTTCCAAAACCTCCCAATCCTCCTTCCTATTATTCCAACAACTCTGCACTAGCTTTCCTTGTGAATTCAGGACAAACTTTGACAAAGGTAACTCATTCACATAAGCAAAAGTGGCAAAAGTTGTCCCTTCTTTATCATCTACTACAGTATATCCATTATGATATTGTGGATTTGTGTTGTATATTCCAATGAATGCCTGACCATTCCATGGAGTCCGCCAAAATGGATGACCATCTTTCCAAATGAAAGCTCCAGGAGTGTTCAGCTGATCAATGCCTGAACTGAATCTTCCAATGGATGGATCAGAAGGGCTTTTCCATGGTGTCAACTGTACCCTTTGATTTTTCCTAAAATTTGTATTGATTTTCATACCTAGCAAGAATGAATTAGAAGGATGTTGAAAACTTTCCCATATTATTCCTTTAGTGTCAACTTGCAATAAAAGGTTTCCGGAATCCAAAAGTGTGGCACTTGAATTGGTCAAAGAATTTGAAACATTTGATGACCAAAGAATCTCTTCCTATTTGTTTAGTACCACAAGATTGCCATCCTCAAATATAGTAAGAACCCCAGAAGAATCCTTGAGGGGTTTCTGTCTGTTAGCTACCCATACGACAGTGAATACAGAAATGTTATTATACCATATTCCAAGGTAGCGATTGGTAGAATTTACAAGGCTGAAGAATCCCAGTCTGAAAGTACTCCCATTAGATATTATGTATTCAGGGTCTTTGAGGGATTGAGGAGATCTAATGATGTCTATGGCAAAGCCTAAGTTTAAACAAAAACAAAAAAGTACAGAGAACAAGATTGTCTTGCTAAGAAGTCCCATAACTTGTTCAGACCTACTTGTGTCTTAGAATGCAGAACAGGTTGGCCTAGCTCATCTAACAAGTTACAGCTTTGGCTAGTAGTTTTCAAGACAGACGCCACTCTAGACTTTCACAAGTCTTACGTCCTAGAAAATATGTTGTCATATAAAATTATAAACCAAAAGTTTCCTAATCTGAATATTAGTGTCTTCCTTTCTCACTTGTTAACAAAAAAAATAAAAAACAAGTTGGGTGTCAACCAAGTACTAGGCATGGAAATTAAGGAGACAATAAAAATAAAGTATGGATAAGATGCTGAAATAGAATCAAGTTTCATTTAAGTTATACATTATAAAAGATTTGTCTAAGTCACTTTCTTTCATTTTTTCCAAGTTTCTTTTCAAAATTGTGTTCAATTTCATATGTGGCAATTTCGCCAAGATCTCTTCTTTAGTTGGGGGAAGAATCCACACGAATCGGATTTTTTGAGGAAAATGTCGAGAGAGAATTGGATTTGGTTAGACAATGTGTAGTTTGTATATAAATTGTATTTTTTCCAACACGAGCATTAAAAGTCCATGATATAGACATATTTTTTATTTGGGGGTTGTTGTCTAAGCACATGTATAAATTATTCACATCACCAAATCAATGAAAATATATGAGAACAATGTTTTTTAATGCTAACAGACCAATTTTAGGTAACAATCCAACTTGGTTAGCTTATAACCGACTTTACAAAGGCAATAATTTAGTGTGGGGGTACAACATCCAAAGCATAGCCAACCTTTAAAACACGTTAGCCACGATTTTTGACGATTGAGCTATGATCAAAGGGCTGAGGAACTTCGATAGATTAGGAGTTGAACAAATTTAAGTCATTACAAACTCAAATCTTGAACTTGAACTTGATCAAATCTTGAATTAGTCATTACAGACTAAATTTGACACATACAAAGGTCATGGCATTTGCCAACACTTACACATTAACCCTGATAGTTTTCTTGAGAAAATATGACAAAATGCATAATAAATAAAGTATTGGGATTACTTACTCTTGATTCCTTGAAGAAAATATTCAATAAAGATAAATTTATATCAAAATATTCCTTTCATCGGCCAGAAACTATTGAAACAGTGACATTGTAAATGGAGAATCGGACCTATTGAGCAAGCTCTGTATTTGAAGCAATCCGCCTTTCCATGAATGCAGGTTGCTTCGGAGTGGGAAGATCCACAATCTCACCATTAAGCATAGAAATAATAGTAGACGCAATTGGCCTATCTCTTGCCAATTCTTGCATGCATAGGAGTCCCACATGTATGCATCTCAAAATTTCCATTCGAAAGCATGGATCCCATATTGTTGTCATCATTCCACAATTTCCATGCCTGAAAGATACAAAAAATGGAATGTTCAATCTTATTGGTAATTGACCATGTAAAACATGGACTAAATAAAATAGATAAAGTGGCATTTTGAGTAAAATTTGGCTAAATTTTTCCCAATGTGAATGCTCTAAATTAGATAGACTTACATATCCAATGAGGCTCAAGTATTGCTCATCATTGCAAAAGCTAGTGCTTCTTCTCCCACTTACAATCTCTAGTAACAATATGCCAAAACTGAAGACATCTGATTTCTCTGAAAACAAGCCTTGCATTGCGTATTCAGGAGACATATAACCACTGCATTTAAACAACAAAGTAGATCCATATAATTTGAGTACAAGTGATGCTACTACTTAAATTAAATTTCAACAAATATCTATGTCCCAACAACCCTTTTAGTTTTGGCCTGATCATCATTGGCTCCAAATATTCTCATTGTACTAAAGTCTGATATTTTTGGATTAAGCTCTTGATCTAACAAGATGTTAGATGCCTTTAGATCTCTATGACTAATCTTCAATCTAGAATCCCTATGAAGGTAGAGTAGGCCTCGACCAAATCCTTCAATAATGTTGAAGCGTTTTCTCCAATTAAGGAGGTTTTGGTGGACTGGATCTAAATTAATAGTAATCCAAATAAATAAATAAAAATGTATGAGTAAACTTGTATGCAAAAAATGATAAATTGTTGAGAAATGAAGTTGGGGCAAGTTAGCACAAAAGTATGCTTCAAGTGACCAAATTGCCACAATAGAACTTATTATTAAAATTTGTGTGAGTTTTTTATTAAAGGCACTAACTAACTTGATGCAAGATTTATAAGTGTATGAACTAACCAAAAACAATTGCGTCCAAACTTTTGTTTGGCATGTACTTATAGATCAACATCTTCTCTTCTCCCTCAATACAGCACCCAAGAAGTCTAACAAGATTCTGATGTTAGAGTTTAGAAATCACCCCCACATCATTCAGAGGCTCTAGACAGTCTTTTCACTGCTATTTCCTGTCCATTATGCAATTTACCCTAGAAGAAAAATTAAAGAATATCAACACATATCTATTTAAGAGAGACAAATGAACTCTAAATGAGCAACCATTATCTTATAGACTGGACCAAAGCCACCTTGTCCAAGCTTATTAGTCATATGAAAGTCGTTTGTTGCAGTTGCCAATTCCTCCAGATTAAAGATTGGTAGCTTGTGTAGTTTCACATCTTTCAGGTAGTCAAACAGTAAACTCTCGTCGCCTTTTGTTTTCATTGTTGTTGCAAAATATAATATTAGTTAGCCCATCTAGCAATTCCTAGTCGCTGTAGATAATCAATCGGCATATTACCTCTCCTTTTTTTAGCCATCTACCTCCATAAGAAGAATGCAGTGCAGGCAATAGCAATCACTCTAATAATGACAGTAGTTGTGATGATTACTTTCAAATGTCTCTCATTTTCTGTGTATAGGAACAAGTTTTAAACTACTTCAGTCAAATTTGACAATGAAAATTTAATTCAAAAATATTGAAATCCAATTGCTTTTGTTCTAAATAACTAGGTAAACAAACAACCGGACTAATAATTGTTGGATGAAGCATAAGATTAGGAAAAAAAAAAAACTTACTCTTAAAACAAAATGAAATTACCAAATTCCAAATAGGCCAGACAAATATATATATCTGATCCACCAACCAAGAATTGTTGTAGGTCAACAAGGTTTCCCCTCCATGACATACGACCAATGCCTGTATCAAATGCGTAAGCAACACAAAAAAAGTTCTGTAGGCACTGCTTTTGACAATCGTCTTTAGTCCCTTATGACCACTGAGCAAAGTCTGGCACCTTGACCATCTTCAACCTGAAAAACCCATCTGCTTTTCCTTCTTCAACATTATTGTTCAACCTTTCACACTGCAATGGTTTCCTCCTCACACATCCACTACTCCAATTTCCATTGTTCCATTCCTTAATAATCTTGGGCTCGATCAAATCCTCTCATACAGCTATAGATTGATGAACCCAGTGAATCACAGCTTCCATTTGCAACGCATGTGCCATAAACATCACACTTATCTTTTGGAGCTAACCCCACAACCTTCCAATCCTCCTTCCCATCATCCCAATATGTCTGCATTAGATTTCCTTGTGAATCCAAAACAAATTTTGACAAATGTAACAAGTCCATATAAGCAAAAGTTGCATAAACAGTTCCTTGTTTGTCATCTACTACACTAAATCCATTATGATATACAAGATTCCAGTTTTTTATTATAATGAAGACCTGACCATTCCATGGACCAGACTGCCAATATGGGCGACTGTCTTTCCAAACAAAACCTTCAGGAATGTTCAATGGGTCAATGCCTGCAGAGAAGCTTCCAATGGATGGATCAAAAGGGCTCTTCCATGATGTCAGCTGCACTTTCTCATCTTTCCTTAAATTAGTACTAAGTTTCATTCTTGGCAAGAAGGAATCAGATGGATGTTGAAAACTTTCCCATAATATAATTCCTGTTGTGTCAACTTGCAATACAAGGTTTCCGGAATCCAAAAGAGTGGCACTTGAATTGGTTACAGAATTTGAAACATTTGATGACCAAAGAATCTCTTCTTGTCCGTTTAGTACCACAAGATTGCCATCCTCAGATATAGAAAGAACCCCGGAAGAATCCTTGAGAGGTTTCTGTCTGTTAGCTACCATATGACAGTGAATACAGAGATGTTATTATACCATATTCTGAAGTAGCGATTGGTGGAATTTACAGGGCTGAAGAATCCCAGTCTGAAAGCACTCCCATTGGATATTATATATTCAGGGTCTTTGATGGATTGAGAAGGTTTAATGGTGTCTATTGCAACTCCCAAATTCAAACAAAAGCAACAAAGGACAGACAACAAGTTTGTCTCAAGTCCCATAACTTGTTCTCTGGCCTACTTGTGTCCGAGAATGCAGAACAGGTAGGCCTTGCTTATAAAGCAAGTTACAACTTTGTTTATTCGGGGAAAAAAACAAAAAACAAAAAAGTTTAACCTTTGGCTGGTAGTTTTTTTAAGAAAAAGGCCACTCTAGACTTTCAAAAGCCTTGATCCCGAGAAATAAGTTTGTGATATTAAATTATAAATCAAAGGGGTTTGTTCCCTAGTCTAGATAGTTTCTTCCTTTGTCAAAAAGGACAGGTTGAATTTCAACCAAGGACTAGGCGACTAGGGATGGGAAATAATTAAAGAGACAACTGGAATAAAGTACAATAATTAACACTGAATAAGACGTAGGAATAGAATCTGCAAAATCCTAAACAATTAAGTATAGATCCCTATGCAGAAATAAATGAATTAACAGTTAATCACAAAAAATAAAAATTATATACCCAGCAGAATATATGTATACACACCACAGTTTATGCAATAAAATCAAAAGCAATAGAGATAGTGACACAGTACACAGAATAATCACGATGTGGAAAGCCTAAGAACAATCTCTTGAAAGGAAAAAGTTGTGCTCACTTGCTTTAGAATTCTATAAAAGTGGTAACTTTAGTAAGTGTTCCACTTTCATCTTCGGGTGCGTCAATCAGCAATACCATCAAGGCTTTCTCTTCAACACCACGTTTAGTTTGTAAACCAGACATGCAAGTAATCCACGATCAGCTTCTGTCTCAGTCTCCAAAAGTCCAAATGCATCCAACTCTGTCCTTTCTGTCACACCAGGGCCCAGGTAAGTCATCCTCTTTGTATTTTGACTAGCTTCTTGCAACCAGGTAGGCTAAAAATAAACTAAGCCTCCATTTGGATTGCGCGTTTCCAGCCCCAAGTCTGCATTTGCGTTTGAAAAAGTGGGACCCATGGCTACAGTACATGGACCAGCCAACTTGCACAAAACATGTGAACAGTGTTTTGCCCATTAAAAAAATATTTTTCTACCGTTTTCAGCAATAAGTTTTTAGTTTTTAGCAAATAAACGATATCCAAACACACTCTAAGTTGTTCATAAATTGATTTTGCTTGGCTCGATATATTGTTCATTCATATTTGTTTGTTTATAAACTAGCCAAGTTCGAGTCTCAATCGAGTAGAGACAAATAGTCTTAAAGATAACATCCATTTTGTGCCTTTTGTAAGCCTACTTTGTTATTTATTTATTTTCCATTATATTGCCTTAATTTTCCCAACATCTTGACAACCTAGTATTAGTACTATGTCTTTCTCTGAAGTGATATTTCATGACAAGATGATCTTAGTTATTTAAACTACATTCACTAGACATATGCATCTTTCTTTTGCTTTCCTTCTAATCAAGTGTCCTCAACCATCACGGTTGAATATCATGAACCAAACTGAATGATATCCTCTCCCCATCAACTTCTTTTTGTCACACATCTCTATTATCTTCAACCTACGTGACTCGGAACACACCTCTAATTAGTAGCCTTTATTAGCTTTCTTTCTGGTCACATGTCACAATCATCTTCATCTAGAGTTTTTCAACCACACTCAAGATCAGTAGACCCCCCCCCCCCAATATGATTAGCATTTGGAATTGACATTGGATTTCTTTCTTGTCAAGTGTCTCAGTTTGAGGCTTCAAACGTCTGCTAAATTATGCAGAAAAAAGTGCCTTAAGTGAGGATTCTAAAGCTAGTAACAATTTTAACAGTATATTGAAAGTTGTGACTCTTCAATTATGACATTTTTTGAAAGTTTTAACTCTTCAATTTTGACCTTTTAATGGTGCTCTTTCATTGTTATGTCTTCGTTGTCCATTTTTAAAATCACATTCATTTTTTTTATACAAAATATTTGAACGCTTATAAGAAATTCTGAAATTCTATAGAATTGTTATATGTAGAATTCAAACTTTGTTATATCTGAACTTTGAAAGGAGAGTACTGTTTGCATGCTTAAAGATGCTAAACAAAGGGAATGCTATCTCAAGCATTTTCTTCCTATCTAGCATAAACTGTTGTAATGGTGATATTACAACTAGAGGACTTTATCTGGCCCATTTCAACAGGCTTTTCATTTGAAGCAATCTGCCTTTCGGTGAATGCAGGTTGCTTTGGAGTGGGCAGATCTAGAATCTCACTATTAAGCATTGAAATTATAGTCGACACTGTTGGCCTGTCTCTTGCCAATTCTTGCACACACAGCAGTCCCACATGTATGCATCTCAACATCTCCATTTGAAAGCCAGGATCCCATATTGTTGGGTCTACCAAAGCCATTATGTTGTTATCATTCCACAATTTCCATGCCTGAAAGATTACAAGTGTGAAAGACAAAAATTTAACATATTGATTAGCTGAGCTTTAAAGAAAAAGGATAACGAGTCAGATAGACCTACAAATCCTACAAGGCTCAAGTAGTACTGCTGATCATCATAAAAGCAAGTGGTTTTTCTCCCACTAACAATCTCAAGTAACAACACACCAAAGCTAAAAACGTCTGATTTCTCTGAGAAAAAGCCTTGCATTACATATTCAGGAGACATATATCCGCTGCATTTGAAAAATGAAACACATCCTCATCATTTGAGCACAAATAGTGGTGCTATTATTTAAAAATTTAATTTCAACAAAGCTCTTACTATGTCCCGATGACCCTTTTAGTATTGGCTTGATTTTCACTACCTCCAAAAATTCTGGCAATTCCAAAGTCCGATATTTTTGGATTTAGCTCTTCATCTAACAAGATATTACTTGCCTTTAGATCCCTATGAATAATCTTCAATCTAGAATCCCTATGAAGGTAGAGCAGGCCTCTACTAATTCCTTCAATAATGTTGAAGCGGTTTTTCCAATCAAGGTGTTTTTGGTTGAGTGGATCTAAATGAATAGTGACCAAAAGAAATAACAAAGAGATAAGAGTAAATTTGTATATAGAGGTCATGGGTTCAACACATTGAGTATATAGAAACCAGATTTCTAGATTTCAGAGTTATTCTATTGATGAGCCTAAAAGGTAGGGAATTTAAATGTACTGACCAAAAACAATTGCGTCCAAACTTTTGTTTGACATGTACTCATAGACCAACATATTCTCTTCTCCCTCAATGCAGCAGCCAAGAAGTCTTACAAGATTTCGATGTTGCAGCTTAGAGATCACAAACACCTCATTCATAAATTCTTCAAGCCCTTGTCCAGAGGATCTTGACAGTCTTTTCACTGCTATTTCCTGTCCATCACGCAACTTTCCCTGGCAAAAGAAAACAATGAATATAAGTACTTATCTGTATGATTTAAAGAGGAACTAATGAAGGCTACTAGAGCAACCATTACCTTATAGACTGTACCAAAGCCACCTCGGCCAAGCACATTAGCTACATGAAAGTTGTTTGTTGCAGTTGCCAATTCTTCCAAACTAAAAGTTGGCAACTCGTGGAGTTTAACATTGTTCAGGTTTTTGGATGGTACAGTCTCCCTGCTTTTATTTTTCTTTTCTGTGGCAAATTCTAATAGTAAGCTATGCATCTTGCAATTTCTAGTTCCCGTTGCTAATGATAGGGCATATTACCTCTTTTTTTGGTCATCCAACTCCATAAGAAGTATGCAGTGCTAGGAATGGCCATTGCTCCAATAATCATTGTAATTGTGATGATTACTTTCAAATTTCTCTCATTTTCTGTGTATCAGAACAAGTTTCAACTAATTCTATCAAATTTTTGAAAATAAATCTATATAATATTTAAGAGTTAAAACTAATGCTAAGCTTTTGTTGAGTCACATCATATCAAAAAATATAAAAATCTCAATGTATGCAATAAATTTTGCTACTCTATCATTGTGTCATATCATCCACTTATTTTCAACATCTTCTTTCTCTTATTTAACTTTTCTTCTCCCAATTATTTAAAAAAAAAAAAAAAACAAAAACAAAATCTAAAACATTTCTTCTCCCTGTTAGTCCACAACTATTGTTACACTTCTTCCAACTTTTCCTCTCCCATTTTGCTTCTTTATCTCTCTACTACTCTTTACTTTACCATTACACTTCCTTCATCGTTTCTTCTTTTTTATATTTTGACTTTTCTTCTCTCCATCTTATTTTGTATAAATTTGATATCATTTCCCCCATTCAATTTATACTTTTCTCACACAAAAAATGTGAGTACTCTCTCTCTTGGTGGATTTTTGTTCTTTCTTATTGCTCTAATTTAGGTTGATGGTTTTTTTTTTTTTTTTTTTCTAAATATCCATAAGTCTTCTTTCTCCCTCTTATGGCTTTGGTTGGATTTTGATTTGAGTTAATACTTAGTTTTTTTGGGAAATAAGAATTTGAGTTTATATCAAAATACAACCTACATAGCTATGAATTTGAATGTGTCTACCAATTGTTTGAGTAAAAAATTATTATAAAGTCTATCTTTTATTCCTTTGGTTTCATTTTTATTTTAGTTAAGATAGCATTGTAATTTTGTGATGGGTTTTAATATCATGATAATCTTCATATTCTTTAAGAGATGAGAAATTTGAATAATAAATTTAAAATTATAAATTTTAGTTGTATATTAGGCTAATATAACACACTATAATAGAAGTTAGAAGAATGTGAAACACCTTAAAAAAATATTAATCAAACACACCAAAAAATAATATAATGATATATTTATAAAGATAAAAAGATTAAAAAAAAATACTTGTAGAAGTCTTTAAAAAACAAAACACACAATACTTGAAGCAATTGATGCGTGAAGTTGCAACTAGTTTAATCTAATGTGTGAAACTTGGGCTAATTTTGCCAAATGGCATAATTTTAGAAAAAATTTAACATAAACACATCCGGCCATGTGTAGCACTTTGGAACTCGAGTTTACCAAACTCAAGTGCCAAGCTTAAGTAACATATAATGCTTGGAATTCAAGTTTGGTAAACTCGAGTTTCACTTGTGTTAGAATCAAGTGCTTACCCACTACACTAAAAGCCATAGCTGAAGGTAATGGCGCAAATTTATTCCCTTAAAGGGTGGTATCCTAGCACCAATAGTTTGACTGAGACTTTGCCCAACTTGGCCTCTTCCTCTAGTAGGATGTTGGAATTAGCCCACTAGGCCTCCGCCTACAGTCCCACCACCAACACCTACACATGTGCAACAGGGAGTGAAACCCATGACCTGGCTCTGATACTAGGCCTCCAACAACTTCGAACTAGGGACAGACATAAGATTTTAAGCTAGCAAGGGTTAGAGTATAAATAAATAAAAAAACTCCAAATAAGCATCATATAATATTAAAAAAATCATTATTTCTAAATACATTAAGATGCAATCATTTACTAACAAAAACAAAAACATATAATAATAATAATTATTATAATAATAATAATAACAATGTCTTTTTTTAATACTAGGCTGGCTAAGAGTTTAGAGCATTCATAGCGGTGGTGCTAAAATTTTTAGCTTATAATACCTCAAAAATCTACTTTATCTATTTTATCACCTCATTTTACAATTCACCCAATATCAAATGTTTTATTCTTTTATCACTTCATTTAAAATAATATAAATAACTCATTAAATTAATAAAGTAAACAAGAGAATTTGAGTTTTTTTTTTAATATAAGGAAGATATATAATTTAATAAAATATTGTATTTTATTTTTAATAAATTACTACAGTCAACTGGTATTTATACCAGTTTACTATAGTTGTAAAAAATTTAGCTTTAACTTCTTCAATAACACATGATTTTTTGGTTCTTTGGCAGTAAAATAGTTTTTTTTTTTTTTTTTTTGTTGCTAAAATACAATCACCATTGTGAATATTTTTTGTTTTTATTAAGTTTTTGAGTTGGATAGTTGCTATTTCGATGAGGCTTTTAGACTTATGAGGAGAAAGAGGCCTAAGGTTTTAGAAGGGGGTCCAACTACCAAAAAAAAAAATATATATATATATATATATATATATAATAACTATAAAAATAAAAATAAAAATTGGACCCAAGGGACCCCCTTTGGGCCCCCACCTGGGTTCGTCCCTACTTAAAACTCAAGTTTGTCAAACTTTAGTTCCAAAGTCAAGTTCCAAAAAAGTACAACATAAATATATAAGTTTGGCCAAATACGTTTCTCCTAAATATTTCCTTAAATGCTATTTGACAAAAAAAGGCCGTGAAACTTGTTGGATTTTATGTTTTGTCAATTTATAATACCTAAACATCTGACCAATGTGTTACCCAGACAAGGATATATATAAATAAGGGAAAAGTGGGGGAGGGGGGGAAGGGGGGTAAGTCAAAGAGGAGTTTTTTTTTTTAGAAAAACACACACATAAGGGAGAGGGAAAGGGGTTCTAACACAAAGACACACCACAACTCCACTCAAAAGCAGTTGAAACAGTAAAGATCAACACTTATCATCATATGAAATAAAGCTTCTCTCTAGTCTAATGGATGATCATAAGCATAAGAGAATACAAAACTGGGAGAGAAAAAATTTGAACTTACCAAATTCCAAATAAGACAAACGAATATATATATCCAACCCACCAATGGAGAATTTTTGCAGGTCAATTAGGTTTCCACTCCATGACATACAACCAATGCCAGTATCATATGCATAAGCTACACAGGAATAGTTCTCCAAGCACTGCTTTCGACAATCATCTTTAGTTCGATATGACCACTCTGCAAAGTCTGGCACTTTGACCATCTCCAATTTCAAAAACCCATCTGCTTTTCCTGCTCCTTCACTTCTATTGTTCACCCTTTCACACTGCAATGGTGTCCTCCTCACACATCCACTCATCCAATTACCTCTATTCCATTCCTCAACAATCTTTGGCTCAAACCCTTTCAAACAACTGCAGATTGGTGAACTCAGCGCATAACAGCTTCCAAATGCACCACAGGTGCCATAAACATCACATTCATTTGCCGGAGCGAACCCAACAACCTCCCAATCCTCCTTCTCATCATTCCAATGTATCTGCATTGAATTTCCTTGTGAATCCAAAAAATGCTTTGACAAACCTAACACGTTCATGTAAGCGTAGGTTTCATAAATTGTCTCTTCTTTATCATATACTAAAGTGTATCCATTATGATAATCTAGAACCCAGCTCTGTGCTCCAGTAAAGACCTGACCATTCCATGGACCATACCGCCAATATGGATGACCGTCTTTCCAAACAAAACCTTGGGGAATGTTTTGTGGATTAATGCCTATCGAGAATCTTCCAGTGGATGGATCAGAAGGGCTCTTCCATGATGTCAGTTGTACTCTCTGATTTGTCCTTAAATTAGTAGTAAGTTTCATCCTTGGCAAGAATGTATCACAAGGATGTTGAAAACTCTCCCATACTATTGCTCCTGTTGTGTCGCCTTGCAAGACAAGGTTACCGGAATCCAACAGAGTGGCACTTGAATTGGGTACAGAATTTGAAACATTTGATGACCATAGAATCTCTGCTTGTCCATTTAGTACCACAAGATTTCCATCCTCATCTATAGTAAGAACCCCAGAAGAATCCTTAAGGGGTTTCTCTCTGTTAGCTACCCAAACTACACTCAAATAAGTGACTACCGAAATCTTATTGTACCATATCCCAAGGTAGCGGTTGGTAGAATTTACAGGGCTGAAAAATCCCATTCTGAAAGAACTCCCACGAGAGATTATGAAATCAGGGTCTCTGAGGGATTGAGAAGATTTAATGGTGTCTAATGCAACGCCTAAGTTTAAACAATAGCAACAAAAGACAGCCAACAAGCTTCTCTTGCTAAGAAATCCCATGACTACTTGTTCAGACCAACTTGTGTGGGAGTGTAAGGATGCAGAACAAGGAGGCCATGTTCATCTATCGCATTACAACTTTGGTAATTGGTAGTCTTCTTATCAAAAAATTGGTAGCCGTCTTGGAAAGACGCCACTGTAGACTTTCAAAAGTCTTAATGTTAGGTTAAGGAATAATGTTGAAACTAAAGAGCAAATAGGAAATTTCAATGAAATTTCTTGGACTGTCCTTATTATATTTCCGTTTCTTTCAATGTGTATGTGTGAGAATTTATACATGTTTTTTTGGTTCTGAAATTTGATTCAACTTTTCTACCATCATCAATGATGACCCCACTTGTCTTTTAGTCTTGCAGTGTCGGCTGCCAATTTACGCACGGAGTTATTTTTGTTTGTTTGATTTTTTCATTTTTGATTTATTATTAATATATGAATATATTCAAGGGGATTGTGATCATGTGTGTTAGTCAATACTCTTTTACATGAAATCATTTAAAAAAAATTGATGTGGCATCATTTTATTGGAGGGCATAAACACCTATGTTTACCCCACGTCTTTATTGAATTTATTCTCTTCCAAAATATCCTTAACTTCTTAATCATATTCCTGAACAACATGGAGACTCAAACCTATTATTGCCAATTGAATAACTTATACAACAACCACAGGGCTATTTATTAAGTAAAATCTCTTCACCTATTATCTCGAATAATTGGTAAAATCTCTTTCAATGACAAGAGATTTTACCAGTTGAAGAAAGAGATTTTACCAATTAAACTAACTTAAACCCTTATTGAAATAATAATTAGTTTACTAATTAGTTTGAGTGTTCATTTACTAATGGTAAAGATATTAAGCATCACATAACATTCTTTAAACAAAGCTAAAACATTTTAGTTATCCCTGAGTTTTAACAATTCGTAAGACAATTTATTGATTAAATAATACTAATAATAGATAAGCACACTAAAGTACAAAGGGCAAAATTGCTTAGTAACATCATTTTCACATCAGTTTGATTTTTTGATTGTTCGGTGCCTGAATATACAGAGACTAGGGTCCAATATTTGGATTGGTCAAAGGCCCATACCATGATAGTAAATTGCTAAAATATTAGATAAATGGTATATATATTACTGGACTTACACTGTACTTGAACTTGAAGAATCATGGGCTGGGCTTGTATTCTCAAGTCTCAATGGGAGCGGTGGGTTGGGCCTCGAAGGTGCTGGGTTCAAGGGTGTTCGAAGTAGGTATATGGACCCATGATTAAAACACGAGGCATAAAATGATGCTGTATTGCTGTCACGTGACAGCAAAAAACTTTCTACATTTAAAAAAAAATTAAAATTTAACCCTAACGTATTAAAATATGGAAAATCTAATTGCTACGAATAATTAATCCAATAAATTAAAATATGCTTTCTATGGAAAATAGGGAAAACTTTTGGGTATCAATAGTTTCCTTTCTTTGTTTTGTGTCGTGTATACAAGATGCTAGATGAAGGGAAAAAAATGATGAATTTTGACTCGTGACAAATTCAATCTATGTTTCAAAAAAGTCATTCTTAAAATTTTAGTTGTATAGGAATTCATACGTTAGGTGGTTGTCTAAAGCTAAACAATGATTTTTCACCTTTTCTCTTTGAGACCACGTTTAGGGGGGGTTAGTTGGAGTATTGGTTTTGTGGTTTTTGAAATTAGAAAGTTTCTAGTGTGAAAGAATGACTTTGATGGTGAGGTTGGAGGAGTTGAAGTGTTGGTCTTTTAAGCGTTTGAAAGGCGAGGTTTAATTTTCATGGAGATTTCAGTTTTTGGTTTAGAATTGTGGTGGGCACCGGTTGATAAATGAGGAGGAAGGGTACTGGTGTAGGGTTAATATTTCAATTTCAGTAAGACAACGAAGAGGTTTAAAGCACACTTATAACTTACCAAAATGATTACCATCTGCATCTTATTAATTTTTCTAACCATTCCCATTCCAACATTTATTCAATAATTTTGTTGAAAATGCACTAATTGAGATTGAACTAAAAAAAAAAAACTACCAAAAATAATTTAGTGTCATTATAATACACTAACTTGTAACCCCATACATATACATGGATAAACTTAAAGATATACAATAAAATATAAATTGTCATTTTAAATACTATTGATAGTCATTTTAATATTTTGTTCATTTTTTAAAAAAATTTGTAAGGATATTATTAGGTATAAAATGTAAATTGTCCATTTTTATTATTATTGTGCAACAAATTTTTTTTTTTTTTACAATTCATTTATTCTAGACTCTTTAATTTTTGTACTTAATAACTCATTTGGATGAATATTTATGATGTGGTCTCACATTTGATTCTAAAATTAAGAAATAAAACTCTTTAAAAATAAATAATTTAAAACACATGGTGCAAAATTGGAATTCTAATTTGAGTTTCATTTAGAATCACCTATTATTATATATATAAATGCATTAATTTCCTTCAATAATGCCACTTGGTAATTATCATGTGCATAATAATAATAATAATAATAATAATAATAATAATAATAATAATAATCCTCAAAAAATAGTGTACCCAAAAAAGAAAATCCAAAAGGGGAGATGGCTCATTAAACCAATAATTAAAATAAATAAAAAATTTCCTTAGTTCACATCGGTCCATTTCAGCTTAATTTAGTCTATTTGGTCCAATTCGGTCTCTCAATTCCATCTAATAATATCAAATTTGTTTAAAAAATAAAAATAAAACATTTACAAAGTACTTGATTAAAATCAAGTACCATACAAGAAAAAGGATTAAGGTACCGTTTGGGTACCGATGAAAAGCAGCGCATTTTGCGTCTGCATTTCCCTTTTTTTTTTTTTTTTTGAACCGTGATTTTTTGTGGTTGTTGGCTGTTCAGTGGGTCCCGTGCAATGTTCATGGGACCCATAAACCTCTTTTTTAAGCAACTTTTTCATTAAAATGGGTCTCACGATACTATTCACATATTTAAAAATTATTTTGCTATAGTGTTTTCAATTTTCAATTTTCAATTTTCAACGATATCCAAACACACACTAAGTAAAATTCCTCCACGCAACTCCAAACACACACACACACAGAGTGGAGTACTCTTCCACTCTCTCCAAAATCCTTTCCTTTCCTTTCCCACTCTCTCCAAAATCCTTTCCTTTCCTTTCTCTGCCCAATTGACATTCCCAAACCTTCTCTCTCTTCCCTCCTCTCCAAACACGAACAGGTAGTACCACAAGACTGCCATTGTCAGATATAGTAAGAACCCATCTAAGGTTTCTATCTGTTAGCTACCCATATGACAGTGAATACAGAAATGTTATTATACCATATTCCAAGTAACTCATTGGTAGAATTTACAGGGCTGAACTGAAGAATCCCTGTCTGAAAGCACTCTCCATTGGATATTATGTATTCAGGGTCTTTGATGGATTGAGAAGATTGAACTAATGGTGTCTATGGCAAAACCTAAGTTTAAACAAAAGCAACGAAGGACAGACAAGTTTGTCTTGCTAAGAAGTCCCATAACTTGTTCTGGCCTGCTTGTGTGTGAGAACAATTTTGGTCGGTAGTTTTCTAGAATAGAGTTCACTCTAGAGACTTTGAAGAGTACTCTTACATCCCAGAAAACACATTGTTATATAAAATTATATATCGAAGGGGTTCCTTCCCTAGTCTAGAGTTTCTACATTTGACAAAAAAGATAGATTGAATGTAGACCAGGGCTGGGATGGAAATTAAGTAGACTAAAAATTTATGTTCAGACCCCAATGTGATTAATTCTGCAGAATTATTAAATTTGAAGGTCTATCACACCAGTTGTAAAACAATCCACCCAGATATATAATTCCACCACAGTTTTTCAAAAACCAAATCAATCAAAGCAATAAATAATCTAACACAGATTTGGTAAGGAAGTGGAAAATCAAAGAATAAACCTCTTCAATGGAAAAGCCAGTCCAGGGACACAAACAATGATTTAGAAAATTTACTATCAAGGAGAAGCTACAATTGGTCAGAACCTACATAACCTAGGCCCTCTAGAACCCCTTAAATATTTCTACAATGATTTTCTCCATTAACTTCTTGTTCGCTTAAACCAGAACCTTTGACACTCAAAGGAACCTTCCTGAAATTTTGCAACAATGACCCTCACTGGAAAGAGAACTCATTAGTTTCAATCTCTCAAGATAAATTTTCTATAATTTATTAAAAATCACGAAGTGTGCTGTAGTGTAGCTGACTCAAATCTGTCCCTCGCAGATTTAGAGTCCCCAAAGAAGATTACTATAATATTAACACTACGCCTGAAGCTTTGAGACTTCATTAACCTTAAAGCTACATGTGTTAGCACACATTAACAACTGAGATTGCAACCCATAACCTCACAGAGACAATTTACCAAACACATGGCAAGTAACAAACACATGCTCACATTCACATATGTCAAAGTCACTCAAAATGCAAAGGAAACACACTTTAAAATCAACACACGTAACAACAAAACCCATATGGTTGCTCTAGGAAACCAACCCTCATATACCCATTGGAAAACTAAACAACCAAATCCTTTTATCAAAGCAAAAACTCCCAAATGAAATGAAATTTTCGGACTTATAACAAAACCATTGCTACCTCTAATCTTCCATTATTCACCATAATCATCATAAAATAGCAAAACCCAAAGGAATTCATAGAAGAAATTCAGATAAAAGCTTAGGTTTTTACCTTGGGTTTAATCCACTTCAAAATCTCATGGAGTTTTGGCTACTAGGAGAATCAATGGAGACATAATCCTCCCTAACAGGAAGATCTCGCCTAGAGAGAGAAAGAAAGAAATGAGGAAGGAGATATGGGAGCTTGGTGGTTCGGTCATCATTGGGAATGAAGAAGAGAGGGGGTGGAAGAGAGAGGCGGCTGAAGGAAAGAGGGTGATGTAGAGTAATTCTGGTACTTTGCCTCGTAATGATCCATGAGTAGTAGAATCAGAAACCCACAAACCCACCGTTACTTACAACTCATCGTGTAAATAAATTGTTGTGACAAAAATAGTGAATTGATGGGATACTAGACTTACTCGGTGATGTACTGGAGATTATGGACCACTTGTCAGTCAACACAAAAATATCTTGGGAAGAAATTTTATCATCTCACCTATTTGTCGTCACATAAATCATGTAAATATGAAGAAATGATGCTCTCTCCTTTCATATTTATGATAGGTCTTACTATAAATTTAATAAGTGAATCTTATTATAAATGTAAAAAAAATAAGCATCATTCTCTGTACTTCAAAAATATATATTTTTTAAAATAAATACCTTTTTTGAAATAGATAATAAGAGTCCTTAAGAATTACTCGTAAATCACTTAAATTCCATCTCATGCTTTTAATATTAAAAAGACCTCTACAAAAATAATTAACAACCTTATTGAAAAATATAAAATTCCAACTATCTTTTTTTTTTAGCAGTATTTCTTATTTTTAAATCCACATCTTTTTTTACTCCTCTGTCTCTAACTTTTCAATTTTAAACTTTGGGATTTTGCTATAAACTTAAATTTAAAATACTTTTTAAAATAGATAATAAAAAAAAAATGTTGAGTTCTAGCTATTTTTTAAAGCAATCAAAACAATGAGGCATGTATACAACTTCATAGGTATATTGTCATTATTGTAGTGCTTTTAGATTGATTTATTTTGTCAGTTTGTTTAAAATAATCAAATTAGATATTTAAATTTAATGTATTTAGATTAATCTCTTACTTTGATTGTTAGTAACTATAAATTGATAATTTCTTTTTCTTTATTTTAATGATATAACAAATATACTTGTAATTAATTCATAATAAAAATTATGGAAAATTGTGAGCATGATAATGAGTCTGTATCAAATTCTAAACAAACATTTATTGAGATAGATTTTGTAAATTTTGCCCCCTAAACTAAAATCCTGGTTTTGTCACTGATTACTTGATCCATGCACATCGCCAGAAAATGCATTTAAAGTCATAAAAATTCAAAGGATTTCATTCCCTATGCCAGAAGTTGTTTATATCTCATTGAATAATTCATTGCCCCTAGTCAAGAAGTTGCATATATTTCCTTGACCTTAGTCTTGAAGTAGTAGTAGACTAGTAGTTGTTGTTCTTTTTTGGCTAGGTCTTGAAGTTGTTTATATCTCATTTGACCCCAATCTAGAAGTTTCTCAATAGTCTCTTCTTTTGAACATAAAGATAGATAAAATGTCAGATCAAGGACTAATGTTGAAACTAAGGAGGGAATAGGATACTTCAATTAATTTTCTTGAATTGTCCTTATTATAGGATACCTTCTTAGTTATATTCACATGATCTAAGTCTTAATTATAATCAATTAAAAAAAAAAAAAAAAAAAAAAACCTGATTTCCAGAAGTATCCTTACTTTGTAATTATATTCCTGAACATCATGGAGACTCAAACCTATTATCTTGACTCCCATTGAATATCTTAATACACCAATCGTTGGGCTATTTATTTTTCACTCAATTCTCATATCATACTCATTCCCAAAGTAAAAAGTCCCAAGAAAATTTTTGAATACTGCCCCATTAGTCTAAGTAATGTTGTCTCTAGAATTGTAACAAAATTCCTAGCCAACAGACTCAAAGTAGTGTTACCATCCATAATAAGCGAGAACCAGAGTGCGTTTATGACCAATAGACTCATCACGAATAATATTCTTGTGGATTTTGAGGTCATGAACCACATCAACCAAAAGCGGGGTGGTAGGGTAGGCGAGATGGCACTGAAATTGGATATGAGCAAAGCATATGACCTGGTGGAATGGGGAGGTTTAAAGCAGATTATGTTAAGAATGGGGTTTCATTCTAAGTGGGTTAACACTATCATGCATTGCCTCACTTCTGTAACCTATTCTATTTGGATTAATGGGGTCCCCCATGGGCATATAACTCCAACAAGAGGCTTACGCCAAGGTGACCCACTCTCTCCCTATTTTTTTTTGTTGTGTGCAAAGGGACTATCATCTCTAATTCGGAAGGCGGCCTTGGAGGAAAAAATTACTGGCATATCAATTTGTCGTAGGGGACCACAGCTATCTCACTTGTTCTTTGCGGACGATAGCTTGATGTTTTGCCAAGCAACATCTGATGATTGTGATGAACTCATGCGACTTATTCAAGTATATGAATCTTCTACAGGCCAACAACTCAATAAGGAGAAGACCTCACTGTTCTTTAGCCGAAACACTCCTATGGATACACAAGAGAGCATAAAACAAATGTTTGGAGTAGAAATTATTAAGCAACATGAGAAATATCTTGGGTTGCCATCATTGGTGGGGAGATCGAAGCAGAACACATTCCAACAGTTGAAAGAAAGATTGGCTAACAAATTATTGGGTTGGAAGGAGAAGCTCTTATCCAGTGCAAGCAAGGAGATACTTATAAAAGCAGTAGCACAGGCTGTTCCAGCACACACCATGAGCTGTTTTCTATTGCCAAAGAACCTATGTGACGACATGACAAGCATGGTACGAAATTTCTGGTGGGGGCAGAAGGGTAATGAACAAAAAATGGCATGGATGAAGTGGGACAAACTATGTGAACCGAAGATTGAAGGTGGCATGGGCTTTAGAGACTTAAGGGCCTTCAATATTGCTCTCTTGGCTAAAAAAGGCTGGCGGTTGCAGCAAGGTGGTAACTCACTTTTTTTATAGAGTTTTTAAAAACAAATACTTCCCTGATGAAGATTTTATACATGCTAGGAAAGGCCACCATCCATCCTTTGCTTGGAGGAGTATTTGGATAGCCCAATCTCTAATTAGTGATGGGGTCAAATGGCAAGTTGGCAATGGGCAAGATATCAACATTTGGAAGGACAAATGGACAAACAACCCAACCACATTTCGTATATCCTCACCACAAAGAATCCTACCCGTGGAGACAAAGGTCAGTCATCGATACAGAAAATGTAGCATGGAAAACCAACATGATTCAGGATGTCTTCCTTGAACATGAAGCAGACTCCATATTAAGCATCCCCTTAAGCACAACACTACTAGCTGACAGACTGGTATGGATAGCAGTTGCTAATAGGAAATTCAGTGTTAAGAGTGCTTACCATTTAGCGAGAAGTAGAGATAGAAATGGTGGTGGTGAAAGCTCGGACCCTTCAGGCATGCACCGTTTCTAGCAAAGGCTGTGGAAAGCAAGAATTCCAAGTAAGGTGAGAAACTTTGGATGGAGAGCATGTCAAAACATTTTGCCAACAAAAATGAACCTTTTCCATAGAAAGGTCATTGACAATCCAACCTGTGAAGAATGTGGTTTGAGTCCAGAAACTATACTACATGCCCTATGTCACTGCACAAAGGCAAAAGCAGTCTAGTCCTATTGCAATCTGAGCAATATGGTAGAAGGTCAAGGGGATTTTATGGACATTTTGTGGCAATGTGTGCTGAACCAAGGTACTGCCTCAAGCCTAATGGACATCATACTGATGATTGCTTGGAGTATTTGGCGTAACAGAAATGAAGTGAGACATGGGGGAAAGAAGATGTTAGCTGCGGAAATCTATGGGGTGGCAGCCAAACTACTACATGAGTATACACTAGCCCAAGAGATGCCACAACAGCTGCAGAATACACAACCAGCTCAACACCGATAGGTCCCTCCTCCAAATGGATGGTATAAGGTGAATGTGGATGGGGCTATTTTTTCGAAACACAAATGGAGCGGAATTGGTGTGATAGCAAGAGATGACCAAGGCCTTGTGGTTGCTGCCATAAGTAAGAAGTTGGAGCTCCCATTGAAACCTTTGGAAATTGAAGCGAAAGCAATGGAGCAAGCTGCCATATTTGCCAAAGATATTAGTCTCCAGAAGGTAATTTTTGAAAGCGACAGCCTGTCGGTTTGCTCAGCTATACGGGGGGAATCAAATCCCTCCCCAGCTATTGCCAATATTATTGCAAGAACCATACACCACATGCAAATGTTGAGCCAGTTTGAAACTCGCCACACAAGAAGGGAAGGAAACAAGGCAGCAGATGGGTTAGCCAAGTATGCGCAATTTGTTGATGACTTTGTAACATGGATGGAGGAAACTCCACCCATTATAAACTCTGAGATTTCTTCAGATGTAAACCAGCTCTTACAAGCTTGCTTTGGTTGAATGAAATGGTTTTCAAAAAAAAAATTCTCACAACCCCCACCCTCATTTTTGTTGCTTTCCATTTCTAATACTAACAATAACAACATGAAAGCACAATATTTATTTATGCTTATTATGCTTTAATTTTTTCTATTGACCTCTTAAATGTTGTGGATACTGTTACTTTTTATAAATTTAATCCACCTATTTTTATTTTTATTAATTTCTAAAATAAAAATGACATTACCAATATCGATATTTGATCCTAGGCCAATCCCTAGTGAGTCTCGAGTTTGAAGAAATGAATGGAATCGCCACCAATAATAGGATCTTTCCAATGTGATTTGCTACCTAACGCGTAATTCATCCTAATATTAGCCTAAGGCCTCATTTTATCCTAAATTGGGTAATAAAGATTTGAAGAATTATTGAAGTAGAGTTTTTTTCCCCCTTTTTTTTAAAGAGAATTTCAACTTATGACATCTACTTTTAATAATTTATCTTTATTATGAGACCAAGATATCAATTGGTTTTTTAGTATAGACGTATATCAAACTCCAAATCTCTTATGCTATGACAAAAGACTTTACTAGTTAAGCTAATCGGAACTCATATTAAAGTAGGTTTGAGTGTTCATTTACTAATGGTAAAAGTATTAAGCATCCCATAACATCCTTTGATAACAATTAACAAGACAATGCATTGATTAAATAATAACAAATATGCACACTAAAGTACAATGGGCTAAATTGCTTAGCAACATCATTTTGTTTCAATTTGGTGTTGTGATTGTTTAGGATCCTGGATATATAGGGTCCAATGTTTGGATGAGTCTAAGGCCCATACTATGATAGTAATATGAACAATCATTGGTTGGGCTTGTAGTCTCTAGTCACGATGGGAGTGGTGGGTTGAGCCTCGAGCGTGTTGGGTTCAAGGGTGTTTGAAGTAGGCCTAAGGACCCAATGGTTAATAAAAAACAAAACACGAGGCTTAAAATGATGTTGTCACGTGACAGTAATGGACTCAAATATTTCACATTTTGAAACAATTAAAATTAACCCTAATGTATTAAAATGTGGAAAATCTAATTGGTGCATCTAATCCAATGAATTAAACTAGCCACTGAGCACGCGCGTGTATAGAGGCTCTTCTATAAATATATATATATATATATATATATATATATATATATATATTTTTTTTTTTTTAAGTTAATAGTTTTTATTCATTATAATTTGGATGAGCACATGCTATTAACTCTTACTTTATTTTCTTTATCTCCCAAAAAAAAAAAAATGCAAGAAAATTATTTGAATAACCAATTTCTTCTCCTCCTTCTTGTTATCAAAATCAAGGTTTTGATTTCTATTTCGAATTGACTATTGAAACAAAACATTCTAATATCGGTGAATCATTTTGGAATTATGCACCAGACACACACACATATATAATTAATAAAAATATTATTATTATTTACTAATATTATAGATAAATAAAATATAAAAAATAATGAATTAAATATAATACTCAAAATAAGTGGTCATATTATTATTATTAATTTTTTTTTAAAAAAAGAAAAGCATTAGTTATTCTATAAATACACTAACATGCTAGGGTATATGAAAACTAACAACCTTCAAGAGCTTTCCTTTCAAATCACTTTTCCCATTCCAAAGTCCCATCCATGTGACCTCCTCACTTTGCCATTACATTTATGGCTTCTCTACTTGGACGCAACCATAGTAGTCTCAAATCGCTCTTGGGTTAAGACCTCATTTTCGTGAAGTATAAAAGAACTAATACACTGTTAGTGAGGGAAGGGTGACTCGAATCCAAGAGTTAAGACACGCTGCATAATAGAGTCTTGTTGACCTAAGGCCTCAATCACTAAGCCACCAATCGTGTTGGAATGTTCATCTCTAATTACAACTTTCGTTGGTAGTTATCTAGGAAAGAGGCTACTCTAGACTATCAAATGTCTTACATTCCAGAAAATACTTTTTATGTCATAAAAAATTAAAGGATTTCATCCTCCATGCTAAAAGTTGTTTATATCTCATTTATCCTAGTCTTGAAGTTGTTTGTTTATATCTGACTAACCCTAGTTTAGAAGTTGCTTATAACTCATATTCTCTTCTTTTTGAAGAAAATGATAGATATAAAAAAAAATAAATAAATAAATAAAAGAAGGAAATGTTGAAAGTTAGAACAAGGAAATGTTGAAAGTTTGTAAGAGGGAATAGGATATTTCAATTAAATTTCTTGAATTTTACTTATTATATTTTCTAATAAATTTCATGACGTATCCTTGCTTCTTATTGATATTCACACTATCAAAGTCTCAACTCTCAATTATAATCTATGTTTTTAAAACCAGATTTCTTGAAGTATCCTTACTTCTTAATTATATTTCTAAACAACATGGCCTATTATCTCCCATTGAATAACTTATACACAAATCGGTCAAGCTATTTATTTTTCAATCAATTCTCTCCCATACTTTGCCAAATGCATTTCACCACACCACCCTACCCTCATTTTCGTCACTTTCCATTTTTGATACTATAGTAATTAGTAACTACATGGAGAAACAATAATTTATTTATGTTTTGTTGTGCTTTAATTTTTTCTAAATACTTTATAAAACTTTCTAAAAAAAGTACTTTATAAAGGGTGGGTTCCAGTTAATTTAACTGAAAAAATCTCTGATAGTTGAATAAAACATCTGAGGTTCAATCTTAGCTTATACCAAAAACCGATTGGTGTCCTGATCTAATAATAAAGAGCAAAACTATCAAAAGCGGATGCCATAGGTTGAAACTCTATAAAAAAAAAAAAGGATAAATTCCATTAAACTCCCCCGAAGTTTGGGCAAATGCCACTCAGGTCCAAAACATTTTAAAATTAACTAATTAGGTCTCTAAAAGGCAACTTAATCCCTAACACCCTTAGAGTCCGTTTTATTGGACGAATGGAAAAGTGAGATGATAGAAAATTGAGAGGGGATAGAAAAGTTGAGAGATAGAAGAGATTTTAATTTCCCTTATTTGTATTCGGTTGGAGGGTGGCAAAGTGGAGGGATATAAAATAGAGTTTGTATAAAGTTACTCCATACCCTTATTACATAACTTATTTTATATAAATATTTTATAAAGGAAAAAAAAAAGAAAAAAAGAAGAAGATAAAAGAAAGTTTAAATGTAAGTAGCAACTAGCAAAGAACCCAGGAAAAAAAAAAAATTCAACAAAACCAAAGAAAAAGAGCCAAAAAAAGATTAAAAAAAGAAAAAGAAAAAAGAAACAAGGTTCAACGTTAGACAAAGAACCCATAAAAGGAAAAAAAAATAATAATAACATATCAAAGAAGAGGAAAAGAAAAAACAAAATGTTAACATTGAATTTACTTTGGGAGAGTACAAGGGGTAGAAATGACATTTTCATCAAACCACTTCCCCTCCCCATTTTCTATCTAATTTGAGGAGGCTGAAAAATGGTGGGCCATGGGAGAAAATAGGTGGCCCCCACCATTTTTTCTCCTCCAAAATCACTCCAACCAAACATTTTTTCCACCTAAAATCTCTCATATTTTCTCTCTTCTATTTTCCATGCTCTCTATTTTTACTCCAACCAAACACAGGCTTAACACCGTAGCCCCTTCGTTACCTATTTTTCTTTCCCTCACTTAGACTTGTCTCTTCTCTCTTGTCCCACTCATTCTCTCTCAAATCTCCCTTCTCTATATATATGATCCAACACAGATCAATAAAAAATCTAACACAGATTTGGTAAGGAAGTGGAAAATCAACAAATAACCAAAACCTTTGTAGCCTAGACCCTCTGGAACCTCTTAAATCTTTCCACAGATTTGTTACCTATTTTTCTTTCCCTCACTTAGACTTGTCTCTTCTCTCTTGTCCCACTCATTCTCTCTCAAATCTCCCTTCTCTATATATATGATCCAACACAGATCAATAAAAAATCTAACACAGATTTGGTAAGGAAGTGGAAAATCAACAAATAACCAAAACCTTTGTAGCCTAGACCCTCTGGAACCTCTTAAATCTTTCCACAATGATTTTCTCCATTAACTTCACGTTTGCTTAAACCAGAACCTTTGACACTCCAAGGAACCTCCTTGAATATTTGCAACAATGAACCTCGCTGGAAAAAGAACTCTGTGGTTTCAATCTCTCAAACACTCTCTTGGGGATCACAAGAGATTTGCCAATCAAAATCCTAATAGTCTCTTCCGTTGGCAATTCTTTGACTAAATCCCCACTATAATCTTTTTTTCTCTTTTTTTTTTTTTTTTTTAATCCCATTATAAACTCAAGTAATACAGCTAATCCTGAGAAACCACAAAACAAACTAAGACTTACCACCTGTTACTAGAGACTATCACAAAGAAAGTAACCTGTCTTTTCCTGAACCATGAGCAACACATTAAAGGCAAGGAAAAAAAAACAAAAAACAGGCACAAGCAACAACTCATAGTCACAAAATAATCAACATCGGACAATGATCTTAATTTTAAACCATACGAAAAGTCAGTAACTGGTAATTTCACAAATAACGGCGGACATATCTTCCCCATAAGCAAAAGCATACATATAACAATGAAGCACAATATATATCCAAAGTCATATACATATCCTGCATTATCTAAATGAGAGTTCTCTAGCTAATTCTAATCCCCTAAAACCTCTCCCTTTTGTTGTCATGAAATGCAAAGGGAGACTTTCTCTAAGAAGCCGAAACATGAATGTATCAATGAGGCACACTCCAAAGGATGGCCACTTGCTTAAGACTATTTTAGCAACTATGGCATGGAGACTCATGGTAGGTCAAGCATGAAGAAAAGTAAAATAAATGTGTGGAGTTTTATTTTAGGAAGAAGACTAAATTACAATTTATTTATACCCTTAAAGTTCATGGTAATTTTGATTTTAGCCTCTAAAGTATCAAAATTTGGACCCACACTTGTAATGTTACATCACGTTTGGACTTTTAACACTAACTTTTATTTCTGCTGATGAAATGTCCACTAAGTGCCATCTAAACTCAAAACAATGAAATTTTTATATTCAAAACTATGTCATTTTGAGTAGTGTGGCATGAAGACTCATGTCTTGATGCACACAAAACACTAGAGAAGACCATTGACAACCCGAACTTTAAGGCGCAATGCTTGAAAATTGGTGTATACCTGAAGAAAATAATGAGCAGCGCATTTTAGCAAACACAAGGTGTGCATGTTTAAAATTGGAAATGAAGAGCACAAGGTCACATTAAATCTATCCAAAAATTTACACTCAGTTCAGCAATAGCACATTATCAAATAACAACTTGCAGCATTACTAACAAGTAACAACATTAGTATAACATAGGAAAAGGTCCTTAAACTACTCCACTTTAGCAACAACCACAGGAATGGCAACAAATGGAATAGCCTTCTGCAATGTCAGTCCGAATTTGTCTTTTGTGTAGATATCTTCGGGTGTGATTCAATCCGGAAGTTTCCAATCAAATTGGTGAATGAGAGAAGCTGGCAACAAGTTTAGGAGTCTTACAGTAAGAGCTAAACCTGGGCAAATCCACTGCCCAGACCCAAATGGAATAAAAGTGAAATTTGTTCCTCAAAAATCCAAAACTTCAGTACTCATGAACCTTTCTGGTATAAATTGTGTGGGCTACATGAGATCTTGGGCTATAACCCATGCATTTACAATCACATGGGTGTGCTTAGGATTGGTGTATCCACAATTTCCACATCCATCTCAGCATAAGGCACACCAGAAGAGTTGCTGTTGGATGAAGCCGCATTGTTTCTGTAAGCAAAGATTGTAGATGGATGTGGTAGTTGTATCAGTTCCTCCATTGAACAAGTCCTGATAAATTGTCACCATGTTGTTAAATGACAAATGCATAGAGGTCCAACAGCTGAATAAGAAACTATAGGGTTTGTTGCTTGGACAAATTATAAGGTAGCATTTTGGGATAGTTTTACCTCCTCTCATGTGAATAGTGTATTCTACTATAAACTTTATTAAGACTTGTCATGAAATATTGAATAGTTATCCATTTATTCACTTCTCATTCTTTGATTACCAAAATAAAAAAAGGTTTTGCAAACTTCAATTCACTTTTTCATTACTTTTCTTTTACGAACTTCAATTGCATATAGGTGTGCAAGTCATGGAGCAAAATCAACATTTGAACGGAGCGAGGTGTATTTTGGAAATTTCTTCAATATGAATCATAGACCCAAATGCCGGCAAGGAAAAGATAAAAACAGCAATTACATATGCATTTGTATATTAATAGAAGTTTAACAGAGCATTTCATATGCTTAGCCAAATAAATAAAATAAAAGAGAGTATTACATGTGCAGCACACAAAAAAAGAAAAGTTATTTAATCAACAATAAGAGCAATTTGATAGTTAATTTAAATGATTTACCATTTTGAGCCCTTGAGAGTTGAAATCATGACCAATATAGTGAGAGCCCAGGTGGGTCGTTTGGTCCCCTTCTTCCATTAAATACCAAGTGCACCAACTAGAGAACAATGAAAAACTTTGTATCATTCCAACCTGCTTAAAAAGCTAAAAAAGAAAGTGATACAGTATGATTTTAATTATTGAAAAAAGGTAACACTAAGAAGAAAACAGAAAAAGAAATATGTCCAGGAACACAAGAAAGAAAAGAAAGAAAACAATTAGATTTATAATGGTAGGAGAGGAAGGATGATAACTTACAAGTAAAAGAAGAGAACAAAATTCTGTTTGAGATGCTAAAATCTAGATCCTAGATTTCATAATCACCTAAAAGCGTAATATACTGCGTCATCAAAAGAGAATCTTCGTCCACTGCAGTTGCTGCTATCATGCGCAATAGTTTGATTGGGATCTTCGATGTCTTCCTTGTATACCAAACGGACCCCGATTTTCTCCACCTATAAGCTCCAGGTAGCTATTTTAATCTCAACTTGATGGAATTCCTTCGCATCAATAGAAACGCAAGGGGTTTTCCAATTGTGGAGATTAGATAAATAGAGCAGCCCAAGGTAATGCGATTCAAGTTTACCATATTTTCCCCCCCATATCAAGGTCAAATGGACAACAAGTTGTTTGAAATCCATCGACTTTAATCGATTGAAAATTAATTCGAGATGGGTGTTGATGATGCTCGCTGGGTACAAAAACGAGGCACAAAACAATTCCCCTCCACTCGCACCTGTATGTTCACTTTTTTTATTTTGAAAATTTGATTCAAATTTGGGAAGCGACATAGATATTGATATCTTTGGAAAATGCAAGAAGTAACAAATGAGCTATAAGGGTCTTCGCATATGTTCACTTCTTTAGACCATGTAGGGCTGTCAATGCTCGACCCAACCCGTGAACACAACACAAACCCAACACGGGTTTTTTCGGGTTAGGGTTGGGTCTTAATGGGTTTGGGTCATAAACGGATTGACCTGAAAGCAACACGATAAGAAACATGTCATAAGCAGATTAACCTGCGTAACCCGTAATAGACACGTTTGACACGTCAATTTATTTTTGTCAACCCAAAATGACCCACTTAATACAACACGTTTAATTTTTATAACAAATAAATATTTTTTTTATTTTAGATTTGTCAAATACCTTTTATATCCAACATATATTTTAAATTTAAAAAGAAAAGTAAGTAATTACAAAAACTTACAAGGGATATAATTGGAAATTGAAACTTTACAAACCCTAGATATCTAAACCTTAAAAATCCTAAATCTCTAAACCTTCTTATAAATATCTTCTTCTTCTTTTTTAAGTTGAATACCCCTACCTCGACACAACACAAACTCGACACGCTAACCCGTATTGACACCCCTAAGACCATGTCAGAACTTCACTTCCAGGAATAATAGAAGGTAATCTCCTCCCTAGGAGTTTACCACTTTGTCCCTAAAATATACAACGCATGATGTTGAGTTTAAAGAAAAAAAAAAAAAAAAAAAAAAAAAAAAAAAAAAAAAAAAAAACACTCGGATAGAGATAGAGATATTTAGAAAACAAAGAGAAATACCTGAAGCAAGTAACTACCGCTTTGAATATTGTCAGCCAATTTGAAGCAGTTGATACATTTGAAACATAATTGAAAATGACATGGCTAGAAGGAATCATTTTGTGATTTTGGCAATCTCTCTAGTGAGGTACAATTGTTGACACATATACAATTAACTTTTGACGGAAGATTTGGTAATGACCGAAGCCTCTTGCAATCGTCCAAGTCGAGCAATCTATGTCTAATGAGTTGAGAGATGCTTTCAGGAAGGGAAACGAAATCATTTCCACTTAGACGTAACGCATTTAAAAGGGATAGGCAGCCAATATCATTGGGAATTGCTGAAAGATGGTAGTCCCTAAGATCCAAATCTTTTATTGGCATACATGATGAGAGACACAATAATGCACCCACAGGATCTTGACTTGTTGGCAAAGAATCAAATGAAGATGATGGCCATTGACGTTCACTAAAACACACTCCCATGACATTTTGAAGGCAAACGGTGGAGGAAGGCAACTCTTTTATAGCTGTAACCCGCAAATAAAGAACTGACAAACTTTCCATATTCCCCAGGTTCTCTAGCAAATTGACAATTTTTGAGCATCTAGAAAGTTGAAGACAGTTTACTTCCTTCAAATTAAAAATGGTGCTAGGAAGACACACAAGATTTTTGCAATCTTTTATATTCAAAGAACAAAGGGCAATCAAATGTCCAATGGAAGATGGCAACACTTCTATTGTTGTTCCTTCTAAAGAAAACGTATGCAGAGCTTCAAGATTCCCCAGGTTCTCTAGCAAGTTGACAAATTTTGAGCATCTACAAAGATAAATTTTAAATAGTGACTTCAAACTACAAATGGTGCTTGGAAGAATCACAAAATTTTTGCAATTTGTTAGATCTAATGAATGAAGGCTAATTAGAAATTCAACTGATGAAGGTAGTTCCTTTATAGCTATTCCACACAAAGTAAGTGTCTTCAAACTTACAATATTCCCCAAGTCCTCTAGCAATTTGTCAAATTTTGAGCATCGAAAAAGATCAAGATTGTTAAGCAACGTCAAACTACAAATGGTGTTAGGAAGACACACTAGATTTTTGCAATCCTGCAAGATCAAAATATTTAGGCTAGTCAAACATTCTACAGATAAAGGTAATTCCGTAATAGTAGTGCATTTCAAAAGAAGTTTCTGTAAGCGCTTCATGTTTCCCACAAATTTTGAAATTTTCTTGACTTTTGGGCAATGAGTAAGATTAAGAATTTCAAGAGACTCCATTTCAAACTTGTTTGGAAGAAAACTTAGTTCTTTGCACTGTTCTAAACCAAGAAGCATAAGCTTTTTTAGATCCCGATGGATGGGTGCAGCTGACATAAATTTGAACACCGTGCAAGAACTAATTTCTCAAGATTTGGGACCCCAGTGAAGTCGGGGCTAATAATCAAGGCTGATGAGCCAGCCAAATCGATGAACTTTAGCTTGTCAAAATTCTATGAGAAGAAAAGAAAAAGTTTAGAATAATTAACTTCCTAGTGTCTATTTAAAAAATTATAATACTATAAAACCGCAAATTTGTATGAGGATGCTTATTAATGCTCCTACCTTCATTCCTTCCCGAAGTCTTACAATTTTGCTTCGTTGCAAACAAAGTTGAACAAGCTCATCTGATTGGAAATAAGGCAACGATTTTGAAGGGTAATCGCTCCATTCAATAATTCTTAAATTATTAGGGTGATGTGTGGGGACATGCAGAATATTAATATTATAAATTCTTAGAAATTTAAGATTGGGCATTTTTAAAAAGACGTTAGGGTTCCAAAGTGGCCCTATCTGGTTTTTTGATGATGTGAACCTTCACCAAGATAGAGTCCTTTGGACCCATCCTTGAAGAGTAACCAACAAAGCTAACCCTTGCGAATATAGAGAGCTTAGAACCTGCCCCTGAAGATTAATCAATAAAATTGACCCTTGCGACCTCCAACATGCCTTTTTTTCTTCATGATAAATACTTGTATCCTTGGCTCCCCTGATATCTATGGCTTGAACTGCTTTTGTTCCCTAATAATAAAAAAGGAATTCGAGAACTGAAAAATATATTATTAGCATAACTATTTATATTTAAACTTTGCTGAATATGAAGAAATTGAATGAGCTCAAGTAAATAACCTCTTACCGTATTTTTTTTCAACACATGATCAATGTCCTTATAAAGCGACAAGATCCTATGCTTCCCAAGCTCATCACGGGAATATTGACAAACTTTATTCCTACCCATTTCTCCTAGTAAATTGTGTGTCAACAATTCATTATTATATGAAATTTTCAAGAGAGATTTGTCAATGAGTTCCCTCAATCCAATTTCAGGGTAGAGGTCAAGACTATGAAGTATTTCTACTACATAATCTTCACCTCGTGATTAAAGAGGCATGCAATATATAAAAATATTTCCTTGAGTAAGTCATCGAGTCCATCAAAACTTTTTTCAAGTACTTGGATAACAATTCTCCCAGGACCTTCTTTGAGCCTCTCTAAAGCACTCTTCCATTCAACAATACTTTTTCCAAACAAAAAGGAACCCAAAACCTCAAAGAGCTAAAGGAAGACCATCAACATAGTTTAAAAACTTGTTAGATAGTTCTAAAAATTCATCTGGAATGTGCTCTTTTTAAAAAGCTTTCAAATAAAAAAGATGATAGGCATCTTCATCTTTCAATGGTTTAACTTCATATATTTCGGATTTAGTTAGAGAATGTTGCAACAAATCTTTATATCTTGTTGTTATGATAATTCTACTACCCAAACCAAACCAATTATGCTCTCTAGCCAACCCTCATAACTGTTTTAATTGATTTACATCATCAAGAACAAAAAGAATTTTTTTGTGACATAACCTAGTCTTGATTTTGTTAGATAGATCATGATCATCATCATAATCCAAATAGTTTTCCTTCAAAAGTTTAAGAATAAGGGTTTTTTGAACCAAGGGTAAACGATGTCTTTCACAAACTTCCCCAACATCAGAAAGAAAACAAGAATTGTCAAATTCTTCCAAAACCTTATCATAGACAAATCCAACTAGAGTTGTTTTACCCATTACCCCATTGCCCAAACCCCTATAAACCGAACATCATCAACTTGATCTAAAGCTAAAAGAGACTCCAATTCCATAGCCTGAGGGTATATTCCTACTAGGCCTTGATTAAGTTCAAAGAATTTATATCTAACTGTACGCGTGATATATGTCTCACAATGCTTCGTATTTCTTGGGTCTTAGGATTGCAATGAACAAAAAACAATACATTGAGTTTGAAGTTTGAACCACCAATAAATAGGAGATACAAAAAATATGAAAATTGATTGGCTCATGAAAAAAAAAAAAAAAAAAATTGAAAGAAGTACAAAACATTTATGTAGATTTTCCCGTGGGACTTGCTACGTAACGCGTAATTCATCTTAATACCAACTTAAGGCCTCATTTTATCCCAAATTGGGGTAATAAAGATTTGAAGAATCATTGAAGTAGAGTTTTTTTCCCCTTTTTTTAGAGATAATTTCAATTTATGAGATCTGCTTTTGATAATTTCTCTTTATTATCAGACCAAGATATCAATTGATTTTTTAGTATAGATGTATATCAAACTCCAAAGGGTAAAACTTAGATACAGTACCTTAGGTGCTGTTCCTTAAGTACCCCTTTTAATTTTTTGACACCTGTCAAGTTAAATAAGTTAGCTAACGAAGCGTTAGCGTCATCTCCTTTTTTCTTTTTCTTTTTCTGGTTCATCTTTTTTAAATCTCTCAAACTTCTCACAGTTGCGTTAAATCCCATTTATAAAACACACAAGAAAACCCTTAGAACCCCAACCTCTTTGACCTTATACACTCAAGGAATATGAAATCTAGCTTCCATAAAGGTTTCAAAGAGCAAATCTTTTGGAACCTAGAATTTTGAAGGGGCAAAACTAATTTTCATACGCATAGGATGCGTTTTTTGTTGCTGCTAAAAACATATGATGAGTTCAAATATTAATAAAGGGTTTAATTTAGATGAACAAATCAACCTCACGAGCCAAGTCCACTCATTCATTGACCTTTGAAATAAGAATAGGAACATATCGACTTGTTTTATAATGAAAATAATGGGATTAATGAAGAAAATACCCCCTTTATCCTTCTTTGCTTGATTTAAATGAGTCAGAGTTTGAGTGTGAGAAACCTACTACTGTTGAAGGTTTGTTGATTTATAGAAGCCAACAAGATCTTCTAATATTGTGCTTGAGAAATCTGAGAGTTTTGTTGATGATATGATGTGCACAAACCAGCCCCTTTGTCCTTCATTGCTTGACTTTGATTAGAACTCTAAGATTTGGGTGTGAGAATCCTAATAGAGACCTGGGTTCTTTAGAGATGGTGCTTGAGAAGTTTCAAGTCTGAGAGATAGGAAGCTATCATGTTTCTTGTTGAAGGAGACAATGAAAAAAAAAGGGGGAAAAAAAGAAAAGAAAAAAGAGACGGGTTAACATCCATTAGCTAACTTATTTAATTAGACAGGTGTCAAAAAATTAAAAGGGGTACCTAAGGTACCATATCTAAGTTTTTCCCAACTCCAAATCTCTTATCCCATGACAAGAGACTTTATTAGTTAAGCTAATTAGAACCCATATTAAAGTAGGTTTGAGTGTTCATTTACTAATGGCAAAGGTATTAAACATCCCATAACATCCTTTGATAACAATTAACAAGACAATGTGTTGATTAAATAATAACAAATATGCACACTAAAGTACAATGGGCTAAATTGCTTAGCAACATCATTTTGTCTCAGTTTAGTGTTTTGATTGTTCGGGAGCCTGGATATATAGGGTCCAATGTTTGGATGGGTCTAAGGCCCATACCGTGATAGTAATATGAACAATCATCGGTTGGGCTTGTAGTCTCAAGTCACGATGGGAGCGTTGGGTTGAGCCTCGAGCGTGCTGGGTTCAAGGGTGTTCAAAGTAGGCCTATGGACCCAATGGTTAAAAAAAACAGAACACGATGCTTAAAATGATGTTGTCATGTGATAGCAATGGACCCAAATATTTCACATTTTGAAACAATTAAAATTAATCCCTAACGTATTAAAATATGGAAAATCTAATTGGTGCATCTAATCCAATAATTTAAACTAGACACTGAGTACGTGCATGCTTAGAGGCTCTTCTATTTTTTTTTAAAAGTTAATAATTTTTATTTATTATAATTTGGATGAGCATGTATTAACTCTTACTTTATTTTCTTTATCTCCAAAAAAAAAAAATATAAAAAATGCAAGAAAATTATTTGAATAACCAATTTCTTCTCTTCCTTGTTGTTATCAAAATCAAGGTTTTGAATTCCGTTTTGAATTGACTATTGAAACAAAACATTCTAATATCGGTGAATTGTTTTGGAATTATGCACCACACACACACACACACACACATATATAATTAATGAAAAAAATATATTATTATTACTTATTAATATTATAGATAAATAAATTATAAAAATTAATGAATTAAATATAATATTCAAAATAAGTGGTCAGAATTTTTATTATTATTTTTTTTAAGAAAAGAATTAGTTATTCTATAAATACTCTAACATACTAGGGTATATAAAAACTAACAACCTTTGAGAGCTTTCCTTTCAAATCACTTTTTCCAATCCAAAACCCACCCACGTGATCTCCTCACTTTGCCATTACATCTATGGCTTCTCCACTTGGACGCAACCATAGTGTTAGGTTCTAAAGACTTAGGATTTATGTATTTAGAACTCTAATTTGTATTGTTGGCAAACCATGATCAAAACAATGTGTTTAGAAGTGTTTTAGTCTAGCTCAAAGTTGTGCATTTATGTAAAGTTCGAATCGAGTTAAAGCAGGAAAGCATTGTGCCTTTCGGCCTGGCTCGATCGATCGATCGAAGCTCGGGCAAAATGATTTTCTACAGATTTTTCCAACTCAGCCCTAAGTGTTTTAAAACGTTCTTAGGGTTTCTTATTTGTTCTAAGTATAAAAGGCAAACCCTAGCCATGTTTTAGTGTTGCTCATAATTGCGGTTTATGTAAATCTCTTGTGAGATCTAGAGGAGCTTTCCTTTACACAAACTTAGGGTTTTCAAGGAGAAGATTTATCTACACCTTGATGATCAATTCAGTTGCTGCCATTGAAGCTTAAAGAAAACACAAGCGGGTGTGCTTGTATCTGGTGGTGAATCCAAGAAAGAAGGAGTTCGTGGATTCGAAGTTTGCACGTGGTCGTGTCAGTAAGTTCTACTGGTTGGTAGCAATAAGAAGTCGAGCATGGGGGCTTGTAAGTCTTATTGTATGAACTTTGATTCTTTCAAGATAGTGGATTCAAGTTTACCTTGAGGATAGCTAGGTCAAATCCCCCCCAAGTTTTTACTGGTTTAGTTTCCTAGGTGATCATCTCTTGTGTTATTTATTTTCCGCTGCTTTGCTTGATTTGATCTTTGTTATTGTGATAACCTAGACTTGTGAAATTGGACTAAGTAACAACTTGCCTAATTACCTAGGTTAATCTATTGTGTTTTAAGGGGTCTAAAAACCATCACATAGTAATCTCAAATCGCTCTCGGGTTAAGACCTCATTTCAATGAACTATAAATAACTAACACATCGTTAGTGAGGGAAGGGTGACTCGAATCCAAGAGTCAAGACACTCTGCATAATGGAGTCTTGTTGACCTAAGGCCTCAATCACTAGGCCACCAATCGCGTTGGTATGTTCATCTCTAATTACAACTTTCGTTGGTAGTTTTCTAGGAAAGAGGCTACTCTAGACCATCAAAAGTCTTACATTCCAGAAAATACTTTTTTATATCACAAAAATTGATAGGATGTCATCCCCCATGCTAGAAGTTGTTTATATCTTAGTTACCTTAGTCTTGAAGTTGTTTGTATATATCTCATTAACCCCAGTCTAGAAGTTTCATATAACTCATATTCTCTTCTTTTTGAAGAAAAAGGTAGATAAAAAAGAAGAAAAAAAGAAGAAGAAGATAGATAAAAGTTAGAACAAGGAAATGTTGAAAGTTCGTAAGAGGGAATAGGATACTTCAATTAAATTTCTTGAATTTTACTTATTATATTTTCTAATAAATTTCGTGACGTATCCTTGCTTCTTAATCATCTTCACACTATCAAAGTCTCTCAACTCTCAAATATAATCTATGTTTTTAAAACCAGATTTCCTGAAGTATCCTTACTTCTTAATTATATTTTTGAACAACATGGCCTATTATCTCCCATCGAATAACATATACACCAATTGGTCAAGCTATTTATTTTTCAATCAATTCTCTCCCATACTCTGCCAAATGCATCTCACCACCCCACCCTCATTTTTGTCACTTTCCACTTTTGATAGTATAGTAACTAGCTTGTAACCCCATGCATATACATGAATACACTTAAAAATATATAATAAGATACATAATATAATTCATATACATATAATTTAAATACTATTGATAGTCATTTTCATATTTTGTTAACTCTTTAAAAAAATTTTATAATGATATTATTAGGTATAAAATGTAAATTGCCCATTTAAAAAAAAAAAAAAAATTTATTGTGAAGCACTTTTTTTTTAGGATTCATTTATTTTAGACTATTTGGTTTTTGTACTTAATAACTCATTTAGATGAATATTTATGATGTGGTTCCACATTTGATTCTAAAATTAAGAAATAAAACTCTTTAAGAATAAATAATTTAGGACACGTGGTGCAAAATTAGAACTCTAATTTGGAACTCTAATTTGGAATTCTAATTTGAGTTTCTCTTAACTTCACCTATTATTATATATATAGATTAGTAACTACATGGAGAAGCAATAATTTATTTTTGTTTTGTTGTGCTTTAATTTTTTCTAAATACTTTATGAAACCTTCTCAAAAAAACTATTTTATAAAAGGTGGGTTTCAGTTAACTCAACTGATAAAATCTCTGATGGTTGAATAAGAGATCTGGGGTTCAATTCTCGTTTATACCAAAAAACGATTTGTGTCTTGGTTTAATAATAAAGAGCACAACCATCGGAAGCGGACGCCGTAGGTTAAAACTCTATATAAAAAAAGGGTAAATTCCATTAAACTCCCCTGAAGTTTGGGCAAATACCACTCAAGTCCAAAACATTTTAAAATTAACCAATTAGGTCCCTAAAAGACAACTTAATCCCTAACACCCTTAACACCGTAACCCCTCAATTACTCATTTTTCTTTCCCTCACTTAGACTTGTCTCTTCTCTCTCGTCCCTCTCATTCTCTCTTAGATCTCCTTTCTCTATCCCTTTCTCTCTCTCCAACACGACCCACTCTCTCTCAAGGGTGTTCATTAGTTGAATCATTGTGGGCGATTTCCCTTTGACTGGCATCGATCAAGATCACTTGAGGTCGGTTTTTCAGCATATACGGTGGTGGTTTTCATCTAAATGTTTGTCAATGCTATGATCTTTAATAGGTAAAAGAGAATATCAGCCACACAAGCATGTAAAAACGAAGAAGATCTCAATATTATAAACCTAATTAGAACCAACACGAACCAAATCTAGGTTAAAAATCATTAGATTTGGGTCCGAATTGAAGCCAACTTGAAATAGATCTAGGCAAATCTTGGTTCAAAAGCTTTTATATCTGGGTTGAAATCAACCAAATTAGCCGAAGCCACTTTTGATATGGGTGGATTTGCAGTGGGGGGTGGTTGTGGCTTCCGATGTGGTGGTTGGTTTGCTATGAATTGTTTGGATTTGAGTTTTGTTGTAAGACTTGGGTATTGTTGTGGGTTTGGCTGGAATTTGTTTGAATTTTTGGGATTTGAGTTTTGTTGTTGTGGGTTTGGCTGGTTTTTTTTTTTTTTTTATTTTTTTTATTAATTTTTTGGATTTGAGTTTTGTGGTAAGATTTGGGTTTTGTTGTTATGGCTTTGGTTGGGATTGGGTATGGATAAAATTGGAGCAGATTTAAGGTTAGAGAGCAATATAAGTGAAGAGTGGTCTGAAAGAGGGAGAGGAACGAGAGAGAAGAGACTAGAGAGCAGTGATAGAGCTATTCTTGGATCTGGGGGGACAATGCCCCCCCCCCCCCCCCCTAGATTTTCAAAATATTTTTTTAGTATTTATATGATATATTATTTTTAGCAATTTGTTCCAATAAAATTGTACTTTGCCCCCCTTGACAATACCATTGGTATTTTTAAATGCTATAAAAAAATTTAGCCCAACAGCAAAAATTAAGCCAAAACAACACCCCAAAAAAAAAAAAAAATCAAAGCCGGTTCTAATTTGATATCTACCTAGCCTAGGAGTAGTAAACGCCAAACTTACCTCACACATATAATAAAAGGGAAAAAAGAAGGGGATTTCTAAGCCATTCAAAAAAAAAAAAAAAAAAGAAAAAAAAGAAAAAGGAAAACCTAACTTATGGTTGAACATAGTGAGGAATTCGGTAGCCAGCGGCAGAAGAACTGAAAAAGCAAAACCAGTGGCAATGGCAGTCAAGGACGCTAGGGCTGGGAGCTTGGGGATGGGACAGTGAGACTTGAGAGTGGACTCAAAGACAGAATATATAGAGAAAGAGATAAAAGAAAGGTAATAGTCATCTTTATCTTTACTCTTTAGCATTAGAAAAAGTTGCATCTGACAAGTGACAAACACAAGACCACACGTAACAGTCAACACTTGATGTTTTCTAATTTTATTATTATTATTATTATTATTATTATTATTATTTTTAGTTTTGTCTTTAACAATAATGAATAGGCTGTGATGTTTTGTGATATATATATATATATATATATTTTTTTTTTTGTAGTTTTTTCTTTAGTGTTATTGTCATTTAGTTAGTGTTTTTTAAAACATTAAAATTGGATAAATAATTAAAGAGATTATTTGTAACTTTGAAATTTATTGGTTAGTTGTAAAATATTTGTGTGCATAATATTTGTCTATTGTGTGTAATGATTGTAGATAATTGACCATATAATAACATAATAATTTCAAATTATATTTTATTTGTAGATTATGAAAAAGTCAACTACCATATTTGATTTTTTCAAAAGAAAAGTTTCAAATGATTTAGAAGCTAATACTAGTGGTGCAACATTGCCAACCAGTAATGTTGAGGAAAATCCTAATGTTTCAATTGAGGAAAATCTCGATGTCCCAATTAAGGAAAATCTTGATGAACCTGCTGAGGAAAATCTCGATGTCCCTATTGAGCAAAATTCTCAAACAAAATTTCAAAAGGTTGATATGAGTTTGTTGCAATTAGAACTTGATCCTGGATTGCGTAGACAAATATATACTTATCGTGTTGATCAACGAGATGAGATACGTTACATTAAGTTGGGTCCATACCAGCCTCGTTTTAAAAAATTTTAAAAATCTGAGAAGGGTCGAAGCTTTCAAGGTTCTTACTGTGACAATTAGTACGGATTCAATCATAGATGATTTCAAAGATTTAAAAAGACGACAAGTTCCATTTTCATAAATAACTGCATTGTAATATCTTAAAAAACAATAATTTTGTGTATTTTTATTTGTTGATGGTTTATTAAATGATTGTTTATTTAGAGTTTCAAAAAAAAAATTTGTTTATACTTTTGCCCCCCTAACTCCAAGTCCTGGCTTCGTCCCTGCTAGAGAGAGATAGAGAATGAGTAGAATGAGAGAGAAGAGACAAATCTAAGTGAGGGAAAGAAAAATGAGTAACAGAGGGGTTACGGTGTTAAGGGTGTTAGGGATTAAGTTGTCTTTTAGGGATCTAATTGGTTAATTTTGAAATGTTTTGGACTTGAGTAATATTTACCCAAACTTCCAAAGAGGTTAATGGAATTTACCCCAACAATAAGTACTTTATAAAAGTTGTGGCAACTGATACTTTTTACAAATTTAATCCACTACCTTGAACAGTTGCCTTTATTAGCTTTCTTTCTGGTCATGTGTTGCAATCATCTTCATCTACAGTTTTTCAAACCACACTCATGATCAGTAGACCCCACTGTAGGATCAGCACCATGCTTAGCATTTGGAATTGACATATATTGGCTTTCTTTCTTGTCAAGTGTCTCAATTTGAGGCTTCAGAATTCTGCAAAACGATGCTGGAAAAAATGCCTTAAGTGAGGATTCTAAAGTTGGTAACAATTTTAACAGTATATTGAAAGTTGTGACTCTTCAACTATGACCTTTTTTGAAAGTTTTGACTCTTCCATTATGACCTTTTAATGATGCTCTTTCATTGTGTCTTCGTTGTCCATTTTTAAAATCATATTTAGGATTTTTTTTTTTTTTTTTTTTTTTTTTTTTTTTTTTTTTTTTTTGAATATTTGAACACTTATAAGAAATTCTGAAATTCTATAGAATTGTTATATGTAGAATTCAAACTTTGTTATATCTGAACTTTGAAAAGAGAGTTCAGTTTGCATCCTTAAAAATGCTAAACAAAGGGAATGCTATCTCAAGCATTTTCTTCCTAGTTCCTATCTAGCATAAACTGTTGTAATAGTGATATTGCAACTGGAGGACTTTATCTGGCCCAGTTGAGCAGGCTCTTCATTTGAAGCAATATGCCTTTCGGTGAATGCAGGTTGCTTTGGAGTGGGCAAATCCAGAATCTCACTATTAAGCATTGAAATTATAGTCGACACAGTTGGCCTGTCTCTTGCCAATTCTTGCACACATAGAAGTCCCACATGTATGCATCTCAACATCTCCATTTGAAAGCAAGGATCCCATATTGTTGGGTCTACCAAAGCCATTATGTTATCATCGTTCCACAATTTCCATGCCTGAAAGATGACAAGTGTGAAAGACAAAAATTTAACATACTAATTAGCTGAGCTTTAAAGAAAAAAGATTATGAGTCAGATACCTACAAATCCTACAAGGCTCAAGTAGTACTGCTAATCATCATAAAAGCAAGTGGTTTTTCTCCCAGTAACAATCTCAAGTAACAAGACACCAAAGCTAAAAACATCTGATTTTTCTGAGAAAAAACCTTGCATTGCATATTCAGGAGACATATATCCGTTGCATTTGAAAAATAAAACACTTGCTCATCATTTGAGCACAAATAATGGTGTTATTATTTAAAATTTAATTTCAACAAAGCTCTTACTATGTCCCGATGACCCTTTTAGTATTGGCTTGATTTTCACTGCCATTGAAAATTCTAGCAATTCCAAAGTTTGATATTTTTGGATTTAGCTCTTCATCTAACAAGATCTTATTTGCCTTTAGATCCCTATGAATAATCTTCAGTCTAGAATCCCTATGAAGGTAGAGCAAACCTCTACCAATTCCTTCAATAATGTTGAAGCGTTTTTTCCAATCAAGGTGCTTTTGGTTGAGTGGATCTAAATAAATGGCGACAAAAAGAAATAACAAATAGTTAGAGTAAATTTGTAAATGGAGGTCAAGGGTTCAACACATTAAGTATATAGAAACCAGATTTCTAGATTTCAGAGTTATTCTATTGAAGAGTCTAAAAGGAAGGGAATTTAAATGTACTAACCAAAAACAATTGCATCCAAACTTTTGTTTGACATGTAGTCATAGATCAACATCTTCTCTTTTCACTACTATTTCCTGTCCATCATGCAACTTTCCCTGGCAAAAGAAGCAACGAATATAAGTACATATCTGTTTGATTTGAAGAAGAACTAATGAAGGCTACTAGAGCAACCATCACCTTATAGACTGTACCAAAGCCACCGCTCCCAAGCATATTAACTACATGAAAGTTGTTTGTTGCAATTGCCAATTCTTTTAGACTAAAAGTTGGTAGCTCATGGGGTTTAACGTCATTCGGGTTTTTAGATGGTAAACTCTCCCTACTTTTATTTTTCCTTGCTGTTACAAATTCTAATAGTAAGCTATGCATCTAGTACTTTCTAGTTCCCGTTACTAATGATAAGGCATATTACCTCTTTGTTTGGTCATCCATCTCCATAAGAAGTATGCGGTGCTGGGAATGGCCATTGCTCCAATAATCACTATAATTGTGATGATTACTTTCAAATTTCTCTTTTTTTCTGTGTATCAAAACAAGTTTCAAACTAATTCTTTCAAATTAGAGAAAATAAATCTATATAATATCTAAGAGTTAAAGCTAAGGCTAAGCTTCTGTTGAGTCACACCACATTAAAAAATATAAAAATATATCATTGTGTCATATCATCCACTTAAGTTTAACATCTTCTTTCTTTTTTTAAACTTTTCTTCTCCCTATTATTATTTTTTTTTTTTAAAAAAAAAAAAAAAACTTTTCTTCTCCCTATTAGTCCATAACTACTATTATACTTCTTCCAACTTTTCCCCTCCCCTTTTGCCTCTTTATCTCTCTACTACTATTTACTTCACTGTTACACTTCTTTCATCATTTCTTCTTTATTTTATTTTGACTGTTCTTCTCCCCATCTTATTTTGTATAAATTTGATACCATTTCTCTCGTTTAGTTCATATTTTTCTCACACAAAAAGTGTGAGTACACTCTCTCTCTTTGGATTTTTGTTCTTTCTTACAGCTGTAATTGAGGTTGATGGGCTTTTTTTTTTTTTTTTTTTTTTTCCCATCCATAAGTCTTCTCTCTCTTTCTCTTATAGCTTTGGTTGGATTTTGGTTTGAGTTAATACTTAGTTGGGGAAATTATACTTTGCCAACTGTGGTTTGTCCGAAAAACACTTTGCTTACCTGTGGTTTAAAAATTTACACTTTACACATCTGAGGAAACATCTGTTTGCTCCTGTTACCCACCTCTGTTAAAAATAATAGTGAATTTGTATTTTTTTCTACTCTTTTATATCTCTCTAAAAAGTTATGGGAAAAAAGATATAAAAGTTAGGTTTTAAAATTTTTAAGTTCATTCATATAATTAAAAAAAAAAAAAAACTTTGAAATTCAATATCAGCCATGTAACATATATGATCTTATAGCTAGATCAGAACCTGACTCATGAACTCAAATAGGAAACTCTTAATTTTTCACAGGAAAATGCTAATCCGAGAAAAAGAAAAAAAAAAAAAAAAAAAAGAGTTCACATACACCAAAACCAAAAACATTGAAAACTAATTGAAATAAAAGGAAAGCCATGCGTGTCAATTAAAAAAGAAAAAGTCCAGAAATAAAGCTTGGGGGTAGAGAAAAAGTCCACAAAAAAAAAAAAATGGTTGAATGTTTTTGTAAGAATGCAATTCAAGCCATTAAGAACATATAAAAATACCTTGTTGTTGCTGTTCGGGTGGGAAGGAGGACATTGTAATAAGAGGATGAGATGCTTAGACCAGGTTTGAGGTCTGTGCTCAAATCAAATCTTGAGCTGTTATTACTTTGATTTTTTAGCTTTTTATGTTTGGAGAGTAAAAAGACAAAGGATGGTAAAAATACAAATTTATCCATGTTTTTAACAGAGGTGGGAAATTGGAGACAAGCAGAGCTTAACTTAGGTGGGTAAAGTGTCAATTTTTAAACCATAGGTAGGCAAAGTGTATTTCAGACAAACCACAGGTAGACAAAGTGTAATTTCCTCTATTTAGTTTTTTTTTTCTTAAATAAGAATTTGAGTTTATATCCAAAAACAATCTACATAACTATGAATTCGAATGTGTTTGCCAATTGTTTAAGTAATAAATTATTATAAAGTCTATCTTTTATGCCTTTGGTTTCATTTTAATTTTAATTAAGATAAAATTGCAATTTTGTTATGAGTTTTGATTATCATGATAATCTCCATATTCCTTAAGAGATGGGAAATTTGAATAACAAACTTGAAAATTACAAATTTTAGTTGTATATTAGGCTGATATAACACATTATAATAGAAGTTAGAAGAATGTGGAACACCTTAAAAAAAATTAATCAAACACACCAAAAAATAATAGAATGATATATTTATAAAGATAAAAAGATTAAAAAAAATATTTGTAGAAATCTTTATAAAAAAAAAAAAAGACAATACTTGAAGCAATTGATGGGTGGAGTTGCAACTAGCTTAATCTAATGTGTCAAACTCAGGCTAATTTTGCCAAATAGCTTAATTTTAGTAAAAATTTAGCAGAAACCCATCCATCCAAATTTATTTAGTTATGTAGTACTCTTTTAGAACTCAAGTTCCAAACTTAAGTAACACATAATGCTTGGAATTCAAGTTTGGTAAATTCGAGTTTCACTTGTATTAGAACGAAGCACTTACCCACTGCACCAAAAGCTATACCTGATGGTAATGGTGCAACTTTATTCCCTTAAATGTGGCAACCCAACACCAACAGGTTGACTGAGACTTGACCTCTGCCTTTAGTAGGATGTTGGAATTGGCCCATTAGGCCTCCGCACAACAATCCCACCCCCAACATTTGCACATGCACAATAGAGTGGAACTTGTGACCTAGCCTTGATAGTAGGCCTCCAATAGCATGGAACTCAAGTTTATTAAATTTGAGTTCCAAAAAAGTGTTACATAACTAAATAAGTTTGGCTGAATGTGTTTCTCGTAAATTTTTCCGTAAATTATGCTATTTGGCAAAAAAGGCTGTGAAACTTGCTGGATTTTATGTTTTGTCAATTTATAATGGGGGTTGTTAAGTCAAAGAAGAGTTGGAGTAGTGAAGATCAACTAAGTTCCAAAACTTATCACCATAAGAATTAAAGTTTCTCTCTAGTCTAATGGATGATCATAAGCATAAGAGTATACAAAACTGGGAGAGACAAAACTGGGAGAAAAAAAAAAAAAAAAAAAAAAAAAAAAAAAAAAACCTTACCAAATTCCAAATAAGACAAACGAATATATATATATATATATCTAACCCACCAGTCGAGAATTTCTGTAGGTCAATTCCACCAGTGGAGAATTTTTGTAGGTCAATTAGGTTTCCACTCCATGACATACAACCAATGCCAGTATCATATGCATAAGCTACACAAGAATAGTTCTCCAAGCACTGCTTTCGACAATCATCTTTAGTTCGATATGACCACTCTGCAAAATTTGGCACTTTGACCATCTCCAGTTTCAAAAACTAATCTGCTTTTCCTCCTCCTTCACTTCTATTGTTCACCCTTTCACACTGCAATGGTGTCCTCCTCACACACCCACTCATCCAATTACCTCTATTCCATTCCTCAACAATCTTTGGCTCAAACCCTTTCAAACAACTGTAGATTGGTGAACTCAGAGCATAACAGCTTCCAAATGCACCACAGGTGCCATAAAAATCACATTCATTTGCTAGAGCAAACCCGACAACCTCCCAATCCTCCTTCCCATCATCCCAAAGTAATTGCTTTAAATTTCCTTGTGAATCCAAAAAATGTTTTGACAAACCTAGCCCGTTCAAACATACGCAACAAAGGGCATAGAACAAGCTTCTCTTGCTAAGAAATCCCATTACTTGTTCAGACCTTTTGTTTGTGTGTGAGGTTGCAGAACAGGGATGCCATTTTCATCTTACAAGTTACAACTTGGGTTAGTAGAAGAGGCTACTATAGACTACCAAAAGTCTTAAAACTTTGGCAATAAGTTGTTTATACGATTATATCTCATTGACTAACTCATTGGCGGCTTGAAGTAGTAGTTGTTGCTCTTTTTGGGCGGCTTGAAGTTGTTAATATCTCATTTGACCCTAGTCTAGAAGTTGCTCAATATTCTTTTCTTTTGAAGAAAAAGATATATATATAATGTCAGATCAAGGACAGGGACTAATGTTGAAACTAAGGAGGGAATAGGATATCTCAATTAATTTTCTTGAATTGTCCTTATTATAGGATACTTCTTAATTATATTCACACTATCCGAGTCTCAATTATGATCTATGTTTTTAAAACCTAGTGTGAGTTTGGATAGCGCATTTGCGCGTTTTCACTGGCGGCTATGTTTTTTGTATGGGTCTTGTACACTGTTCACGGGACCTGCAAGTACTTTTTTTCAGCAAAAACAACTTTAAAACTAGGTCTCGTGGCACTATTTACACATTTAAAAATTATTTTTCTTCAGTATTTTCAGTTTTCATCAATTAGCGGTATCTAAACAAACCCCTAATTTCCAAAAGTATCCTTACTTCTTAATTATATTCTTGAGCAGCATGGAGACTCAAACATATTATCCCGACTCCATTGAATAACTTATACACCAACCATTGGGCTATTTATTTTTCACTGGCGGCTGCATTTTTTGTGTGGGTCCCGTACATTGTTCATGGGACCTGCAAGTACTTTTTTCAGCAAATACAACTTTAAAACTAGGTCTCATGGTACTATTCACACATTTAAAAATTATTTTGCTACAATATTTTCAGTTTTCAACAATCAGCGGTATCTAAACAGACCCTAATTTCCAAAAGTACCCTTCTTAATTATATTCTTGAACAACATGGAGACTCAAACCTATTATCTTGATTCCATTGAATAACTTATACACCAACCATTGGGCTATATATTTTTCACTCTCTTCTCACAGCCACCACCCTCATTTTTGTTGCTTTCCATTTCTAATACTAACAATAACAACATGGAGACATAATATTTATTTATGCATTTTTATACTTTAATTTTTTTTCTTTCTATTTACCTTAAAAAAAGTTGTGGATACGGTTACTTTTTATAAATTTAATCCACGTATTTGTATTTTAACTAATTTTTGAAATAATAATGATACCAACAATATCAATATCTGGGAGAAAATGGGCATTTGTCATTAATTTATAAACTATGCAGTAAAATGCCCTTGTTTTGAAACTATTTAGCAAAATGTCCCTATTTTTGAAACTCGATTTTACAAAATTGAGTTTACAATTGAAACTCGACATTAGTAATGTTGAGTTCTATGTATATTTTGCCACTTAAATTTTTAAAAAAAATTTAAATGAAACTCAACATTACTAATGTCGAGTTCCATTTAAAAATATACATAAAACTTGATTTTGAGGATATTAAGTTTTACACAAAACTCAATTTTGTTAAAATCGAGTTTCAAAAACATGGATATTTTGCTAAATAGTTTTAAAGCAAATGCATTTTGCTTCATAGTTTGTAAATTAGGGACAAATACCAAATTTTCCCCAATATCTGATCCTAGGTTGACCCCTAGTCAACCTAGATTTTGGAGGGATTGGCTACCTAACACATAATTTATCTTATTACCTAACACATAATTAATTTCAACATAGATGAATGGCATCACCACTCACCACCAATAATAGGATTTTCCAAGTGTGATTTACTACCTAATGCGTAATTTATCTTAATGCCAGCCTAAGACCTCATTCTATCCCAAAATTGGTTATAAAGTTTTAAAAACTCATTAAAGTAGGTTTTTTTTTATTTTTTATTTAAAAAAAATAGTTTCAACCTGTGACGTTTGCTCCTAATAATTTTGTTTTATCATTAGCCCAAGATCCTAATTAGTTTTTTAGGCAATAATCAAACTCCAAATATCTTTTTAACAACAAGAGACTTTACCAATTAAACTAACTGTAACCCTCATTAAAATAAATTTGAGTGTTCTTTTACTAATGGTAAAGATATTAAGCACCTTGCAACATCCTTTAAACAAAGTTAAAACATTTTAGTTATCTAAAGTTTTAACAATTCATAAGACAATTTATTGATTAAATAATAATAAGTAAGAGCAACCACATCAGTTCATGCAAATTTTCTATCTATTTTGCAAGAAAAAACCTACTTTTTCTATTTTACACATCCAATTTTACAATACACCCATATCAGTTTATCTATTCAACACATTTAGTCAATAAAATATTCATTCTTTTTTACATTTTTTATTATTTCCTTCCCTCTCCTCTCTGCAACCCTCTCACAAACCCAACACAAATCCAAAATCACCCACACCCAGCCACCATCTTCTCCATTGAGCTACTGTCTTCTCTGTCAAGCTACAAACCCAACACAAACCCAAAATCACCCACACCCAACTGCTAGCCACCGAGTTGAGGGCATTCTGGACATTTCACATAGTCAAAAGTAGCTGCGAGATCAGCCCTTGGTCCATCGAGGTCACGACCTCGTTCCCGACGGTGATGAGCATGATGTTCCTAGCCGGGTTGTAAGGCAACACGTTTGAGTTCACCCACTGAGTCACCGAGTTCGGATTGGAAGCCAACGTCAGAATGTCGCCGTTAGCGGCTCCGATAACGATTCCGATTCCAGTGTTCGCGAGTGCCCTGATGATATGAAATGAGAACAAATGTGAGAGTTGTGATATGAAATGAGAACAAGAGAGTTGAGATGAGAGTCAGATGTAGGAGTGAAAAGAAATTATTAAAATAGTTAATACATGAGCTACAATGATCGTGCATAAAAGAAATTATTAAAATAGTTAATACAATAGTTAATACATGAGCTACAGTGACTGTGCATATATGCACGGTCACTGTAGCATTTGTATATTTATGCACAACTTTACACAATTTTACACCTACTAATGTGGGTGTTTTTTTTTTGGCTAAAATGTGTAAAATGAAGGAGTTTTTGTAACATCATTTTTGTATCAGTTTGGTATTTTGATTGTTCGGTGTTTGAATATATAGGGACTAAGGCCCAATGTTTGGATGGGTTTAAGCCCCATATCGTGATAGTAAATTGCTAAAATATGAGATAAGATGCAAATGGTAATCATTTTCGTGAGTTATGAGTATGCTTTAAAGCTCTTCATTATCTTCCTTCTTGAAAATGAAACATTAACCCTACACCAGTATCCCTCCTCCTCATTTATCAACCAGTGCCCACCACATTTCTAACCCAAAATTGAAATTTACACAAAAATGAAACCTCGCCTATCAAACATTTAAAAACCATAACTTCAACTCCTCCAACCTCACCATCAAATAGTTATCCTTTCACACCAGAAACTTTCTAATTTTAAAAACCACTGTTAGGTTCTAAATATTTAGAACAATTGGCAAATCGTGAACACAAACTTGTCTAGATATAGATCTTAAAGTCTATAGGTATTATTAGACAATGCTCAAGGTGATTCAAGTCAAGATTCAAGATCATACAAGCTGTAGGAAGAAGATTTCATAATCTATCTAGTTCGATCGATTGAAAGACAGGCTCGATCGATCGAAAGTTGTATCTGTAGAATTTTAATTAAGCCCAAACAGCAGTTCAAGCCCATTTAGGATTAGGGTTTCTAATCTACTTCTCCCAGTATATAAAGGAAACCCTAAGCACGTTTTTATGTGGCTTTTTAGAGAGAAAAGAGTGTGCCTCTTTTGTATTTAGGGTTTTGTTCCTAAAAAGCTCTCTTATGTCTTCTACCGGTACTATTGCTTGAATAATCTCAAGATCCGGTATTGTAGAAGTTGCTGCCTTCTCTAGTCATCAAAGGTGTTGATGATCTAAACCTTCAAGGGTGGTTTTGGAGTCACAAATGGAGAGTTTGTGTTGCTAAACCTTTGAGTGGGATCTCAAAGTCACAAACGGGGGTGTTTGTGTTTTGCAAAGGCCAAAGAAAGAAGGAGTCCGTGGATTCGGAGCTTGCACGTGGTCGTGTCAGTAAGTTCTACTGGTGGGTAGCAATAAGAAGTCGAGCATGGGGGCTTGTAAGTCTTATTGTATGAACTTCGATTCTTTCTAGTGGATTGCTTTTTACCTTGAGGATAGCTAGGTCAAATCCTCCCCAGGTTTTTTACCGGTTTGGTTTTCCTGGGTGATCATATCATTGTGTTATTTATCTTTCCGTTGCTATGCATGATATGATTGTTTGATTATGATAATCTAGACTTGAAATTTGGACTAAGTAATCACTTGGCTAATTACCTAGGTTAATCGAATTGTGTTTTAAGGGGTCTAAAAACTATCAACCACAAAACCAATACTCGAATTAACTTCCCATAAGAATTACCACCACACCAGCGATGGAGCCAAGACTTTAAGGGGGGCAATTTTACTGTTGCTTGCATGTTGCGACTCTAGCCTTCGGCTTTGTTTCTGAATAGCTAATGGTTTTATTTATTTATTTATTTGTGTTTATTATGTATGGGTCTTGGTATGAACAAAATTATTTTGTTTAAATTTTTTTAAAGGGCCAGGTTGTTTGTTTTGGGTAAAATTGATTGATTGGGCATAATTGTTTTTTAGCTTATACGTTTATATTCAACCATAAACAGGTCTAAGACATTTCTTCCTCAAAATTTCAATAGCTAAAAAGCAAAATTTTTCAAAAAAAAAAAAAAAAAAAAAAAAAAAAAATAAATTAAATGCATCTAAAGCAAAATTCAAAGGAAAATTGGAAAAAAAAGCTAAAAACTATGTCATACTGACCTACATAATCGCCCATAAAGAGATAATTGGTATCGGGAGCATTTCCTCCTATCCGAAAGAGCTCGATGAGATCATAGAATTGGCCATGGATATCACCACAAACCGTCACCGGACACTTCACCGGTTATACATTCCATTCCTCGACGAGAATCGTCCTCACCTGATCGCAAAGCATTTTCACCCCTACCTCTTGCAACGGCTTGCACTCCATCAGATGCTCGATCTGACGATCCAGATCCGTGTGCAATGGCATCGTTTTGTGTCTTTTTCAGTCAGTCAGTCACTCTCTCTCTCCCTTCGGTCAAATCTGCATCATCGAGATCGCCGACTTCACCGATCGAAATCAAATTAATACTGCGAAGGTCACACCGATCTTCGAGATTCAAAGATTTTCTTCAATCGAAAATGTTTTTGGATTTTGTTTTTTGTTTTTTGTTTTGTTTTGTTTTTTTGTTTTTGTTTTTGTTTTTGTTTTTGTTTTTTTAAATTTCTGGGTTTGTGTTCTTGTTCAAGACACCCATAGATCTCAATTCATATGATTTTTTAATTTTTAATTTTTTTATTTAGTTAAAATTAATAAATTAATTTTTTAATTTAGATGCTGACGTGGCATTTTTTAATGTCAAAAAATATTTTTTATTATTAATTTAGGCCACGTGGACATTAATTTAGTATTATTTATTTCTGCCGTTTACCACGTCAGTTTTCTCCGTTTCTAATGTAACAGTAGAGACCAAAACAGGAAGTGTTTTTCAAGATAGGGACTAAAAGCGGTAAAAATAAAATGTAGGTACTAAATGGGAATAGCCTAAAAATGTAGGGACTAAAAAGTACTTTTCACCAAAAATAAAAAATAAAAAATAAAAAAGCTAGGTTGGAGAGAGGGAAAAGGAATAAGGGGAAATTAGAGGAGCGGAAAATGGTCATAGACATTCCTTCTTTTTGTTTGGATGTTTTAATAATTTAAAAGTTAGGAGAGAAGAGTAGATGCTCGTTCTCTTATTTGGTTGCAGGGTTGTAATAAAAGAAAAGAATAATGTATAAAGAAATTAGCAATTATACCATCTATGTTTGAATTGCTGTAATAAATTTTTTGAATTTTCAAAGTGTTTGTCTTGATTAAAATTCTCGGTTTGACCATGAAAAAATGGTTTGCAGGCGTGTAAATTGTTTTATACCCTTCAAGGCTAGGGGTGGAATGTTGTGATATCAAATGATCAAAGTAAGGAAATGAGTTGAGTCAATAACATATTAAGTTAGGAGTGAGCTAATAGTCTTGTGCTACCTCTGAAATACTAGTCGACAAAGTTGTTGTCAGTATTAATTTGAAATATTTTATAATTTTTGTTGGAAGAACAAAATATTTCGATAGTTACTAATATTGGAGTACTGTTTTGAAAACAGTGAGTATTGAGAAATAAATCATGTTGCTAAGAGTCTTGTAACTCAAATGACACTTTTTAGTATTCTAATGGAGATGTCTAAATTCAAATACCATCCTCCCATTGTAAAAATAAACTAAATCATGATATTTGACAACTTTATACCCCTTTATCTTTTAATATATACTTAAAAGTGAAATGGTAATTCAATGTAGAACACTTTTCATGTCCTCTCATCTCTCTCTTCTTACAAGCAAAAGAAAGAAACATTTATTTATTATACTATATTTCTTTTGAGAAAAATGTCATTTTCCATTCTTTCCTTTTTCATCTACCCACTTGCTTTTTTTATCAATCCCACCAAAAAAAGAAAGTGCGAGAAAAGGAAATAGCAGTAGGTGCTTCACTGCATTAGTACTCATCAGGTGTCCTAAACCCACTATTTTATTGTTAATTAACTCGCATATTACATCTAAACTCTTAAACAAAGCTTTCAAGTATAAACCACAGGGTTCTAATTAATGGTGGAACATGCCAACATACAATAACACGGCTTTGAAGAGGAGACTTCAATGTTGGGAAAACTCTAATTTTCTCATTACTACCATAATTGGAAATCCCCAAGATATTCTATCACTAGTGAATTGGATCATAATATGAGTAGATGAAAATTTTAATTTAAGAGAAAGTAAAAAATATATATAATTTTTATTTATGGAGAACACAAAATTTCATTACTTAAAAAAAGGAAGCTATATGACATTGTTTATTAAAAAAAAAAGATCACTGCCCACTGTTGGTTTGGTAAAGAGGATTATATAAAATGAATATTTCTTAATTAATAGGTTAATACGTTTAAAATGAAATTTTCTTATGAGAAACACTTTGTTACAGATGACTAATTCTAATCCTAATATATGATTTTACGAATATTTTAGAAAATAAATTATATATTATATTTCATTACAAAATAATCACATATACTTATGAAACACGCTTGTCGTTACAGGTTTGCGACTAGCTTAAAATAAAGGCCAAGGCGAAAAGTGTGTGTGTATATATATATCACAAATGGACATTAACATAAACATAAACATAAGCATAAATGCAAAAATTCACATTGAATTCAACAATTTAATAATTTATTAGAGAAAAACAACTAGATGAATTTTTATATATTTTAATAACTAAATTTTAAATTTTTTATACAAACATTTATAAAGAAAAATTTAGTGATATTTGAATAGTAATTTTAATTTTTTTTTTAATCTTTGATTTGAAATTCTACTTCTTATTTACCCAATTTTTCCCACTAACTAATTTATATAACTATTAATGGTGTATTTGTGTGGAAGCTCACTATTTTAGTTAGCAAAAATATGTGTGTAATGAAAGAAAGATAAAATATGGAGTCAATTTTTTTTTTTTCAAAATAATTTAAAAAACAAATGGATGAAAGTATAATTTTAAGGAAATTACTTGATTTGCTTGTTCAACAAGATCGAGAAAAGAATTGTTAGGCTGATTCTATGGTACTGCAATAACCTTGTAGTGACTCTTTCATATTAATTTAATAAAGTCATACTTTGAGGGTTCTAAATTTCTATTCCTTTACTTTGTGTAAGCAATCAATTAGTTGATGCAACAAACAAAAGGTGGTGCAACATTCTCAAGGTGATTGTCATATGTGTGGTCTTTTTGCTTCTAGTTAAAAGAAAGGCAATGTTAAAGGTAGAGTCACACACTCTTGTAGAAAATTTTCGGTACAATATTCTTAAGGTAATGACATTTGGGTTCAAGAATAAATTCTATTCCTTTGCTTTGCATAAGCAAAAAATTAGTTGATGCTACAAAGAAAAGATGGTGCAACATTCTCAAGGTGATTGTCATTTGTGTGGTCTTTCTATTTCTAGTTTAAAAGAAAGGTAGTACCAAAGGTAGAGTCATACACACTCACACACACACAAACAAACATTAACATCAACATGTGCATATACACAAACATACTGAATATATAATTAATAATTCATAGAAACCATAAGCTAATAAGTGAATACATATCTATATATATAATAATAGGTGAAACTTAGAAAAACTCAAATTAGAATTCTAAATTAAAGTTCCAATTTTGTGCCATGTATCCTAAATTATTTATTCCTAAAGAGTTTTATTTCTTAATTTTAGAATCAAATGTGGGACCACAGGTCCACATCATAAATATTCATCCAAGTGAGTTGTTAAGTATAAAAACCAAAGAATTTAGAATAAATGAATCATTAAAAAAAAAAAAAAAAAAAGTGCTTCACAATAATTTTTAAAAAAATATGGACAATTTACATTTTAGACCAAATAATATCCTTACAAAAATTTTTAAAGAGTTAATAAAATATAAAAATGACTATCAATAGTATTTAAATTATATATATAAGAATCATATTATACATCTTATTGTATATTTTTAAGTGTATCCACGCATATACATGAGGTTACAAGCTAGTTTGTGTATACGTGTGTATGTGTATATATTTCAATAAATTAAATTATATATATATATATATATATATATATATATATAAGCTCACAAAGAACAACAAAATAATGAGTTTTGAAAGGTAATTCTAAATTTATCTTTTATGTATATATATATATATATATATATTTTCTATGTGATTTAAAATACTACTTATTTATCTTTTTATCTCACTAACTTATTAGTATAACTATTAGTTGTATATCAATGTGGAAGGTCAGTACCTTAGTTGGCAAAATCCCAAAATTGTGAAGGGAAAAAACCCTAACTAAATTGGAGAAGCAATAAAATGTGTGCAATGGAAGAAGGATAAGTAGAGGAACTAATAAAATAGTCTGAAAGAAATTATGGTGGGCTAAAAAATTAGAAGTAAACATATTAAAAATTTTCCAAAATAATTGGAAAGGAAAATGGATGAAAGTATAATTTGTAACAATTTTAGATTCCAATGAAATGGCTTCATTTACTTGTGCAACAAGCTTGAGGCAATTAATAATGCATCTGGAGAAGAGTGCGTCGAATATTCCTTTCTTGAAAACTCATTGAATTTAACATAATGGTAATAATAATTTGAAAGGTAAATGGATGAAAGTATTAGCATAATGATTTTAGATTTAGATAAAATGGAATCATTAACTTGTGAAACAAGGTCAAGAGAAAACTTTTCTGAGTAGATTCCTAAAACCATTGTTAGGAAGATGATTATGAAATTCTTTAAACTTGCTCAGTATTGAATTATTTCACACACTTCACATAATTTTTTTATACAAATGGTATATTGCGTTAATGATATGGAGGTTTATCAGTCTAGGTTACATAATGTGTGTGAGATGGTTCAAATGGTATATTGCATTAATGAAATTGCTATGTTTTGAAAATTTTGAAAATTATGATTTTGAGGTCAAATGAGTCTTGAGAGTTTGAGAGCATGAATATTCATGGTACACCGCTTCACTGTGCATTTTCATGTTATTGTATCATATATTGTGTTGGGCGTGATAAAACTTTAGAGAGCCTCCAATTGAGTAGTTAATATAACATATAGAAACATCACTTGACCAAAAAGACTTAAGGCTATGTTTTGGGGTGCAACTATGTTATATTAACCACTCTCTCTTTGCCTTTCCATGGGTTTTGGCCAAATCCTACTCGCTCCCACTTGCCTATGAATTTTTTCTCCATCACCAACACACCATCCATGGCCCACTCGTAGGTCATCAATGTCGTTGGCTCTGATATCACTTGTTGGGGAGATAGCACTTTGGGGAGTCACCAATTGAATAGTTAATACATACATACATATATATATACACAAATTTTGACTGGAAAGACTTAGGTTTATATATTTGGGCCTAACTATATATATTAGTCATTCCCTCTTGACATTCTTGTTTAATATGAGACTTCACTCACATGTGCATTTTCAACATATTGAAATCTTTATTGAGTACATGTGCATTTTGCATTTTTATTTTATTTTATTTTATTTTTTGCATATTCTACTTTACGTTTTTTTAATTTGCACATTCTTGATCACTCTTTGACAATCAAAATATTTTTTAGAAGGTTTTTCTTTTTTTGATTGCTTTTTGATTAACTCTCAATTGATCAAAAAATTCATAGAGATTTTCTATTTTTCATGAAAGTAGTACCGTATTAATTAACCTTCGATCGATGGAAACTTGTCATGAAAGTGTTACTATCCCTATTGATTGATTGATTGAACTTAGAATTCTTATTTTAATTTTCTCATTTTATGTGGTCATATTTCTCTCTCTCTCTCTCTCTCTCTCTCTCTCTCTCTCTCTCTCTCTCTCTCTCTCTCTCTCTCTTCTTCTTTCTCTCTTTCTCTTTCCCCAATCACTTAAGTTGGACTCCAAATCCTTCAAATGAATCTTATCAATGTCCTTTAATTCCTCGATCGTAGAGATCTTGGCATGGAATCTCTCGGGTAGAGAGATTTGAGCACCTTTCTCACAATCTTGGGTTCAGGAATGGTTTCCCCAAGATTGAAAGCTGAGTTCACTATGTCCTTGAGCTTGGCATAGAACTTATCGAACGACTCATCCTCCTCCATCTTGATCTCTTCAAAGCTTGTAGTAAGCCTTTGAAGCTTCGAATCCTTGATAGCCTTGGTTCCTTCATAGGTTGTTTGAAGGATGGTCCATGCTTCCTTCGTAGTTTCAGTGGAGGATATCTTCTTGAATTCCTTATTAGTGATTGCATTGAACAAAGCATCAATGCCCTGCTGTTGAAGTTTGCCGCCTTGATCTTGGCATCATCCCAATCGGCCGGCGCTTCCTTCAGCTTGGTCCAACCTATCTCCACAGCTTGCTACACCTTTTTATCTAATGACTGCAAGAAAGCTCTCATGCTTACTTTCCAATATGCATAGTTAGTGCCATCAAATAAATGATGTATAATAAGGGACTATCCTCTATCCATGACAAACAGGGGTCAATGGATCACATAGCAAAGATTAAAACCTAATCAGAGTCTGCCTGCTTTGATACCACTTGATAGGCCAAAAACGTATTGACCATTTGTGATAAATTAATTGATTAATTAGTCAAGTTTATTAATTAATCATATTAACATGCAAACGCATGGTAGCATAACCAAATCACCAATTAAACTAAATGCAGTGAAAATTAAATTGATACGGTGATTTATTTACGAATGGGGAAAAACTATACGGCAAAAACCCCATCGAGTATTTTAAGGTTACCACTCCTGAGAATCCACTATTATCAAAACAAGTAGTTACAAGTAAAGGAATTCCAATACCTTATACCAACGTACAGTTGAACCCTTACCTCAATACACAATTGGACTTGTTCTGTAGTGACAATCTCTCCTTTTCAATGCACAGCTCTCAGTACGTGAGTAACCAATTGTGTGGATCCCAATACGCGGCTTCAATCACCAACTAGAGACGGTTGTTGGCTGCAAAGTTCTTCAGTTTATCAAATGATGAAGATCGAGAAGTTCCTTGGTTACAAAACCCTACGATGCATAAACACAGCAGCTTCTTCACAAGAAAGATGAACTAGGGCAAATTCTGTCTCCGGTCACAATTTGCATGAACAAACTTTGCTCAATACTTGTACAACTTGTGTCTACTTTGACAGCCCTTAAAATAATCCTTTTATATGTCTAGGGTTGTGAGAAAAGAAAGCCCAAACATACAATCACGGATTGAATGAAACACAGTCCTGAAAAACTGAACTTCATAAACCTCGACAGATTCTTATCTGTCGAATTGCTGTCGAGCCACGGGCTAGAACAGCTCTTCAAGGCTTGATAGATGCTAGTTGTCGAGCTTTAATGAACATCACTTTTCACACTTGAATCTTGGATAGACTTGCATGGCTTTAACACTTGAACTTGAAATCTTGTTTCTTGAAGTATTAAACACATCCTAGATCTACCCAATTACAAGTAAAATGCGTTTTGTCAAAGGATTAGCCAATTACATAAAATAGTGACATATGTTCCTAAAATGTGAAACACATATGTCCTAACAATACCATATTCCGAGGTAGCGATTGGTGGAATTTACAGGGTTGAAGAACCCCAGTCTGAAAGCACTCCCATTGGATATTATGTATGCAGGGTCTTTGATGGATTGAGAAGATTTAATGGTGTCAATTGCAACTCCCAAATTCAAACAAAAGCAACAAAGGACAGACAACAAGTTTGTCTTAAGTCCCATAACTTGTTCTCTGGCCTACTTGTGTCCGAGAATGCTAAACAGGTAGGCCTTGTTCATCAAACAAGTTACAGCTTTGTTTATTCGGGAAAAAAACAAAAAAGTTTAACCTTTGGCTGGTAGTTTTTTAAGAAAAGGCTACTCTAGACTTTCAAAAGTCTTGATCCCAAGAAATAAGTTTGTCATATAAAATTATAAATCAAAGGGGTTTGTTCCCTAGTCTAGATAGTTTCTTCCTTTATCAAAAAGGACAGGTTGAATTTCAACCAAGGACTAGGCGACTAGGGATGGGAAATAATTAAAGAGACAATTGGAATAAAGTACTATAATTAACACTGAATAAGACGCAGGAATAGAATCTACAAAATCCTAAAAAATTAAGTATAGATCCCTATGCAGAAATAAATACATTAACAGTTAATCACAAAAAATAAAAATTATATACCCAACAGAATATATGTATACAAACCACAGTTTATGCAATAAAATCAAAAGCAATAGAGATGGTGACACAGTACATAGATTAATCATGATGTGGAAAGCCTAAGAACAATCTCTTGAAGATAACATCCATTTTGTGCCTTTTGTAAGCCTCCTTTGTTATTTATTTATTTTCCTTTATTTTGCCTTAATTTTCCCAACATCCTGACAACCTAGTATTAGTAGTATATATCTTCTCTTAAGTAATATTTCATGACAAGATGATCTTAGTTATTTAAACTACATTCACTGGACATATGCATCTTTCTTTTGCTTTCCTTCTGATCAAGTGTCCTCAACCATCATGGTTGAATATCATGAACCAAGCTGAATGATATCCTCTCCCCGTCAACTTCTTTCTTGTCACACGTCTCTATTATCTTCAGCCTACGTGACTCGGAATACACCTCTGATCAATGGCCTTCATTAGCTTTCTTTCTGGTCACATGTCGTAATCATCTTCATCTAGAGTTTTTCAAACCACAGTCATGATCAGTAGACCGCCAAGTATGATCAGCACCAAGATTAGCATTTGGAATTGACATTGGCTTTCTTTCTTGTCAAGTGTCTTAGTTTGAGGCTTCAAAATTATGCAAAAAAAAGTGCCTCAAGTGAGGATTCTAAAGCTGGTAACAATTTTAACAGTATATTGAAAGTGGTGACTCTTCAATTAAGAATTTTTTTGAAAGTTTTACCTCTTCAATTATGACCTTTTAATGGTGCTCTTTCATTGTTGTGTCTTCGTTGTCCATTTTTAAAATCATATTCAGTTTTTTTGTGCAGAATAATTGAACAAATATAAGAAATTCTGAAATTTTATAGAATTGTTATATGTAGAATTCAAACATTGTTATATCTAAACTTTGAAAAGAGAGTACGGTTTGCATCCTTAAAGATGCTAAACAAAGGGAATGCTATCTCAAGCACTTTCTTCCTATCTAGCATAAACCGTTGTGATAGTGGTATTGCAACTGGAGGACTTTATCTCGCCTAGTTGAGCAGGCTCTTCATTTGAAGCAATCTGTCTTTCAGTGAATGCAAGTTGCTTTGGAGTGGGTAGATCCAGAATCTCACTATTAAGCATTGAAATTATAGTCGACACAGTTGGCCTGTCTCTTGCCAATTCTTGCACACACAACAGTCCCACATGTATGCATCTCAACATCTCCATTTGAATGCAAGGATCCCATATTGTTGGGTCTACCAAAGCCATTATGTTGTCATCGTTCCACAATTTCCATGCCTGAAAGATGACAAGTGTGAAAGACAAAAATTTAACATACTGATTAGCTAAGCTTTAAAGAAAAAGGATAATGAGTCAGGTGGACCTACAAATCCTACAAGGCTCAAGTAGTATTGCTGATCATCATAAAAGCAAGTAGTTTTTCTCCCACTAACAATCTCAAGTAACAACACACCAAAGCTAAAAATGTCTGATTTCTCTGAGAAAAAGCCTTGCATTGCATATTCAGGAGACATATATCCGCTGCATTTGAAAAATGAAACATATCCTCATCATTTGAGCACAAATAGTGGAGTTAATATTTAAAAATTTAATTTCAACAAAGCTCTTACTATGTCCCGATGACCTTTTTAGTATTGGCTTGATTTTCACTGCCTGTAAAAACTCTGGCAATTCCAAAGTCCGATATTTTTGGATTTAGCTCTTCATCTAACAAGATATTACTTGCCTTTAGATCCCTATGAATAATCTTTAGTCTTGAATCCCTATGAAGGTAGAGCAGGCCTCTACTAATTCCTTCAATAATGTTGAAGCGTTTTTTCCAATCAAGGTGTTTTTGGTTGAGTGGATCTAATTGAATAGTGACCAAAAGAAATAACAAAGAGATAAGAGTAAATTTGTATATAGAGGTCATGGGTTCAACATATTGAGTATATAGAAACCAGATTTCTAGATTTCAGAGTTATTCTATTGATGAGCCTAAAAGGAAGGGAATTTAAATGTACTAACCAAAAACAATTGCGTCCAAACTTTTGTTTGACATATATTCATAGATCAACATATTCTCTTCTCCCTCAATGCAGCAGCCAAGAAGTCTTACAAGATTTCGATGTTGCAGCTTAGAGATCACAAACACCTCATTCATAAATTCTTCAAGCCCTTGTCCAGAGGATCTTGATAGTTTTTTCACTGCTATTTCTTGTCCATCATGCAACTTTCCCTAGCAAAAGAAACAACGAATATAAGTATTTATCTGTATGATTTATAGAAGAACTAATGAAGGCTACTAGAGCAACCATTACCTTATAGACTATACCAAAGCCACCTCGACCAAGCATATTAGCTACATGAAAGTTGTTTGTTGCAGTTGCCAATTCTTCCAAACTAAAAGTTGGCAACTCGTGGAGTTTAACATTGTTCAGGTTTTTGGATGGTAAACTCTCCCTGCTTTTATTTTTCTTTGCTGTGGCAAATTTTAATAGTAAGCTATGCATCTAGCAATTTCTAGTTCCCATAGTTAATGATAGGGCATATTACCTCTTTTTTTAGTCATCCATTTCCAAAAGAAGTATGCAGTGCTGGGAATGGCCATTGCTCCAATAATCACTGTAATTGTCAAATTTCTCTTGTTTTCTGTGTATCAGAAAAAGTTTCAACTAATTTTGTCAAATTTTTGAAAATAAATCTATATAATATCTAAAAGTTAAAGCTAATGCTAAGCTTCTGTCAAGTCACATCATATCAAAAAATATAAAAATGTTAATGTATGCAATAAATTTTGCTACTCTATCATTGTGCCATATCATCCACCTATTCTCAACATCTTTTTTCTCTTTTTAAACTTTACTTCTCCCTATTATTTAAAAAACAAAACAAAAGCTAAAACTTTTCTTCTCCTTGTTAGTCCACAACTGTTGTTACACTTCTTCCAACTTTTCCTCTCCCATTTTGCTTCTTTATCTCCTTACTACTCTTTACTTTACCATTACACTTCCTTCATCATTTTTTTATTTTTATATTTTGACTTTTCTTCTCTCCATCTTATTTTGTATAAATTTGATATCATTTCCCCTATTCAATTTATATTTTTCTCACACAAAAAGTGTGAGTACTCTCTCTCTCGGTGATTTTTGTTCTTTCTTATTGCTCTAATTTAGGTTGATAGGTTTTTTTTTTTTTTTCCTAAATTTCCCAGCCATAAGTCTTCTTTCTCCCTCTTATAGCTTTGGTTGGATTTTGATTTGAGTTAATACTTAGTTTTTTTTGGAAATAGGAATTTGAGTTTATATCAAAATACAATCTACATAGCTGTGAATTTGAATGTGTCTACCAATTGTTTGAGTAAAAAATTATTATAAAGTCTATCTTTTATTCCTTTGGTTTCATTTTAATTTTAGTTAAGATAACATTGTAATTTTGTGATGGGTTTTAATATCATGATAATCTTCATATTCTTTAAGAGATGAGAAATTTGAATAATAAATTTAAAAATTACAAATTTTAGTTGTATATTAGGCTAATATAACACACTGTAATAGAAGTTAGAAGAATGTGAAACATCTTAAAAAAATATTAATCAAACACACCAAAAAATAATATAATGATATATTTATAAAGATAAAAAGATTAAAAAAAATATACTTGTAGAAGTCTTAAAAAAAAAAAAAAATACTTGAAGCAATTGATGCGTGAAGTTGCAACTAGTTTAATCTAATGTGTGAAACTTGGACTAATTTTGCAAAATAGCATAATTTTAGAAAAAATTTAGTAGAAGCACATCCGGCTATATGTAGCACTTTTTGGAACTCGAGTTTGTCAAACTCAAGTTCCAAGTGAAACTTGAGGTTACCAAACTCAAGTTCCAAGCTTAAGTAACATATAATGCTTGGAATTCAAGTTTGGTAAACTCGAGTTTCACTTGTGTTAGAACCAAGTGCTTACCTACTACACTAAAAGCCATAGTTGAAGGTAAGGGCGCAAATTTATTTCCTTAAAGGGTGGTAACCTAGCGCCAATAGGTTCACTGAGACTTGGCCCAACTTGGCCTTTGCCTCTAGTAGGATGTTGGAATTGGCCCACTAGGCCTCCGCCAATAGTCCCACCCCAACACCTACACATGTGCACCAGGGAGTGAAACTCGTGACCTGCCTCTAATACAAGGCCTCCAACAACTTGGAACCAGGGACAGGCCTAGGATTTTAAACTAGCAGGGGCTTAAAAAGAAAAAAAAAAAAAAAAAAAAAAAAAAAAAAAAAAAAAAACTCCAAATAGGCATCCATATAGTATAAAAAAAATCATCATTTCTAAATACATTAAGATGCAATCATTTACCAACAAAGACAAAAACATATAATAATAATAATAATAATGTCTTTTTTTAATACTAAGCTAGCTAAGAGTTTTTTTTCTTTTTTGGTTGAAGTTAGAGCATTCACAGTGGTGGTGCTAAAATTTTTAGCTTATAGCACCTCAAAAATCTTCTTTATCTATTTTACCACCTCACTTTACAATACACTCAATATCAAATGTTTTATTTTTTTATCACTTCATTTAAAATAATATAAACAAATCATTAAAATAATAAAGGAAACGAGAGAATTTGAGTTTTTTTTTTTTTTTAAATTATCAAGGAAGAGATATAATTTAATAAAATATTGTATTTTATTTTTAATAAATACTACAGTCAACTGGTATTTATATCAATTTACTATAGTTGCAAAAAATTTAGCTTTAACTTCTTCAATAACACATGATTTTTTGGTTCTTTGGTGGTAAAATAGTTTTTTTTTTTGTTGCTAAAATACAATCACCATTGTGAATGTTTTTATTGTTTTTGTTAAGTTTTTGGATTGGATAGTTGCTATTTGCGTAAGGCTTGTTAGACTTATTGAGGAGAAAGAGGGCTTAAGGTTTTAGAAGGGGGCCCAACTATAAAAATAAAATATATAATAACTATAAAAAAAAAAAAAAAAAAATGGACCCAAGGGACCCCACCTGGGTTCGTCCTTACTTGAAACTCAAGTTTGTCAAACTTTAGTTCTAAACTCGAGTTCCAAAAAAGTACTACATAACTATATAAGTTTAGTCAAATACATTTCTCCTAAATATTTCCTTAAATTATGCTATTTGACAAAAAAATGCCGTGAAACTTGTTGGATTTTATGTTTTGTCGATTTATAATACCTAAACATCTGACCAATGTGTTACTGATCAGAAAAGGATATATAAAATAAGGGAAAGAAAAAAGGGGGGGGGGGGGGGGGGGGTTTAAGTCAAAGAAGAGTTGGAACAGTGAAGATCAACACTTCACACCATATGAAATAAAGTTTCTCTCTAGTCTAATGGATGATCATAACCATAAGAGTATACAAAATTGGGAGAGAGAAAAAAATGAACTTACCAAATTCCAAATAAGACAAACGAATATATATATCTAACCCACCAGTGGAGAATTTTTGCAGGTCAATTAGGTTTCCACTCCATGACATACAACCAATGCCAGTATCATATGCATAAGCTACACAAGAACAGTTCTCCAAGCACTGCTTTCGACAATCATCTTTAGTTCGATATGACCACTCTGCAAAGTCTGGCACTTTGACCATCTCCAGTTTCAAAAACCAATCTGCTTTTCCTCCTCCTTCACTTCTATTGTTCACCCTTTCACACTGCAATGGTGTCCTCCTCACACACCCACTCATCCAATTACCTCTATTCCATTCCTCAACAATCTTTGGCTCAAACCCTTTCAAACAACTGCAGATTGGTGAACTCAGCGCATAACAGCTTCCAAATGCACCACAGGTGCCATAAAAATCACATTCATTTGCCAGAGCGAACCCGACAACCTCCCAATCCTCCTTCCCATCATCCCAAAGTAATTGCTTTAAATTTCCTTGTGAATCCAAAAAATGTTTTGACAAACCTAGCTCGTTCACATAAGCGAAGGTTGAATAAACTATCTCTTCTTTATCATATACTAAAGTGTATCCCCTATGATAATCTAGAACCCAGCTCTGCGCTCCAGTAAAGAACTGACCATTCCATGGACCAGTCCGCCAATATGGATGACCGTCTTTCCAAATGAAACCTTGGGGAATGTTTTGTGGATTAACGCCTGCCGAGAATCTTCCAGTGGATGGATCAGAAGGGCTCTTCCATGATGTCAGTTGTATTTTCTGATTTGTTCTTAAATTGTTACTAAGTTTCATCCTTGGCAAGACTGTATCACAAGGATGTTGAAAACTCTCCCATACAATTGCTCCTGTTGTGTCGCCTTGCAAGACAAGGTTACCGGAATCCAACAGAGTGGCACTTGAATTGGGTACAGAATTTGAAACATTTGATGACCACAGAATCTCTGCCTGTCCATTTAGTACCAGATTTCCATCCTCATCTATAGTAAGAACCCCAGAAGAATCCTTAAGGGGTCTCTCTCTGTTAGCTACCCATACAACACTGAAATAAGTGACCACAGAAATCTTATTATACCATATTCCGAGGTAGCGATTGGTAGAATTTACAGGGCTGAAGAATCCCAGTCTGAAAGCATTCCCATTGGAGATTATGTAGTCAGGATCTTTGAGGGATTGAAAAGAACTAATTGTGTCTCTGGCAACACCTAAGTTCAAACATAGGCAACAAAGGGCATACAACAAGCTTCTCTTGCTAAGAAATCCCATGACTTGTTCAGACCTTTTGTTTGTGTGAGTTTGCAGAACAGGGATTCCTATGAGATATAGTAGCCTCTTCTTAATTAAGGTGTTTGCTCATGGTTCAGGAAAAGACAAGTTACTTTCTTTGTGATAGATATCTAATAACAGGTGGTAAGTCTTAGTTTTTTTATGTGGTTTCTCGAGATTGGCTGTATTACTTGAGTTTATAATGGGATTTTTTTAAACAAAAAAAAAAAAAAAAAAAAAAAATTGTAATGGGGATTTACTCACGGAATAGCCAAAGGAAGAGATAATTTGGATTTTGATTGGCAAAGACGAAGGGGTTCACTGAAATCAATTCCACGTTCACATAGATGCCACCTTCTGCATTGTCATACTCATACTCTGCCAAACCACAAATCAGCAGGACTTTCTACACGCCCATGTGCCCAATAGGCCAGTATTCAAAGCCTCCATAATATTACACGTAAGGCGGCGCTGGAATTTTATAATTCTCAGATGAAATTGATGACAATCACAAATGATTCTGATCTAAGTGCGATGAAACTTTTATTTTATAAATCATGGCACATCATTCAACCCAATTGTCAAATTTAATAACATAAAATTTAATAACCAAAAAAAAAATTAAAAATAAATTTTGTACAAATTTGCTAAATATATATACAAACAGTCTTTCTCTTTTTCATGTCACCACACTACCTCAATTCATATAAAAAAAAAATGAAAGTATAAAAATGCATAAAGAAATATTGTCTCCATGTTGTTATTGTTAGTATTAGAAATGGTTGTGAGAAGAGAGTGAAAAATAAATAGTCCAATGGTTGGTGTATAAGTTATTCAATGGAGTTGAGATAATAGGTTTGAGTCTCCATGCTGTTCAAGAATATAATTAAGAAGTAAGGATGCTTCTGGAAATTAGGGTTCTGTTTAGATACCACTGATTGCTGAAAACTGAAAACACTGTAGTAAAATAATTTTTAAATGTGTGAATAGTGCCATGAGACCTAGTTTTAAAGTTGTTTTTGTTGAAAAAAGTATTTGCAGGTCCCGTGAACAGTGTACGAGACCCACACAAAAAACGCAGCCGCCAGTGAAAACGCACAAATGCACTATCCAAACTCACACTAGGTTTTAAAAACATAGATCATAATTGAGACTCAGATAGGAATATAATTAAGAAGTATCCTATAATAAGGACAATTCAAGAAAATTAATTGAGATATCCTATTCCCTCCTTAGTTTCAACATTAGTCCCTGTCCTTGACCTGACATTATATATATCTTTTTCTTCAAAAGAAAAGAATATTGAGCAACTTCTAGACTGGGGTCAAATGAGATATTAACAACTTCAAGCCGCCAAAAAAGAACAACAACTACTACTTCAAGCCGCCAATGAGATATAATTGTATAAACAACTTCTTGCCAAAGTTGTAAGACTTTTGGTAGTCTATAGTAGCCTCTTCTTAATTATATTCCTATCTGAGTCTCAATTATGATCTATGTTTTTAAAACCTAGCGTGAGTTTGGATAGTGCATTTGTGCGTTTTCATTGGCGGCTGTGTTTTTTGTGTGGGTCTCGTACACTGTTTACAGGACCTGCAAATACTTTTTTCAACAAAAACAACTTTAAAACTAGGTCTCATGGCACTATTCACACATTTAAAATTTATTTTACTACAATGTTTTCAGTTTTCAGCAATCAGTGGTATCTAAATAGACCCCTAATTTTAAGAAGCATCCTTACTTCTTAATTGTATTCTTGAACAGCATGGAGACTCAAACCTATTATCTCAACTCCATTGAATAACTTATACACCAACCATTGGGCTATTTATTTTTCACTCTCTTCTCACAACCACCAACCTCATTTTTATTGCTTTCCATTTCTAATACTAACAATAACAACATGGAGACAATATTTCTTTATGCATTTTTATACATTAATTTTATTTTATTTTATTTTATTTTATTTTATGAATTGAGGTAGTGTGGTGACATGAAAAAGAGAAAGACTGTTTGTATATATATTTAGCAAATTTGTACAAAATTTATTTTTAATTTTTTTTTGGTTATTAAATTTTATGTTATTAATTTTGACAATTGGGTTGAATGATGTGCCATGATTTATAAAATAAAAGTTTCATCGAACTTAGATCAGAATCATTTGTGATTGTCGTCAATTTCATCTGAGAATTATAAAATTCCAGCGCCGCCTTACGTGTAATATTATGGTGGCTTTGAATACTGGCCTATTGGGCACATGGGCGTGTAGAAAGTCCTGCTGATTTGTGGTTTGGCAGAGTATGAGTATGACAATGCAGAAGGTGGCATCTATGTGAACGTGGAATTGATTTCAGTGAACCCCTTCGTCTTTGCCAATCAAAATCCAAATTATCTCTTCCTTTGGCTATTCCGTGAGTAAATCCCCATTACAATTTTTTTTTTTTTTAAAAAATCCCATTATAAACTCAAGTAATACAGCCAATCTTGAGAAACCACATAAAAAAACTAAGACTTACCACCTGTTATTAGATATCTATCACAAAGAAAGTAACTTGTCTTTTCCTGAACCATGAGCAAACACCTTAATCGCATGGGAAAAAACAGGTATAAGCAACAACTCATAGTCACAAAACAATAAACATCAGACAATGACATTAATTTTAAACCATACTAAAAGTCGGTAATTAGTAATTTCATAAATAACAGCGGACATATCCCCCCAGAAGTAAAAACATACATATAATAATGAAGAACAATATATTTCCAAGGTCATATAAATATCCTGTGTTATCTAAATAAGAGTTCTCTAGCTAATTCTAATCCCCTATAACCTCACCCTTTTTTGGTCACCAAATGCAAAGGGAGACATTCTCTAAAAACTTACATGCAAAAGATTAACCAACAAAATAGGAGCCTAAAATGCCAAAACATGAATGAATCAATGAGGCACACTCCAAAGGATGGCCACTTGCTTAAGACTACTTTGGCAACTGTGGCATGAAGACTCATGGTAGGTCAGGCATTACAAAAAGTAAAATAAATTAGTGGGCATGAAGACTCATATCTTGATGCACATGACGCACTAGAGAAGACCAATTAATGACAACCCAAAATTTAAAGCGAAAATCTTGAAAATTGGAGTAAACCCAATGAAATCCATGAGCGGGGCATTATAAATGGAAATGACGAGCACCAGGTAACATTGAATTTACCCAAAAATTTACACTCAATTCAGCAATAGCAAACTATCGAATAACAACTTGTAGCATTACTAACAACATTAGTATAACACAGAAAAAGGTCCATAAACTATTCCACTTTAGCAACAACCACAGGAATGGCAACAAGTGGAAGAGCCTTCTGCAATGTAAGTCCAAATTTGTCTTTTGTGTTGATACCTTCAGGTGCCATTCGATCAGGAAAAAGCTTCCAATCAAAGTGGTGAATGAGAGAAGCTAGCAACGAGTTTAGTATTCTTACAGCAAGAGCTAAACCTTTCTGGTATAAATTGTGTTGGCTACATGAGATTTTGGGCTGTCGCCCATGCATTTACAATCACTTGGGTGTGCTAAGTTATGGTGATCCACAAATTTCCACATCCATCTCAGCACGAGGCACCAGAAGAGGTGCTGTTGGATGAAGTAGCATTGTTTCTTTAAGCACAGCTTGTAGATAGGGAAGTCAAAGGATATCTTTCCCTTGTATGCTTTGTCCTGTTCCAACTGTTGCAGCAAGTTTTTGCTTTGTCTTGGCCATTATGTCAGGATTGCGAAGAAGCTCAGTCATTGCCCATTCACTTGTAGTGGTAGTTTGTATCAGTTCCTCCATTGAACAAGTCCTGATAAATTGTCAAAACGTTGTTAAACAACAAATGCGTAGAGGTCCAATTTCTGTATAAGAAATTATAAGGTTTGTTGCTTGGACAAATTATAAGGAAAATATTTTGGGATGATATTACCTCCTCTCAAGTGAATGGTATATTCTACCATAAATTTTATTAAGACTTGTCATGAAATATTGAATAGTTATCCATTTCTTCACTTTCACATTCTTTGATTACCAAATAGAAAAAAGTTCTGCAAACTTCAACTCACTTTTTCATTACTTTTCTTTTTCTAACTTCAACCGCATGTAGGTGTGTAAATCATGGAGCAAAATCAACATCTGAACCACGTGAGGTGTCTTTTGGAAATTTCTTCAATATGAATCATAGACCCAAATGCCAGTAAGGAAAAGAGAAAATATTATTATAAACGTCAGACTATCAGAGTAAAAGAAAAACACGATTACATATGCATTTGTATATAAATAGAAGTTTAACAGAGCATTTCACATACTTAGCCCAAAAAAAAAAAAAAAAACACAGCATTACATATGCAGCACACAAAATAGAAAAGTGATTTAATCAACAATAAGAGCAAATTGGCAGTTGATTTAAATGCATTACCATTTTGAGAGTTGAGATCATGACCATTGCTAAGCTCCCAACTTCGTCCCTCAGGTAATTGGGACTTCAAATTCCTTTCCTTTTCCGGTAGTTTCTCGTCGACCAAAACAAACTTGAACTAATTTGTAAACTACAGGACCTAATTGCTATTACTGTTATCAGAAAAAGTAAAAGCTAAAATAATCTGTGTGTCGTAAACAATGGAGCTTTACGTTTTGGGTATTTTCTTTTCTTCTCAAAGAAAGAAAGCAGAAATTAGTTGCTTTTGTTTGTGAATCAAATCAGTGGTGTATTGCATGAATGTATACTTAGTAATTCAATTAGGATTTCTCTTCTTTTACAGTTTTACTATCTTCTTCAAGATGGGAAGCATCGATTTGAATATGGGATACACATACAATATGATATGATATGTACACAGCCAATAGTATTTTGAAAAATCTAGGATACAACATAGGAGGGATACTGTAATTAATATTGTGAAAAATAGATATTATTTTAATTTGTAGCTTAAAATTTAAGCAACAAATGCTAAAGTAATTTAGGAGTGCCCTCCGCTCAAGCAATGTATCATGGGGTCGAGGCTTAAAACGGGCTTTTAAAAATATTGAAGGTAAGACTGCCTATCTATGTCCTATACCGGCTCCCACGAAAGCCGGAGTCTTGTGCACGGGGTACTACTATTTTTAATTTCATAGGGAGTTGTTGTATTTTGAGTATCCTTATTAGATACATGTTTGATATGTATGTATATGGAGGATCTAGAGTATCCTTAGTCCCAATAAGAGCAAATAGGGATTCCATAACCTATTTGGTCCTGTTCTTCCATTAAATAAAAGTTTACACCAACAATGAAAACTTTGTATTATTCCAACCTGATTAATAAAAAATAAAAATAAAAAGGAAAAGAAAAGAAAGTGATACCAGCATGATTTTAATTTTTGAAAAAAAAAAAGGTAACGCTAAGAAAAGAAAAGAAAGAAAACAACTAGATTTACAATGGTAGGAAGAAAGATGACAACGTACAGGTAAAAGAAGAGAATAAAATTTTGTTTGAGATGGTAAAATCCTAGATTTCATAATGACCAATTAAAGTAACAGATATTGTAAGCATTCTCCCTTGTATTCCAAACCGAAACCGATTTTCTCCACTTCCACGCTCACGGTAGCTATTTTAATCTCAACTTCATGGAATCCCTTCGCATCAATAGCACCACAAGGGCTTTTTGGAGAGGGGAGATGGGGTAAATAGACCAGCCAAAGGTGAAGCGATTCAAATTTACAATTTCTTTCTCCAAACCTATGACACTTCAAGGAACCTCTTTAAATATTTGCAACAATGACCCTCACTGGAAAGAGAACTCGTTGGTTTCAATCTTTCAAACACCATCTTTGGGATCAAAAGAGATTTGCTAATCAAAATCCTAATTATCTGTTCCTTTGGCAATTCTGTGAGTAAATCCCGATTACAATTTTTTTTTTTTAAATCCCGTTATAAACTCAAGCAATACAGCCAATGTTGAGAAACCACATAAAAAACTAAGACTTACCACCTGTTATTAGAGATCTATCACAAAGGAAGTAACTTGTCTTTTCCTGAACCATGAGCAAACACCTTAATGGCATGGGAAAAAACAGGTATAAGCAACAAGTCGTAGTCACAGAATAATCAACATCAGAAAAAGATTTTAATTTCAAAACATACTAAAAATCGGTAACTAGTAATGTCATAAATAACACCGGACATATCCCCCCAGAAGCAAAAACATACATATAACAATGAAGCACAATATATATTCATGGTTATATAAATATCCTGTGTTATCTAAATAAGAGTTCTCCAGCTAATTCTAATCCCCTAAAACCTCTCCCTTTTTTGGTCACCAAATGCAAAGGGAGACATTCTCTAAAAACTTACATGCAAAAGATTAACCAACAAAATAGGAGCCTAAAATGCCAAAACATGAATGAATCCATGAGGCACACTCCAAAGGATGGCCACTTGCTTAAGACTATTTTGGCAACTGTGGCATGAAGACTCATGGTAGGTCAGGCATGACAAAAAGTAAAATAAATTAGTGGGGCATGAAGACTCATATCTTGATGCACATGAGACACTAGAGAAGACCAATGACAACCCAAAATTTAAAGCGCAAAGCCTGAAAATTGGAGCAAACCCAATGAAAACCATGAGCGGGGCATTAAAAATGGAAATGAAGAGCACCAGGTAACATTAAATCTACCCAAAAATTTACACTCAATTCAGCAATAGCACACTATCGAATAACAACTTGTAGCATTACTAACAACATTAGTATAACACAGAAAAAGGTCCATAACCTATCCCACTTTAGCAACAACCACAGGAATGGAAAAATGTGGAATAGCCTTCTGCAATGTAAGTCCAAATTCGTCTTTTGTGTTGATACCTTCAGGTGCCATTCGATCAGGAAAAAGCTTCCAATCAAAGTGGTGAATGAGAGAAGCTAGCAACAAGTTTAGCATTCTTACAGCAAGAGCTAAACCTGGAAAATCCGCTGCCCAGACCCAAATGGAATAAAAGTGAAACTTGTGCCTCTAAAATCCAAAACTTTGGTGCCCACGAAACTCTCTGGTATAAATTGTGTGGGCTACAGGAGATTTCGGGCTATCGCCCATGCATTGCCAATCACTTGGGTGTGCTAAGGAATGGTGATCCACAAATTTCCACATCCATCTCAGCACGAGGCACCAGAAGAGGTGCTGTTGATCGAAGTTGCATTGTTTCTTTAAGCACAGCTTGTAGATAGGGACGTCAAAGGATATCTTTCTCTTGTATGCTTTGTCCTGTTCCAACTGTTGCAGCAAGTTCTTGCTTTGTCTTGGCCATTATGTCAGGATTGAGAAGAAGCTCTGTCATTGCCCATTCACTTGCAGTGGTAGTTTGTATCAGTTCCTCCATTAAACAAGTCCTGATAAATTATCACAATGTTGTTAAACAACAAACTTATAGAGGCCCAATTGCTGTATAAGAAATTGTAAGGTAAATATTTTGGGATGATATTACCTCCCCTCAAGTGAATAGTATATTCTACTATAAATTTTATTAAGACTTGTCATGAAATATTGAATTGTTATCCATTTCTTCACTTTCACATTCTTTGATTACCAAATAGAAAGAAGTTCTGCAAACTTCAACTCACTTTTTCATTACTTTTCTTTTTCTAACATCAACTGCTTGTAGGAGTGCAAATCATGGAGCAAAATCAGCATCTGAACCACGTGAGGTGTCTTTTGGAAATCTCTTCAATATGAATCATAGACCCAAATGCCGGTAAGGAAAAGAGAAAACATTATTATAAACAGCGATTACATATGCATTAGTATACAAATAGAAGTTTAACAGAGCATTTCACATACTTAGCCAAAAACAAAAAGACAGAGCATTACATATGCAGTACACAAAATAGAAAAGTGATCTAATCAACAATAAGAGCAAATTGGCAGTTGATTTAAATGCATTACCATTTTGAGAATTGAGATCATGACCACTTTAGCGAGAGCCCAGGCAGGTCATTTGGTCCTCTTCTTCCATTAAATAACAGTTTACACCAACAAGAGAACAATGAAAACTTTGTATTATTCCAACCTGATTAAAAAACTAAAAAAGAAAGTGATACCAGTATGATTTTAATTTTAATTTTTTTTAAAAAGGTAACGCTAAGAAGAAAACAGAAAAAGAAATGCTAGTATATGTCGAGGAATACAGAAAAAGAAAAGAAAGAAAACAACTAGATTTACAATGGTAGGAAGAAAGATGATAACTTACAGGTAAAAGAAGAGAATAAAATTATGTTTGAGACGGTAAAATCCTAGATTTCATAATGACCAATTAAAGTAACAGATACTGTCGACGGATTCTTTCAACTTCACTGCGGTTGCGGCTGCCCTGTAAGAATTCTCCCTCGTATTTCAAGCCGAAACCGATTTTCTCCACTTCCATGCCCTCGGTAGCTATTTTCATCTCAACTTGATGGAATCCCTTCGCATCAATAGAGCCGCAAGGGCGCGACATCTTATGTGTATAGAGAAAACGGTCAAGGGAAAATTCGAGCAGCCAAAGGTGATGCGATTCAAATTTACGATAACTTCCCCCAATACTATATAAATTTGAAAACTGTAGCTCTCCATCGACTTCAATTGAATAAACGTCAATTTGAGATGGGTATTGATGACGCTCGCGGGGTACAAAAACAAGGCACAAAAGAATTCCCTCCCACTCATCGCACCCATTAAAAGGCACCTGTATGTTCACTTTTTTTGTTTTTAAAATTCGATTCACATTTGCGTATCTTTGGAAACCCCGAGAAGTAACAAAGGAGCTATGAGGCTCTTCGCATATTTTCACTTCTTTTAACCATGACGGAATTTCACTTCCAGGAATAATAGAAGGTAATCTCCTCGCTAGTAGTTTACCACTTTGTCCCTGAAATATACAAAGTATGATATTGAGTTAAAAAAAAAAAAAAAAAAACCAACACAGACGGACAGAGACTGATATATTTAGAAAACACTAGTTTACCTGAAGCATGTTAAAGCCGCTTTGAATATTGTCAGCCAATTTGAAGCAGTTGATACACTTGAAACATAAACTAAAATGATCTGGGCTGAAGATATTTTTTGGTCCTGGCAATCTCTCCAGTGAGGTACAATTGTTTACACTTATATGATTAAAATATGGCGGAAGATTTGGTATTGACCGGAGCCTTTTGCAACCATCCAAGAGGAGCCTACTCAGCTTAAAGAGATGAGAGATGCTTTCAGGAAGGGAAACGAAATCATTTCCACATAGATTTAATGACCCTAAATTGTACAAGCAGCCAATATTATTGGGAATTGCCAAAAGATGGCAGTCACTAAGATCCAAAATTTTTACATGTGTACAGAAACGCAATAAATTAGGCATGAGATCAAATGAAAATGATGGCCATTGACATCCCCTAAAATGTACTTCATAGAGATTTTGAATTAAAATAGTGGAGAAAGGCAACTTTTTTATAGATGTACCATTCAAATGAAGACTCCGCAGACTTTTCATCTTCCCCAAGTCCTTTGGTAAGTAGACAATTTTTGAGCATCCAGAAAGATTAAGATGGCTGATACTCAAACTACAAATGGTGTTAGGAAGACACATAAGATTTTTGCAATCTCTTAGTTCCAATGCAAAAAGGGCAGTCAATCTTCCAACTGAAGATGGCAACATTTCTATTGCTGTTCTTTCTAAAAAAAGCATTCTGAGACCTTCGAGATTCCCTAGGTTATCTGGCAAGTTGACAAATTTTGAGCATCCACAAAGATAAATTTCATATAGTGACTTCAAACTACAAATGGTGCTTGGAAGAAACTCAAAATTTTTGCAATCTGTTAGATTTAATGAACGAAGGCTAATCAGAAATTCAACTGATGAAGGCAGTTCCTTTATAGCTGTTCCCCACAAAGTAAGATTCTTCAAACTTATGATATTCCCCAAGTCTTCTGGCAATTTGTGAAATTTTGAGCATTTATAAAGAGAAAGATTGTCAATCAATGTCAAACTACAAATAGTGTTGGGAAGACACTGTAGATTTTTGCAACCTCTCAAGGTCAAAATATTAAGGCTAGTCAAACATTCAACAGATGAAGGTAATTTCGTAATGGCCGTGCATTCCAAATTAAGTTCTTGTAAGCGCTTCATGTCTCCCAAAAATTCTGGAACTTTCTTGACTTTTGAACAATAGGAAAGATTAAGAATTTCAAGAGACTCCATTTCAAACTTGTTTGGAAGACAACTTAATTTTTTGCACTGTTCTAGGTCTAGAAGAATAAGCTTTTTTAGATTCCCGATGGACGAGTGAAGCTGACGTAAATTTGAACACCCTGCAAGAACTAATTTCTCAAGATTTGGCACCCCAGTAAAGTCTGGAAGACACCTTAGTTCTTTGCACTGTTTTAGATCTAGAAGAATAAGCTTTTTTAGATTACCAATGGATGGGTGAAGCTGACGTAAATTTGAACACACTGCAAAATCTAATTTCTCAAGATTTGGGACTCCAGTGAAGTCGGGGCTTATAATAAGGTTTGATGAGCAAGCCAAATCGATAAGCTTTAACTTTTCAAAATCCTATTAGAATAAAAGAAAAATTTTAGAAAAATAATAATCAAATTAAAAATCAAATTTGTATGAAAATGCTTATTAACACTCTAACCTTCTTTCCTTCCCAAAGTATTACAATTTTGCTCCGCTGCAAACGAAGTTGAACAAGCTCATTTGGCAGGAAATAAGGCAACGATTTTGAAGGATAATCATTCCATTCAATAAATCTTAAATTATTAGAGAGTTGTGAGGGGACATGTAGAAGATTAATATTACGAACTCTCAAAAATTTAAGATTGGGCGTATTCCAAAAGGCGTTAGGGTTCCCAAGTGGCCCTTTTTGTTTTTTTGATGATGTGAAGCCTTGCCAAGATAGAGTCCTTTGAACCCATCCTTGAAGAGTAACCGAAAAAGCTAACCCTCGCCACGATAGAGAGCTTAGAACCCACCCTTGAAGCGTAACCAACATAGACCCTTGCGGTCTCCAACATGCCTCTTTATCTTCATGACAAATACTTGTTTCCTTGGCTCCCCTGATATCTATGGCTTTAACATTTTTTGTTCCCTAATAATAAAAAAGGAATTTATGAATTGCAAAATATATTATTAGCATAATTATTTATATTTCAACTTTGATTACTAAGAAGAAATGGAATGAGTTCAAGTAAATAACCTCTTACCGTATTTGTTTTCAACACGTGATCAATGTCCTTATAAAGCCACAGTATACTACGCTTCCCAAGCTCATCACAGGACTCTTGACGAACTTTGTTCCTACCCATTTCTCCTAGCAAATTGTGCATCCACAATTCATTATTATTCGAAATTTTCAAGAGAGATCTATCAATTAGTTCCCTCAATCCAATATCTGGGTGGAGGTCAAGACTATGTAGTATTTCTACTACATAATCTTTCTTCTCATGATTAAAGAGGCATGCAATATATAAAAATATTTCCTTAACACAATCATTGAGTCTATCAAAGCTTATTTCAAATACTTCGATAACATTTCCCCCAATACCTTCTAAGAGCCTCTCTAACGCACTCTTCCATTCAACAGTACTTCTTTCGAACAAAAAGGAACCCAAAACTTCAAGAGCTAAAGGAAGACCATCAACATAATTTAAAAATTCCTTTGACAATTCTAAAAATTCATCTGGAATATGCTTTCTATTAAAAGCTTTCAAACAAAAAAGATGATGTGCATCTTCATCTTTCAATGGTTTAACTTCATATATTTCGGATTTAGTTAGTGAATGATTCTGCAACAAATCTTTATTTCTAGTTGTTATGATAATTCTACTGCCCAAACCAAACCAATTTCGGTCTCCAGCCAACCCTCGTAATTGTTTTAATTGATTTACATCATCAAGAACAAGAAGAATTTTTTTGTGACGTAACCTAGTCTTGATTTTGTTAGATAGATCATGATCATCATCATACTCCAAATGGTTTTCCTTCAAAAGTTTAAGAATAAGGGTTTTTTGAACTGCGGGTAAACGATGTCTCTCACAAACTTCCCTCACATCAGAAAGAAAACAAGAATCGTCAAATTCTTCCAAAACCTTATCATAGACAAATTCAACAAGAGTTGTTTTACCCATTCCCCCCATTGCCCAAACCCCTATAAACCGAACATCATCAACTTGATCTAAAGCTAAAAGAGTCTCCAATTCCATAGCTTGAGGGTATATTCCTACTAGGCCCTTATTAAGTTCAGAGAATTTATATCTAACTGTATGTGATATATGTCTCACAATGCTTCGTATTTCTTGGGTCTCAGGACTGCAATCAACAAAAAACAATACATTGAGTTTGAAGTTTGAACCACCAATAAATAGGGAGATGTGAAAATTATGAAAATTGATTGGCTCGCAAAAAAAAAAAAAAGGAAAAAGTACAAAACATTTATGCAGATCTGCTTAAGGTTTAAAATGGAGTTGTATATATGAAGTGGGTCATGTGATTATTAGAAAGAAAGAAATACATCAAATTAAATTACCTAATATTCTTTAAATGAAATCCGGTGAGATTGCCCACATATCTCAAAGCTTCTCTCCATGTCTCCACCTTCTTCTTCTCAAAACGTTCTTCATGTTTAACAAAGGCTTCCTTAAAAAGTCCCAATTGTTTCCGTACATCAGAAGGATCCACATAGTGAAAAATAGGGAAAACTGTCATTCCCAGTTCTTTCTTGCATTCAATGATCTTTGCAAGTTCATCCAAGCACCAAGATGAAGTTGCATAGTTTTCTGAGAGAATGACAATAGCAAATCTCGATTCTTCTATAGCTTGCAGCAGTTCTGATGAAATAGATTTTCCTCTCTTAAGTTTTTCATCGTCCCTAAAAGTGACAATGCCTTTCTGTACTAAAGCTATGTATAGATGATCCGTGAATTTGTAACGAGTTTCCTCACCTCTGAAACTGAGAAACACGTCATACTTCCATTTGCTGGTAGAAGAAGTTGAAGAACTTGGTAAAGATAACGAGTTTGAATCCATTGAATCACGATATGTATCTGCGGGAAAAAAAAAAAAAATCAATTAGAACTGAGGAAAATTGAAAAAGAAAACAATTATGAAAGAAGAAAAACTATTTGATGAATTCCCTTCATCAGATGGGCCAAACATTAACCTTTTTTTTTTTTTTGGAATTTTATGAGCAAGAACAACCGAAGCTTCACAGTTCAGAACTCAGGGGGAGTGTTGGGATCGTAAGGCTAAATTGTGTAGTAAGGAGAGGGATCGGTTGTTGGGTTTTCTCTCTGGCTATTTGTGTTTATATTTTCTTTGGCTAAATTGTGTAGTGTTTTGTTCCGAACTAAAGTGACAGTCTTTGGTGGTACTAAACAAAGAAAGTGGGGAATGGAAAAATCTAGGTAAGTTGTAGATTCCACCCATTTTTCAATTTTTGCTTTTTGTCAAATTTGAAAGAAAAAATTAAACTGTCCTTCGGGTCGACTTTTTTTTTTTTTTTTTTTCCTTAAAAAATAACTTTCAAAAAAAAGCTAGATTATACTTAAGTTAATTGTTTGGTTTATATCGCTGCATATTTTTGGGGCAATGGTCATAAACACTTATAGAATGTAGGGTATAAGAGCCATGATTCATGTCTCTCAAGTTCAAAAAAAAAAAAAAAAAGTTGTTTGGTTTATATAAATTGTTTTCCCTTTTCTTTTTCTTTTTTTGAATGAATTTTTTTTTTCATCATTTAAAAAAAAAAAGTCATGATCATAGAAAAAGTGAAATACAAGGGGGAAAAAAAAAATGTCAAATTGGATGCTAAAAATCTATGTCTTCTAATACACGTACCACATGTATAATACGATATAATATTAAAAATACCTACATAGATAACTAAATATATCACTTTTAACTCAATCAACTCAGTGTAGTTGTAGATCTAAGTATCTAACATTAAAAATATTAATCAACGGTTTCTCCAAAAAAAAAAAAAAAAAAACATTAAAAATATTCATGCTTGAGAATTTTACGTTAAATTTGTAATTAATTTTGTCAATTTCTTCATCTATAATACATTAATTTAATAACTTAAGTAAACACTGAAAAGAATAGGTAAAATAGAATTATAATTTTAATCCTTAAAAAAATGGATTGACCGTCTAACCCAAAAAAGTCCTATAGCCATAGCCATGTTATCTTATCTTTTAGGCTTTGAGCGAATAAACATATTAGAGTCCAATTTTGTCGTGCTTAAAAGAAAATAAAGAAATCACTAAATTTTATATAAAATTAAGAAAGTAAAAAGGTTCTGAATATCTTGTAAGAATTACTTTTATTTCTAGGAATTAATAATTATAAAAATATAAAACAAAAAAAAAATTAAGTTTATTTTTTGTTCTTTTTATGTTTTATTCTTTTTAATTTTACATCCAAACATATACAGTATATAATGAGTATTACTGTCCCCTTTTTTTCATTCTTATCCTTCCCCTTATATAATTAGAGTAATTATTTTGGCCATTCTGTGGCCTCGGGTTTCTCACTTTTTTTTTGAAAAGGAAGATTTTATAAAACACAAGAACCAGGAAGACAGAGCCAGAGAGGCTACAAACAGCAGGCCCCTAGGCCAGATACATATAGAGTTATTATGGACTAACAAAGAAACCGCAGGGGGAGGTAGATTCCTCCCTCCGAGCCAGTTGAGCAAACTCATGAGCAACAATATTGGAATAACAATTAATAATTACAAAAATATTAAACAAAAAATTTAAGTTTATTTTTCATTCTTTTTAATTTTATATCCAAACACATATATAATGAGTATTATTGTCCCCTTTTTTTTATTCTTATTCTTTCTCTAATATTTTTCTTTTCTTTCTTCCTTTAAACATAATATTAATTTCAAAAAACAACAGAAAATTCCACACCCTCTTTTTTTTTTTTTTTTTTTTTGGTTGTTGTTGTTATAGTACTTGGTATCCACGTATTTTATGAGTTTTATTTTTATTTAGTCTTTTGCTCTTTTTGTTCAGCTATATTCAACCGATTGACAAGAATTCAATCAATGCCATGAACCTAATATTTAAATTCACATAAAAGAATGGTCGATTGATCAACTATCAATCGAAGACCGATCAAAAGAGATCCATTTTTTGCTTCTTTTTATTTTTTAGCAGAATTTTAGAAAAAAAGATGAGACTTTTTTATTACTTTTTTTTTTCTACAATATATTTAATAAAAAAAAATTTTAAAAGATACCGTGCAAATTTTCAACCCTTGTATTCCCCACCAGAGTGTGCACAGCTTTTGAGGAGCAGAGTGAAGATTGAGGCTTCGTCACGCGTACGTAGGAAATTTCCAAGAAGCTTCATTCAATGTATCTATTACTTTAGCATACCGTGTTTGATGTTTCATTCACTTTTTTTATAAGAAAACAATTTTTTACTTTTATATATATATATATATATTTTGTTTATTCCACAACATATTTAGCAAAATAAATTATAAAAGAAGGGTGCAATTTTTTAATTTATTTGAGGAACAGAGTACAAATTGGGGCTTCGTCACGTGTACATAGGAAATTTCGAAGAAGCTTCATTCAATGTATCTTTTACTTTAGCATACCGTGTTTCATTCACTTTTTTAGAGGTTTTGTGCAGAAGAGATTCAAATGGTGATTCAAAATAGTAAGTTAGGAACGGTTTGTAAGAATTTAGAAAAGTAGCATCTCGAGTTTTTAAAACTCGAGATCCATATTAGAACTCGAGTGCTAAAGACTCGCGTTCTGAATGAGAAAATGCCACATAGATCTCGAGTCTTTAAGACTTGAGTTTTATGAAAAAAATTTTATCTATAGTGGCGTTTTTAAGCCTTACAGTGACGTTTTAAAGCCCTATAACGGCGTTTTCCTGCAAAAATTTTTGTAAGTACCAGGTTTAGGGTGCCCTATAGTGGCGTTTTTAATACCTATAGTGACGTTTTAAAGCCATATAGCGGCGTTTTTTGCAATTTATGGAAATCGAGTCTTTAAAACTCGATTTTCAGCGCAATTTTTTTTCTCCAAATCGAGACTTAAAAACTCGAGTTCCAAGATGGAACTCGAGTTTTAGATACTCGAGATGTTATTTTTCAAAATTGTTTTGAAATATGACAATTAACTAATTTTTTTAATATTTATTGTTATTTTAAAAAAAAATTCCACTTTTTTATAAGAAAACAATTTTTTACTTATATATATATATATATATATTTTGTTTATTCCACATCATATTTAGTAAAATAAGTTATAAAAGAAGGGTGCAATTTTTTAATTTATTTGAGGAACAGAGTGAAGATTGGGGCTTCGTCACGCGTACATAGGAAATTTCCAAGAAGCTTCATTCAATGTATTAGCATACCGTGTTTCATTCACTTTTTTATAAGAAAACAATTTTTTACTTTTATATATATATATATATATATATATTTTGTTTATTCCACAACATATTTAGTAAAATAAATTATAAAGAAGGGTGCAATTTTTTAATTTATTTGAGGAACAGAGTGCAGATTGGGGCTTCGTCACGCGTACGTGGGAAATTTCCAAGAAGCTTCATTCAATGTATCTTTTACTTTAGCATGCCGTGTTTCACTCACTTTTTTATAAGAAAACAATTTTTTTTACTTTTTTATATTTGTTTTTGCTTTTTACTACCATATATTTAGTAAAATAAATTATAAAAGAAGGGTGCAATTTTTTATTTTTATTTTTGAGGAACAAAGTGCAGATTGGGCTTTACGTAGGAAATTTCCAAGAACCCTTCATTCAATGTATATTTACTTTGGCATTGTGTTCAGTTGCTTCTTGTTTTACCTTGCTTTTTGACCAGCCAGTGAATGGCAATGAGAAAACTGATATCCAGAGCCAGTGGAAATAGTGGTTTCAGTTTCATGATGCCGTGGGTTCTAGTTCTTTTCTTCTTTTTATATTTCTTTCTAATTAGCTGTAATTTTTTTTTTCTTTTTTTGGAGGAATAGCTATAAAGTTTTCTCAACAGTTAACACTACTTTTTAACGAACACAGTGATGGATTTTTGTGAACAAAGTTAGGACTTTTACACCGGGGTGATGAATTTTGGGAGTGGAAAATGGGGAAGAAAAGTGAGAGAATGGCTTTTATTTATTTTTTAGTTTAGTTGGAATGATTTTAAGAAGAAAAATTTTAACAGTGGTAGAACATAAATAATTTCGGCCAAATACAGTATTTGACCATTTTTGCCCCCAAAGTTGTATATAGATGATTTGTAAATTTGAAGTGAGTGTCATCCCCTCTGAAATTAAGGAATACATCATACTTCCATCGGTTGGTAAAGATTAGGAGCTTGAATCCATTGAATCATGATAAAGATTTGCGAAAAAAAAAAAAAATCAATTAGAATTGATGATGTAAAAAATTGTCAATTGAACTCCTCGTCAATACAGATGGACGAAGGCAACTTGCAATAAGATATGAAATAGAAAAAAAAAATGCACCGATTAAGTTTGATATATTTCAATTATTTGTAGGTTTTAAGGATATTTTGATCATTTTAGAGGTTAAGTGAAGTAGGTTCCTTTTTTTTTTATAGATAATTTCAACTTATAACGTCCGCTTTTTATAATTTTGTTTTATCATTAAAGCAAGATACTAATTTGTTTTTTTGATTTAGGAAAGAATCAAACTTTTCAAATCTCTTTTTCATAAATAAAAAACTTTACTAATTAAGCTAATTGAAAATCGGGAACCCTCATTGAAGAAGTAGGTTTGAGTGTTGATTTACTAATGGTAAAGATATTAAGCATCATGTAACATCCTTTAAATGGAGTTAAAAACTTGCTCTCAGCAAGTGAAATAACATTTATAACATGCAAATCATTGGGCCACACACATCTTGTTGATCAAGAATAAAAAATTAATAAATACAAACCAATTTAAGTATCAAATATATTCAAAAATTAAATGACACATCACGGTTTAACTTTGGTTTGACCTCAAAAATCTTGAACCTCTTCTTTTTTTGGTCCATTAAACGGTCCGAGTTTCAAAACCTTGCTAGATTTAAGTACAAAGGTCTAAATTGCTTAGTAACATTGTTTTCATATCAATTTGTTATTTTAATTTTTCAGGTGTCTGAATATATAGGGACTAGGGTCCAATGTTTGGATTGGTCTAAGGCCCATATCGTGATAGTAAATTACTAAAATATGAGATATATGGTATATATATTACTAGACTTACACTATACTTGAACTTAAAAAATCATGGGCTGGGCTTGTAGTCTCAAGTCGCAATGGGAGCAGTCAGTTGAGCCTTGAGTGTGCTGGGTTCAAGGGTGTTTGAAATGGGTGTATGGACCCACGATTAAAACACAAGGCATAAAATGATGCTGTCACGTGACAACCAAAAAAAAAAAAAAAAAAAATTTACGTTTTAAAACAATTAAAATTTACTCTTAAGTGTTAAAATATGGAAAATCTAATTGCTACAAATAATTAACCCAATAAATTAAATTATGCTTTCTATGGAAAATAGGAAAAACTTTTGGGTATTGATAGTTACCTTTCTTTGTTTTGTGTCTCGTGTATACAAGAAGATGCTAGATGAATGAAAAAACTGTGTTATGAATTTTAACTCATGTGATAAATTCAATCTATGTTCCATGAAAATGATTATTAAGATTTTAGTTGCATAGGAATTCGTACCTTAGGTGGTTGTCTACAGCTAAACAACCATTTTTCTGCCCTTTCTCTTTGACACTACATAAATAAGAAGTTATTTGGAGTATTGGTTTTGTGATTTTTGAAATTAGAAAGTTTCTAGTGTGAAAGAATAACTATTTGATGGTGATGTTGGAGGAGTTGAAGTGATGGTCTTTTAAATGTTTGATAGGCGAGGTTTCATTTTTGTGTAGATTTCAGTTTTGGTTTAGAAATGTGGTGGGCACTGGTTGATAAATGAGGAGGAGGGGTATTGGTGTAGGGTTAATGTTTCATTTTCAGTAAGTAAGACAATGAAGAGGTTTAAAGCACACTTATAACTCGCCCAAATGATTACCATTTGTATCTTATTAATTTGAGAAAAGCTACGTCTACAATATTTTTACAACAAATCACGGATGATTAATTGTTATTGGTTCAAATTTGAAACTAACACTAAGATTACTTTTTTGCCCCAACAATAACAATCAGTAACAACCTGTTACTTAAGATTTGTTGTAAAAATGTTGTGGACATATTATTTCTCTATTAATTTTCCTAACCATTCCCATTCCAACATCTATTCAACAATTTTGTTGAAAATGCATTAATTGATGTTGAACCAATAATTGTTTTTTATAAAAAAAAAAAAAAAAAAAAAAAAAAAAAACTACTAAAAATATTTAGTGTCATTATAATAAATGCATGAATTTCCTTCAATAATGCCACTCGGTAATTATCATGTGCATAATAACTAAGAAATAATAAAATAATAATAATATTCCACAAAAAAGTAGTGTACCTAAAAAAGAAATTCCATAAGGAGAGATGGCTTATTAAACCAATAATTTGAAATAAAAATAAAAATTAAAGAAAAAAAATGAGTTCACATCAATCCATTTCAATCTATTTGGTTTAGTTCGGTCTCTCAATTCAATCTAACTAGTTGCTAACCCGTGCGATGCACGGAAAATCTATTAACTCCGAAAAAAAAAAATGAAGAAATATTTAACTTCTATACTTTTCTATAGTTTAGAAGTGCTGTCTAACATTGAACATTATTGAGTTGCAAGTGCATACTTACCGAAATGTACAAAGTAATTTACAATTCTTAAATTAATAAAGCAAAACTCCCAATAATTATATATATACTCACACTTAAAACTAATATATACTGCAAATATATAAACTAAGACCATGACATGAGGAAGACACACCAAGTTTCAAATTTGAGTAGAAATATGACTTTCTCATAGTAATAACAATATAGAAAATTTAAAACATTGAACAATATCAAAATTATAATACCTAATTCCATTATTTTTTATGTTGAATCCAAAAAAATAATTAATTCAAATTAATCCAAACAAATAATTAATCAACCAAAAACCATAGCTTTTAATAAGAAAACAAAAATTCACATAAATCTAAATAAAAAGCATTTAAGGTGAAGAATTAAAATCAACCTACTGAGATGCAAATACCAAAAACCCCAAGACTTAAAGCTGTAAAATTTATAGAATCCCCAAATTCTACTTCAAAACCAAACCAAATTCAACAAATTTATATATAACATACAAAATAAAAATTTGTAGTTCCCTAAACAGGAACACATAGGTTGCAGCTTTAATTTTTCTCCAAAAAAATAGAGATGCTTTATCTACCAAGTACAATAAAAAAAATAATTAGTAGAAATTTCTATCCAAAAACCAAACCCACGAAAACAATGTCAATATAAATATGGAAATTAACCCAAATACTCAAAAGAAAATCAATTCTAAACATAACAAAAGAATAAGATAGAAAGAAAATTTTAGGCACATATGAAAGCAAATAAAAATTTCGACATAAAAGATAAAATTCATTAATAAAAATATAAACAATTATCCACATATGTTGAATTGAAATTTTATTAATAATAACAATATAAACAAATTCGACATAAAATTCATTAATCAAAAAAGAAAGTTGAATTAGATTGCTTGCTTTTTTTTTTTTTTTTTTTTTTTTTTTTTTTTTTTTTTTTTTAAATCCTAAAGTGAAGTTAAGTTTAGGGTTTTAAGGTGGTAATTGCCAAGGTTTTGAGGAGGGAAAAGAAAAAAACAACGATGATTTATGAATTGCACACTTCATTATCAAAAGCAAATTCCTAACTTCAAATTAAAGGGTTGCATGTTCTCTAACTCAAATTCCTATATCAAAACTGCAAATAATTATATAAAATTGATACAAACCATGCATAGACAATCAGTAAGCTCTATTGCTAGTATTTAGCACTAAGATTTGAATTGCATCGTAATCATATCTGCATAATATATATAATTAGATGTCAAGGCTTTCTAGGGCTTCACATATACTTCTTTAGGATCCTCTACAACAATTGTAGCAATGCAAAAGCTCTTTTTTTTTTCTTTTCTTTTTTTTTTAAGTACCAAGCTTGAGAAAGTAGAGACAATTAATACCTATGGTAGAGACTATAAACGGAAAAGAGAGAGAAATAATAGCGAGAGAGGAGCAGGCTTAATTGCTACATGAGTCTTTTTTTTTTCTTTTTTTTTTATTTATTTTTTAGTTTTATTATAATTTTTGTTTTTATATGGATTATCAACATTTGAGTTTGAGTATAAGTTAGACTTATTAGAGAGATAGAGTTTTACTACTTGTTAAGTTTTGATTAAACAAAAATATTTTTATTTAAAAAAATGATAATAATGAGTTTGAGTTTAAGTTGAACTTGTTAGAGAGATAGAGTTTCACTCTTTGTTAAGTTTGAACTAAATAAAAATAATTTTATTTAAATAAAATGACAATTTTATTTAAATATTATACTGACGTGGAAAATTGTGAGAGTTTCAGAGACTTCAGTTTTATATATATAACTAGTCGCTAACCCGTGCTATGCACGGGAACTTACCTATTTGTGAGATTGACTAAAATAATTTTATAAAATCTTAAATTGATTAAAAAATTGCACCATTGCATGATTCTTGCATGACTTCAATTTGTGTTACAATTTGATAGAGAAGCCATTGCTTGAACGTACAATTGCTTACAAAAAATTTGTTAGACAGTTTCAAATACTGCAAAATAATAACTCAAATTGAGTTTAAGTTGAACTTGCTAGAGAAACATAGTTTCACTTCTTATTAAGTTTAGATTAAACAAAAATAATTTTGTTTAAAAAAATGATAATGATGAGTTTGAGTTTAAGATAGACTTGTTAGAGAGATAGAGTTTTACTCATTGTTAAGTTTGGACTAAAGAAAAATAATTTTATTTAAAAAATTGATAATGATGAGTTTGAGTTTAAGATGGACTTGTTAGAGAGATAGAGTTTTACTCCTTGTTAAATTTCGATTAAACAAAAATAATTTTGTTGTAAAAGAAATTATTTTATTTAAATAAAATGATAATTTTATTTAAATATTGTGCTGACATAGAAAATTGTGAGAGCTTTAGAGGCTTCGGTAGAGTTTTACTCCTTATTAAATTTAGATTAAACAAAAATAATTTTGTTAAAATAAAATTGATAATGAAGAGTTTGAGTTTAAGAAGGACTTCTTAGAGAGATAGAAGTTTGAGTTTAAGATGGACTTGTTAGAGAGATGGAGTTTTACTCCATGTTAAGTTTGGACTAAAAAAAAAAAAATTATTTAAATAAAATGATAATTTTATTTAAATATTGTACTAACGTGGAAAATTGTGAGAGTTTCAGAGGTTTCGATTATATATATATATATATATATATATATAAATTAGTTAGCAACATCATAGTTAGAAATAAGTCAAATAACCACGGGACATCATTGAAACCATAACAATTCTAAACCAATCAATTAAATAGCTATATAAATTCATTAAGGAAAAAAACCATTTACAAATTGTGAGCAGAAAAAGAAAAGATGAATCAAAGAGCACTAACAAAGCACTAATTTAGCAACTTCTCAAATTCCATCTCTAACTCTTTGTTTAATAATTAACAGCAGCTAAATTTCAGAAAACTAAAAATCAGAACCTAGAGTAGAATCACTCACTCACCAAAATCAAAAGCAAAATTCATTACTCAATCTGTGTGGAGTGTGATCAGTGTACTAATTTTTACATGGGTACATGATTCAAAGATACAATTTCTCTGTTTATACAGAAATGCATAATGTGCTATTTGAATTTGATTACTTATTTTCTTGTAAGCTCTAGATGCTGTTAAGATAAATGCCTTTGATAATTGATCTACAGCTCACGTTGCCTCTACAAATCATGTTGCAAATGAAAATTCCAATTCAAATACTTCTACAACTTTCAAATAACCTTGCAGTGGATTTGGTTCCAACTATTGTATTTTATTTAAATTCAAATGTCTCATTATTATGTTTTATCCTTAGCTTATATCTAATAATCTAATAGTTTTCTTTTGTTTGTTATATATAATTTCAATACAACTCATGGGTTGGTAATTTAGCCAACACCAATTATTTGGATTTTGATTCAACCAACGATTCTTTGAAAGTAAATAGGAGTACAAATCATCTCCTTCGCCACTACCAACCCAAATTTGGTTGGTTTTATTTTATTAATAGTCTCTTAGATGTTGAGTGACTCCACCATAATTTTGTGGTGCCTTGCTTGACATATGACCCCATATTCATGTATCCACAATTCTTTTCAATATATATTCAAAAACACTAATAACAGTAGCACTACCTATAAATCCATAATTTCCAATAAAAAAACTTCCTAATAGGCCAAAAAATCAAAAATATCAACCCAAAAAAAAAAAAAAAAAAACACTTAACAACAGTAGCACTTCCAATACCAATTATATGCCAACAACACCAGTAAAAGAACTGATAGAAATTAGATACAGAGCATCTCACCTGTGTAAACTGGGGCTAGAGTTTGAAGCATTGGTAACTACTGCTTGTTATGACAATGGAGATCTTGTGATGGCTTTGATGGGTAACGACAGTTATGGCTTCGTCATGGGTGTCTATCCTCTCTTTGTGCCTTTGAGTAGACTCTTGCGTTTGGAATGTATTTTCAGAAACTAATGGTTAGTTTTAGAGAGTCTGTTAGGTTATCATGATATGTTGCAGCATGAGCTTGATCTTCAATAGTCAGCTTGGCATGCAACACCCTGCCTTTGGTCTCCGTATTTTTGTTAACGATGGCAGACGGTGGGAGAGTTAAAAGTGTAGTCAAATCCGTAGGGTTTTGTTTTTGAGTGAAATAGAGTTTTTATTTTTTATTTTTATTTTTTAAATATTGTGCTGATGTGGAAAATTGTGAAAATTTCAAAGGTTTCGGTTTTATATATATATATATATATATATATATATATAGATAAATATATATAGGTAATATCAAATTTGTTAGAAAAATAAAAATAAAACATTTATACAGTACTTGATTTTTCTAAAATCAAGTACCATGCAAAAAATATATTAAGTTCAGTTCCTCCACGCACCTCCAAACACACACGCACAGAGTGGAGAACTCTTCCACTCTCCAAAATCTTTTCCTTTCCTTTCCTTTCTATCCCCAATTCCCATTCCCAAACCTTCTCTCTCTACCCTCTTCTCTCCAAACGCGAACAGGTAGTACCACAAGACTGCCATCGTCGGATATAGTAAAAGCCCATATGAGGTTTCTGTCTGTTAGCTACACATATGACAGTGAATACAGAAATGTTATGTATTCATGGCCTTCAATGGATTGAGAAGATCTAATGGTGTCTATGGCAAAGCCGAAGTTTAAACAGAAAAACAAAGGACAGACAACAAGTTTGTCCTGTTAAGAAGTCCCATAACTTGTTCTGACCTGCTTGTGTGGTAATTTTCAAGGATAGACTTCACTCTAGAGACTTTGAAGAGTACTCTTACATCCCAGAAAACACTTTGTCATATAAAATTATATATCGAAGGGCTGGTATGGAAATTAAGAAGACTAAAAATTTATGTTCAGGCCCCAATGTGATTACTACTACAGAATAATTGAATTTGAAGGTCTATCACACCAGTTGTAAAACTATCTACCCAGATATATAATTCCATCACAGTTTTTCAAAAACCAAATCAATCAAAGCAATAAATAATCTAATACAGAGATTTGGTAAGGAAGTGGAAAATCAAAGAATAACCTCTTCAATGGAAAAACCAGTTCAAGGACACAATTTACTATGAAGTTGCAGTTACAATTTTTCAGAACTCACAAAATCTTTCTACAATGATTTGCTTCATGAACTTCTTGTTCGCATAAACCAGAACCTTTGACACTCCAAGGAACCTCCTTGACCCTGAAGATTTACAGCCACAGAAATGGCAACAAGTGGAATAGCCTTCTGCATTGTAACTCCAAATTTGTCTTTCATGTTGATATCTTCCGGTGCCATTCAATCAGGAAGCTTCCCATCAAAGTGGTGAATGAGAGAAACTAGCAACAAGTTTAGCATTCTTACAGCAAGAGCTAAAACCTGGGCAAATCCGCTGCCCAGACCCAAATGGAATAAAAGTGAAATTTGTGCCTCTAAAATCCAAAACATTAGTACTGATGAACCTTTCTGGTATAAATTGTACTGGCTTGTCCCAGTACATGGGATATCAGGCTATCACCTATGTATTTACAATCACCGGGGTCGTGTGCATATCCACAAATTTCCACATCCATCTCAGAATGAGGCAGCAGAAGAGGTGCTGCTGGATGAAGCCATTCTTTAAGTACAGCTTGTAGATATTGAAGTCATGGGATATCTTTCTCTTGTATGCTTTGTCCTGTTCCAATTGTTACAGCAAGTTCTTGCTTTGCCTTGGCCATTATGTCTGGGATTGCGAAGAAGCTCAGTCATTGCCCATTCAATTGTAGTGGTAGTTGTATCAGTTCCTCCAATGAACAAGTCCTGGTAAATTGTCACAATGTTGTTAAACAACAAATGCATAGAGATCCAATTGCTATATAAGAAATTATAAGGTTTGTTGCTTGGACAAATTATAAGGTAAATATTTTGGAATAATATTACCTCCTCAATGTGAATAGGTGTATTCTACTATAAACTTTATTAAGACTTGTCATGAAATATTGAATAGTTATCCATTTATTCACTTCTCATTCTTTGATTACCTAATAGAAAAAATTTCTGTAAACTTCAATTGACTTTTTCATTACTATTATTTTTCAAAGTTCAATATGTAGATGGGCAAATCATGGAGCAAAGTCAACATCTGACCAGGTGTATATTGGAAATTTCTTCAATATGAATCATAGACCTAAATGCCAGTAAGCAAAAATGATAACATTATTACATACGTCGGACTGTCGGAGAAAAAGAAAAATAGCAATTACAACAAACTGTTACAGAGGGCCAAGAAATCTCAATATGCATTCTATATTAACAGAAGTTTGGTAGCGCGGGAAAAATTCACACATGGATGATGCTTATCAGTAAAACCCTCAAGACACTTTAGTTAACAATATGTCAACAACAAATCACATTAACAGAGCGTTTCATAAGCTTGATGAAAAAAAAAAAAAAAAAAAAAAAAAAACACAAGTGATTTAATCAACAATAAGAGCAATTTGACAGTTTATTTAAATGCTTTACCATTTTTAGTCCTTGAGAGTTAAGACCATGACCAGTTTAGCGAGAGCCCAGGTGGGTCGTTTGGTCCCTTCTTCCATTAAATACAAGTGCACAACTTTGTATTATTCCAACCTGATTAAAAAACTAAAAAATAAAAAGTGATACGGTATGATTTTAATTTTTGAGAGTTTGGCGTGATTTGGGTCTGGCCATCTGGGTGCCAAAAGGTAACGCTAAGAAGAAAACAGAAAAAGAAATGCTAGTATATGTCCAGGAAAAGAAAAAAAAGAAAACAAAGAAAACAACTAGATTTATAATGGTAGGAAGAAAGATGATTACTTGCAGGTAAAAGAAGAGAACAAAATTCTGTTTGAGATGGTAAAATCTACATCCTATATATCGTAATATCTCCTCTGCCGTTGCTGCTGTCCTATGCAATCGTTTGATGGAAAAAATGGCTAAATGTCATTTATTTTTAAAGCATGCAGCAAAACATCCATCTTTTCAAAGTATCTAGCAAAATTCTCCTGTTTTGAAACTCAATTTAACGTAAAACTTGATATTTACAAAATTGAGTTTTATGTATTTTTAAGTAGAACTTGACATTAGCAATTTCAAGTTCCACTTAAATTTTCAAAAAAAAAATTAAGTGGAAGAATATGTAATTCGAGTTCCACATAGAACTCAACATCAGCAATATTGAATTCTAAAAATAAGGGTATTTTACTAGATACTTTGAAAGCTATTCTAATCTCAACTTGATTGGGATTCGCATCATTACTGCTGACCAATGAGAAATGGCCATTTTGAGGGTAATAATAGAGGTGATGCGATTCAAGTTTACCATACTTTTCCTCAATAATAATGAAAAATGGATCAGCCCATGGATCCCATTTCTGTCCATTGATTGAAATAAACTTAGATGAGTTTGAGCTGAATATTGATGATGCTTGCTGTGTACAAAAACAATGCACAAAACAATTCCCATCCACTCACTACGCCCATTAAAAGGCACATGTGTGTTCACTTTTTTTTTGGAACTCTTCTCCTATGTTCACTTCTTCAAACCATGTCGGAATTTCACTTCCAAGAATAATAGAAGGTAGCCCGAGTGGTAGTTTACCACTTTGTCCCTAAAATACACAAAGTGTGATGTTGAAGAAAAACAAAAAACCACACACAAAGGCAAAATCAGAGACAGAGATAGATACAACTTATTAGGTAATAACCCAAGTACATATTTAGAAACACAAATAGAGAGAGATACCTGAAGCATGTTACTATCGCTTTGAATATTGTTAGCCAATTTGAAGCAGTTGATACACTTGAAATTGAAATTAGAATCACGTAACCACTTGGATCTGGCAATCACTCCAGTGGGGTACAACATTTTAGACTTGTATCAAGTGCTAACAAAGCATTTGGTAATGGTCGAAGCCTCTTACAACCATTCAAGTTGAGTTTGAGAAGATAGAGTTGAGAGATGCTTTCAGAAAGGGAAAAAATAATTTCCACTTAGATCTAACTTATCTAAAAATGAAAAGCATAAGGGTCAATATCAATAGAAATTGCCGAAAGATGGCAGTCACTAAGATCCAAATACTCTATACTTAAACAAGATAAGACACAGAATAATGTGCCAGAATCAAATGAAGATGATGGCCATTGACATTCACTGAAATACACTCCTATGAGCCTTTTAAGGTGAGTGGCAAAGGTAGGAAACTCTTTTATAATTGTACCACTCAAACAAAGACTCATCAGGCTTTCCATATTCTCCAAGTTCTTTGGCAAGTTAACAATTTTTGAGCATCTAGAAAGATAAAGTGCTTCTACCTTCTTCAAACTACAAATGGTGCTAGGGAGACACAAAAGGTTTTTGCAATCACTTAGATCCAATGAACTAAGGGCTGTCAAACTTCCAATGGAAGATGGCAACACTTCTATTGTTGTTCCTTTTAAAGAAAGCTTTTTCAAACCTTCAAGATTCCCCAGATTCTCTGGCAAGTTGACAAAATTTGAGCATCAAAAAAGACAAATTTTAAATAGTGATTTCAAACTACAAATGGTGTTAGGAAGACACACAAATTTTTTGCAATTAGTTAGTTCCAATGAACTAAGGGTAGTCAAACTTCCAATGGAAGTTGGCAACACTTCTATTGCTGTTCCTTTTAAAGAAATCTCTCTCAAACCTTCAAGATTCCCCAAATTCTCTAGTAAGTTGACAAAATTTGAGCATCCAGAAAGACAAATTCTAAATAGTGACTTCAAGATACAAATGGAGTTTGGAAGAAATATAAAATTTTTGCAATCTGTTAGATCCAATGAAATAAGGCCAATCAAGAATTCAACTGATAAAGGTATTTCCTTTATAGCTGTTCCACCCAAAATGAGCCTCCTTAGACTTACCATATTCCCCAAGTCCTCTGGCAATTTATCAAATTTTGAGCATCCAAAAAGATCAAGACATGTAAGTGATGTCAAACTACAAATAGTATTTGAAAGTTCAATTAGTGTATAAAACACTATGAACATTTAGACCCCCAATTTACAAATTACCAATTCAAACTTAATATCAAACAATTAATGTCCGAAATATAAATATAAGCTTAAAACAGAATTGATAAACAATCTAAACTAAATAAAATCACATCCACAGCAAAAATTAAATAGAAAAGATTAAGGGAAGAGAGATGCAAACACAAGAACAGCACACGATGTATTATTGAAGAGGAAACCGAAGCTCTCGGTGTAAAACCTCTCCACCACCCTCCAAGTGGTAAACAATCCATTAAAGAATGTAGTTAGAATACATGAATAGTAGAAGACCCTCCAAGCCTAATCTACCCAATATACCTAAGCCCTCCAAGCTCTTACTCCAACGAGGTTACACCGAATCTATTTCTTTTTTAGCTTACCGAATTCCACTACTTGACCAAAGTATCAACCAATATGAAATTGGTCCATTTTTAACTACTTCCCAAACACCAAATGGCCTTTTCATAGATATGAGTATGGTGAGAAAAGGTTTTGGTAATGTACCTCTCAAGGATTTGACAATGGAGAGGAAGAGAGTAGAGGAATTTGAAGAGTCTCTATATGAAGATTGTGGATAAATCAATCTTGTTTTTCTTTAGGGTTTCACTCTCAAAATTCTCTCTAGAAGCTCCCTCAATTTCGTGGGTATAAGGGTCTATATATAATAGGGTGAGAAGGAATGTGAAAAGACAATTTTTCCCAAATAGGGTGGTCTGGCCACTTAGCCTCGCAACTGGGCTGAGTCGTGAGTTCAAGCCGCGAGCTAATGGCCTGGCCAACCTGGGACTTTTATCCTATAGTGCAACAACTGACATGACTCTTCAGCTCCCCTGCATGCTTCACACGTGTGCCAACTTTGGTGGCTTGCCAGTCGCGAGTCACCCGCGAGTCCAGCCGCAAGTCTCTGCATCCTTGCACAATCTTGAGCATTTCTTCACACTCTCTCACTCACTACTCTTACATAATTCCCACTTAAATATAGGGTTACTAATTGCTAAAATACAAGCAAATTTGGCACGGAATAAAGCCAATAAGATGGTTGATAAAATTCAACCTTACAATCTCCCCCTTTGGCTATTCCGTAACAAAATCCTAAAACAAACTCTAAACTTAATAAGTGAGTTGAGAACAGTTGAACAAAACTCACTCACACTTAACTTTAGAATCTGATAAGCTCTTGAATCATATGAATAAGTAACTCCTGAAACATAACAACACAATTTGATCATTGTATGCAGAAAACTTGTAAGGCATATGAGGCAAGCACAATGCCATCAAGCAAAATGGAATGAGAAATAAACCATGGCTTGACCAAACAGGCAATCATTATAAAATAGTGACCACAATACTCATTAACACTTGGAATGAACATTTGGATATAGAAGCCAATAAGCTTAATGCAAATCACCTGCATGTCCAACACTCAACCAATGCACAATACATAAAGTATATGCATCTAGGAACAAAATCTTACAAGGTTACAAGAGTGAGAATACTTAAAGAAAATGCATAACATTTAGCTAGAAGTATTAGGCAACATAACATAAAGACTGCATAATCATGGTACAAACCATGAAAGCCTACAAATAGCACATGGAAACAAACCCTAAAAGCTTACAAAAACAACATAGGCACAAACACAAAATATTTTAAATAAACTAAAAGTGCTTAAAGTTTCTCCCCTTCAAAATGATATATAATTGTGATGCATTTGGATGAGAAGCTGTGATGCACTTGGAACATATATACCTATAACCTAAAACACTTGCATAAAACACATTAGACCTTTAAGGCAAAGCAAGTAATAAAAGAACAAGTATAATGTAATAAGTAAATTGCAATCAAGTAAAAATGATGTGAAACATATGAGTAATTTGATCATACACAAAAATAGTCATATAGAAATGACTACAATGATCACATAGCAAAACAATTGATCATCTGAACATGCATTTAATGAAGCACAATAACATAAGAAAGTATGCAAGTCCAAAACACAAACATGATGCGATGAAAACAACAAAGAATAACTCAAAGCACCATAAAGCCAACAAGAAAACAAACAGAACAGAGTTTTCTAATTAACACAAAGTCTTCTCCCCCTTGGTATATGCATCTCCCTTATGGAATATCTCTCCCCCCTATAAATGTGCATGAAAAATAGAATTTCTCCCCCTAAGAATATGCACAAGAGTCATATAGAAATGACAAAACACTCTGATATACTCTCTCCCTTTTTGTCAGGAATAGACAAATGGTCAAGAAAAAACGAGGGTAAGAAATGAAGGTATGAACAATGATAATGATGCATGAGGGGTGTGAGATGAATGAGAAAATGAAGCACAAACCTAAGACAAAGTAAAATGCTACAAAGCATAAGGTAAACATGATATGCTAGGATGGAGAAGTAAGGTATAGACCAATGCATGACAAGGGTAACAAAGGTTTATGCAAGATGTGGTTATGTGTAATATATGACCAATGCATGGAAAATGCATATATGGGGAAAGGTATGTTAAATACACAACCAATGAACCAAACATGTTCCTAATGAGGAAGCATGAGAAACCCCAAAGTTTGGTACTCGTCAGAGTCCAAACAAGCGAGAAAATGCCTAAGAGGCATTTTATCAAACACCTAGCATGCACACTATGAACAACAATGTGAAACAATGCATGAACAACATGAAATCCATCCTTAATACATGTTCTTTTTGCCACAAGGGGCCGACAATCAAAGAAAATCATCAAAAGAAACCAATCTCATACAAAATTTTGGTAAAAATTAAGTTTTCCCAACCCCTATAATAAAAATCCCAACTAAGAGCACAAAACTCACCAAAACATAATCCAAGGATCCAAATCAATGAAAAGAGTTTAAAATTATCTTAGAGATGTTAATGGAATGAAAAACAATTCAAATTGGATAGGTTTTGATATAAAAATATTGAAAGAGGGGTTTTAGAGAAGATGGAAGAGGTTTAAAACAAGTTTCCCACGAAAAAGCTCTTTAAAAAGCTGATTCTGGGCTTTTCATGAATGGGTGAGTCGCCAGGTTCAGTAGCGAAAATTTTCACGAGTCGCGAGTGAGTCGAGAGTGAGTCACCAAAGCTTCTGGATGAACTCGCGACTGGGGTTTCGCGATTGGCGAGTCGCCAGCTGAGTCATGAAAAACTCTAACACCTGTTTTTCAACACAGAACATGTTTAAACAATGAAAAACAAAGTAAGCACTAAATATGAACACAAAGAGTGATAAAAATCACTTCCAAAAATATATAAAATGATCAAAACTCTTTTTGGATTGATCCATATATAGTTGAGCACACACACCTTACATTTAAACAAGTACAATCGAACAAATGAATAAGTCATTCATTGAACATTAGGCATATGTGTTGTGTGTACGTATCAAGTGTGGAATAGTCCATAGTCTAGAGTGAAGTTTCAATGATCAATTCAATCAAGTCATACACAATTAGTACTAAGTCAAGTGATCTATCTCAATTATAGAAATGAACATATACGACTTCCCACAAGAAAATGATTACATAGTTTTGAAGCTTTTCATTTGATTTCTTTACAAATCACAACATTTGATCATTTTGAATCAATACATCTCATTTTGAGATCGATGCCTGAAATTTTTGATATTTCAATTTGATGAACAAGCCTTTGGCTTTTTGGGCATCATACATATTCATAAAAGTCGCTTTCTCTTTTTCCTAGTTAAATACTAGTATGTGCGACGGTTTTTGCAGCTCATTATCTCTTTTCATTTTGAGATTTACATTGGTTGGGCCCTTTAAGCAAAAAATATATATATATATATATATATATATATATAAAAGTGTGAGAAGATATATAGACACAAGTCTACGCATGTATCTAAACCAACATGACTATTAACTAATCATTCATGACAAGTTTGAAGATTGATTTACAACAATCACACAAAGATGTCAAGATTTTTCCCACAAAGATATAAGTGCATGAAGAACAAGCTAAGCTTGTAAATGCATAAAGCCTGACTCTATCTCATTTCCTTTCCTTGTCCCTTATGGTTGGATTTGCTCAAGGATAGTTACAATTCTGATGAAACTTATTAGGAGTTGCTCCCAAAGCTTGCTGATCCCACACTCACTCTAGCTAGTTATTCCCTAAAGAATGGTCTAATTCTTTACAGGGATAGGATGTTCCTTAGTCCTTCATCTTCCTTGAAACCGTTGATTCTATAGCAGATGCATAATAGTCCAATGGGTTGTCATTCTGGTTATCGAAAGACCCTTCACAGGGTTAAGCAAGATTTCTATTGGCAAGGCATGAAATCTGACATTAAGAACCACATTAAGTGTTGTGAGGTTTGTCAAAGACCAAGAGTGACACTTCCAAACTCGATGGCCTATTGCAGCCTCTTCCAATACTTGATAGACCTTGGTTGGATATTAGCATGGATTTTATTGAAGGCTTGCCTAAATCACATGGACATGATGTTATTTTGGTGGTGGTTGATAGACTCACTAGGTTTGTACATTTCTTTTCTCTCCATCATCCATTCACTACTACCAAAGTTGCTGCTGTCTTCATGCAGGGAGTCTTTAAGTTACATGGCATGCCTAAGTCAATTGTCAGTGATAGGGGGGTTGTTTTTACTGTGGCTTTTTGGCAGGAGAGCTGGCTATGTCTTCAACTTACCATCTCCAAACTGATGGACAAACTGAAATTGTTAATAGAAGCTTAGAGGAGTATTTAAGGGCATTTGTGATTGACAAATCACACGCTTGGACTGACCGGTTGCATTTGGCAGAGTTTTGGTTCAATACCAATTACCATACCTCTACCAATTTGACTCCCTTTGAGGCCTTGTATGGTTATTCCCCAACCTAGGCTTATGGATTATGTTCTAGGTATCACTCAAATGGAGGCAATGGACAGCTTCCTATGCTCTAAGCATGAGCTTATTCCTCTTTTGAAGTAGAACCTGATTTCAGCTCAAGCTAGGATGAAGCTTTTGGTTGATCAACATAGGTCTGATAAGTCTTTTAGTGTTGGTGATTGGGTTTACCGCAAGCTGCAGCCTTATAGACAACTCTCTCTGTGGGTAAAGGGTTACAATAAGCTCTCTCAAAGGTTTTGATTGTTCAGCATATTGGTGAGGTGGCTTACAAGTTAGTCTTGCGTGAGGGCTGCCCAATTCACCCTGTTTTCCACATCTCTTATTAGAGACAGAAGTTAGGGGATCAGATTACTTCACTTTCCTCAGTTCCTTCCATGGATTCTGAAGGTACACTTCTGCCTAAACCTATTGCCATTATGCGGCAAAGGTCTAAGCAGTTGAGGAGTTGTACAATTACTGAAATTTTGGTTCAATGGCAAGGGCAAACTGAAGAGGATGCAACTTGGGAGTCTCTTTGTGCCGTTCAACATAAATTCCCTTACCTCGTGGGCAAGGTTCTTTGAGAGAAGGGGAGTTGTTGGGGCTGTCTGGAACCTTAAGGACAAGGTTTTCTAAGGGGGGTGGATTGATAGGAGTAGTTGATTGAGTAGAGCTTAGTGCTAGTTGATTGAGTAGAGTGCTAGTGTTGGGTGCTGAGTGTGTTAGTGACTGCTGGAGTTGTTAGTTAAGAAGTTAGTTAGGATGCCAGCTGTATAAAACAGTTAGGATGGTAGAGCTAATGATTGTTACTGTTTTATAACTGCCTGAATTGTACTGGATTGTGTATAAAGTGGAGATATGAGAATTGAAGGATAGACAGAAGTAATACAAACACATTCTTTGTTTCCTTTTCTCTCTAATCTTTCTAATCTCTCGAATCCTCCATTCTCATTCCTTAGGAGGTTAGTTCCCTCGAAGAACTATATAATACACTCATCAACACTAAGTTGATTCTTATCATTTTGATTCATACCCATGTTCTTTTTTTGGCTTTGAGCGGATAATCAGATTTGAGTCCAATTCTGTCATGTCCAAAAGAAAAGGAAAAAAAAAAACTTTTATATAAAATTAATCTTATACTCTCATAGAAAGTTAAAAGTTTTTGAATATTTTGTAAAAGTTACTTTTATATCTAAGAATTAGTAATTAATAATTATAAAAATATAAAAGAAAACAAATTTTTAAGTTTATTTATCATCCTTTTTTTTTTTTTTTTTTTTTAATTTTACATCAAAACACGTATATGATACATTATTTTTGTCCATTTTATTTATTCTTATCCTTCCCCTTATTGTTTTTTTCTCTTCTTTTTCTTCCTTTAAACATAATGTTAATTAAAAAAAAAAATTCCACACTTTTTTTTTTTAATATAGTTTTTGTTATAATACTTAGGATTCGTGTATTTATGAGTTTTTATTATTATATATATTTAGCGTTTAGTTTTTAGTTTTTATTTTTTTAGACTCAACCGATTGACTAGCGTTTAAATTTAATCAAGAATCCAATCAATGCCATGAACCTAATATTTCAGTTCACATAATAGAGTGCTCGATTGATCAACTATCAATCAAAGACCGAACAAGTAACTATTGAAGAAATACGGAAAATAACTTTTGTTTAACAGTATTTTAGCAAAAAAAAAAAAAAAGAACGACTTTTTGCTTTTATTAATTTTGCAGAATTTTAACAAAAAAAGAAAACAATTTATTTTAATTTTTATACTTTGTTGTTTTACAATATATTTAGTAAAAAAAATTATAAAAGAAGGGTGGAAATTTTCAATCCTTCTTTTCCCCAGCAGAGTGTGCACGACATTTGGGCTTTGTCACTCGTATGTAGGAAATTTTCAAGAGACCTTCATTCATTGCATCTTTTACTTTGGTAAATAGTAAATACCGTGTTTGATGTTTCATTCACTTCAGTTGCAGTCACATACAAAATTTGCAAGGAATTTTGTTTTACTCACTTTGGCATGTGAAAATTTGACTGTTTTTCTCTCTTTCTCTCTCACATATATATTTTATTATTCTCACTTTTTAAACTTGTTTTCACTTATTTTATTCAACGATTGAGATTGAAAGTTGTTTCTTACAACTCTCAATCTGCATCGTTAGAGTAATTGCATACCTAGCTAATCTCAATCCCCGTTTCACACTTTCACTTTCTCCGGTTTTAAGTTATTTTTAACTTGCTTTTTGACCAAAGGAAATGGTGGTTTCATGATGCTATCACTATGGGTTCTAGTTATGCTTCTGTGTTATTTTGAATGGTATTAATTTTTGACCAGCTAGTATAGTTCTTTCTTCTTTTTATATTACTTTTTAATTTGCTATAAAGTTTTCTTAACACTACTTTTTAACCAGGAACAAAGTGATATGGATTTTGTGACGAAAGGTAGGACTTTTACACCGGGTGATCTTAGGGGATGGAAAATGGGGGAAAAGTGAGAGAAAAAAATTATTTATTTATTTAGTAGGGCTTAAGTGTTTTCTGACTTTCTTTTCTACCAGCCTCACCAAAATGTTTTTTCCCCAAATCGAAAATAAAATTAGAGAGAAAAAATGGAACAAAGGTGTAGATCAAAAAATTCTTGTGCTGCAACGTTCAAATGGTTTTTCTTTTCCCCCTTGGTTTTTGTCTTCTTTTGTTACTCATCTATTTAGATTAAAGGATAAAGTTTGCATCAATCAATACATAATAGCTTAAAAGATAAATTTTGAACATTAAATTCCAAAAACCACCTATATTAGTATATGCAAAATTGTACAAATCAACACTTTAATTATAGTAATCATGTAAATATATACTGTTATTGATCATGTGCATGTCAATATTTTATTCATTTCTCTCTCTCTCTCTCTCTCAAAGGAAAACCAATAGAAAAAAAAATAGAAATAATAGTGAAAAAAATAAATGAACAATGAATATTATTATTGAAATAGAATATAGAACAAATAATATGATGTAAATGTTTTAAAAATTGGTTGTATAAAATGGAAATAATAGGTTCTTATGTTAAAATAAACATGAATTTATGCATTAATTGATGTGAATGCTCTTAAAAAATATTTTTAATACTTTTAGAAAATGATATTTTATACATTTAAAAAAAAGGTCAACTTACACACAAATATCAAGAATATATATATATATATATATATATATATCCACAAAAAAATTTGTGTGCAAACCATTTAATTATTAATGCATATATTTTTTTTCTTTTTGAAAAACATGCATTACAACTCATTGCAAGTGCTCTTAGAACATTAGCTAACCATTATTTTTGACCGGCTATTAAAAAAAAATGATTTCAACTATAATAAAAATAAATAAATAAATAAATAAAAAACCTCATTCAACTATCCGAATTATTAAAAAAGATCACAATCTTTTAATGTTTCATTTTAGTCCTTATATTTTAAAGTTCGTGTCAAAAAAGTCCATACTATTAACTCTTACCTTTATTTTCTTTATCTCCAAATAAATATAAAAAATACAATAAAATTATTTGAATAACCAATTTCTTCTATCCCCTGTTGATATCAAATCAAAGTTTTGAATTTTGTTCCAATTAACTATTGGAACTATGCACCACACACACACACACATATATATATATATATAATAATAATAATAATAAATATATTATTATTACTTATTACTATTATAGATAAATAAATTATATAAATTAATGAATTAAATATAGTACTCAAAATAAGTGGTCAGTTTTTATTTATTTATTTATTTAAAGAATAGTCATATTAATTATTCTGTAAATGGTAAATACACTTAACATGCTAAGGTATATAAAAATTAACAACCTTCAAAAACACTTTCCTTTCAAATCACTTTTCCCCATTCCAATGTCCCACCCACGTGACCTCTTCACTTTGCCATTACATTTATGGCTTTATTACTTGGGTGAAAAGCATAAAGAGAACTAACATGTCATTAGTGGGGGAGGGGTGACTCGAACTCGAACTCAACCACTAGGCCACCAATCATGTCAGTATGTTCATCTCTAATTACAATTTGGGTTGGTAGTCTTCTAGGAAAGAGGTTGGTACTCTTATATCCCATAAAATACATTTTATGTAATAAAAATTCAAATGATTCCATTCCCCACGCTAGAAGTTTATATCTCATTGACCCCAGTCTAGAAGTTACTTATATTCTTCTTTTGAAGAAGAAGATAGATTAAAATACATAGAGAATATGAGTTATAAGCAACTTCAAAAGTTTTTCTCAGGTCATTAAATAAAAAAAGATAGATAAAAAGTTAGAACAAGGACTAATGTTGAAAGTTAATAAGAGGGAATAGGATATTTCAATTAAATTTCTTGAGTTGACCTTATTATATTTTCTAATAAATTTCCTGACGTATCCTTACTTCTTAATTATATTCACACTATCAAAGTCTCAACTCTCAATTATAATCTATGTTTTTAAAATTGGATTTCCTAAAGTATCCTTACTTCTTAGCTCTTAAAATTTGATTTCCTGAATGGGTCAATTAGCAATTGCTTAGCAACATCATTTCCCTATCAGTTTGGTGTTTTGATTGTAATAAATTGCTCAGATATGCTTTATCAGAAAAAAAAAAAAAAAAAAGAAAAAAAAAAAAAAGCTCCTATATGAGAGAAATAGTATATTACTGGACGTACACTGTACTTGAACTTGAGGAATCATGGGCTGGGCTTGTATTTTCAAGTCGCGATAGGAGAGGTGGGTTGAGCCTCGAACGTGCTGGGTTCTAAGGGTTTTCAAAGTAGGCTTTTTGGGTATATATGGTCATGGCCTGGCAACTCTGCTGATGACTCAGCCACGTAGGGTTTGATTTGTAGATGGTTGGGCTTGAGTGTGATGAGAGAGGTTGGAGGAGTTTAGTCGAGAAAGGATATATGGGTAGGGTTTCTAATGGACTAGTGATGGCTTTGGTTGGTTGGGTGTGAGTGTGTTGAGTGGTTGTGGCCATTTTGTTCATTGCTGTTATGGTTATAAAGATTTAAAACTTAAAACAAACAGGACACGAGGCATACAAAGATGCTGTCACGTGGCAGCATGCAATTGACCCAAAATTTCATAATTTAAAAAAAAAAAATTAAAATTTAAACCTTAATGTATTAAAATATGGATAAATTAATTGGTGCACATAATCCAATAAATTAAATTATATATGCTTTCTAAGGAAAATTGGGGGGGGGGGGGGGGAATGTGGTAGTTTGCTTCTTTTTTTGTGTCCTGTGTATACAAGATGCTAGACAAATAAATAATGATGAGTTTTGATCCATATGACAGACAATTTTGGTTATTTTATAGATTTAGAGGGTTTATATATATATATATATATAATGATCTTGGATTCATGGGTATTTCGGTCATTTTCTAAGTTTGAAATATTTTAGTTGTTTGCAGGTTTTGAGGATGTTTTTGGTCATTTTAGAGGTTTGGTGATACTTTAATCATTTTGGAAGTTTCAAAGAGTATTTTTGATCATTTGGAGGGCTTAGGGATTTTTCTATTATTTTGGAGGTTCAAGGTATTTCAGTCATTTTAAAATATCAGGTTACCTTTGATTAAGGATTATATCTTATATGTTATTTAAATATGTCAATTTTAGGTCTTAAAATCTTTGGCGAATTTAACCCAAATCTAAATATTTGTCCTTTTTAACTATCTTTTAGGATATTGAGATTTAGATTGTCAAATTCAAATCGCTTGAGCCCAAATGAAACCTAATTAGGAAACATTGTTGAACAAAATAATTTTACTCATAATTCATAAGTATTGGTTTCACTTTAAAAAGAAAGTATGGAGTATATAATCAAAATGCATCATGATTTCTCTCAAGTCCTCAAAAATCTATAGAACAAGTTAAGAGATTTTCTTTTTTTTTTTTTTTGGAGAAAAAGTTAAGAGAGATTTTATTGTTAAAGAAAAAGCGATTTTATTTATAATGGAATGTCATTATTATTTATTTATGACTCCTAAAATTTTGTGTTAAAGAAAGGTAAATCATCCTTAAGTGTACCAAGAAGAGTATGGTTTAATTTTTTACTTCTTCTTAGATTGGACTAATTATGGAGGAATTTAAAGAGGGAGTAGAGGAATTAGTTTTTTTTTTTTTTAGTTGAATAGAGAGGAATTAGTAATAACACCATATATCATGCGAGAATATAATCATATATCATTCTACAGTACCCACTATTTTTTTAGTAGGTATGATACCCCTTTAAATCTTGACCATATATTTTACATGTCTTAATCCTAACCATTTATTTATTTTTAATGAAAACTAGTTACCGGATAAGTCTTCAAAAGTTTATTGAACAAATTAAGAGAGATTTTATTGTTAAATAAATAGCGGTTTTAATTATATTGGAATGGAATGCCATTATGTAGAATGGATTAGATGATGGATGGGCATAAATTAGGAGAGATTTATCTCAAGAACTTTATTCTTATCTGCCATAAATCGTTGTAAGAGTGACATTGCAACTGGGGAGTCTTATTTGACCCTGTTGAGTAGGCTTACAATTTGAAGCAATCTGCCTTTCGGTGTATGCAGGTTGCTTAGGAAAGGGCAAATCCAAAATATCACTACTAAGCATTGAAATAATGGTAGATATAGTAGGCCTATCTCTAGCCAATTCTTGCACGCACAACAATCCCACATGTGTGCATCTGAACATCTCCATTTGAAAGCATGGATCCCATATTGTTGGGTCAACAAAAGCCATAATGTTGTTATTGTTCCACAATTTCCATGCCTGAAAGTTAACAAGTGTGAAAGACAAAAATTATGACATATAATCTTATTGGCAGTAATAAATTAGAGCTTTAAATATAATGACAATAAGTTAGATAGACCTACAAATCCTAGAAGGCTCAAGTAGTATTGCTCATCATCGTAAAAGCTAGTGTTTCTTCTCCCACTAACAATCTCTAGTAGCAACACACCAAAGCTAAAAACATCTGATTTCTCTGAAAATAGGCCTTGCATTGCATATTCTGGAGACATATATCCGCTGTATTTAAACATTAAAACACATCCTCATCATTTGACTATTTTAAGCATAAATAGTTTTTTTGTGTGTGTGTGTGTGTAGGGTGTTTGGGGGGGGGGGGGGGGTGAGAATAGCTTAAATTATATTTCAACAAAAGCACTTACTATGTCCCAACAACCCTTTTAGTATTAGCCTGATTTTCTCGTTCTCTGAAAATTCTAGCAATTCCGAAGTCCGATATTTTTGGATTTAGCTCTTCATCTAACAAGATATTACTTGCCTTTAGATCTCTATGAATAATCTTCGTTCTAGAATCCCTATGAAGGTAGAGTAGACCTCGACCAATTCCTTCAATAATATTGAAGCGTTTTTTCCAATTGAGGAGTTTTTGATTGAGTGGATCTAAATGAATAGTGAAAAAAAAAATAGTAAAGGAAGTGTAATTTGTACGAAGAAAAAATATAGAAATATGGAGGTCAATAGTTCAACATGTTAAGGATATAGAAACTTATTCTATTAATGAGAGTAAAAGGAAGGAAGTTTAAATGTACTAACCAAAAACAAATGTGTCCAAACTTTTGTTTGACATGTATTCGTAGATCAACATCTTTTCTTCTCCCTCAGAGTAGCAGCCAAGAAGTCTAACAAGATTTCGATGTTGGAGTTTAGAAATCACCATCACCTCATTCATAAATTCTTCAAGCCCTTGTCCAGATGATTTAGATAGTCTTTTCACTGCTATTTCTTGTCCATCTTGTAATTTGCCCTAGCCAAAGAAACAAATGAATATAAGTACTTATATTTTTTATTTGAAGTGGAACTAATCAAGTACCCAAGGGAAACTATTACCTTATAGACTGGACCAAACCCACCTCGCCCAAGCATATTAGCTACATGAAAGTTGTTTGTTGCAGTTGCCACTTCTTCCAAACTGAAAATGGGTAGGTCGTGGAGTTTAACATCATCCAGGTAGTCAAACAATAAGCTCTCCCTGCTTTTATTTTTCCTTTCTGATGCAAATTCTAGTAGTAAAAAGTAAATTTGTTGAGATAACTGAAGCTCTGATAACTATTTCTTATGTATGTTTCCAATAATAGCGGAACAAAATAAAAATAGAAATAGAAATTTAGAAGAAACAATCATACGGGAGATACAAAGATATAAGTGGTTGGACTTAGGTTTACGTTTATGAGCATTGCCTAAGAGAGAGTTTAACTATGAAAATAGGGACACTACAAAAGTGGCACAAAAAAATTGTCACAAAATCCGAACTCCACTATCTTCTCAAAAAAAAAAAAAAAAAAAAAAACATGAACCCTATAAGGAAACCTTGGTGCAAATAATTCAAGTGGTTGCTCTCCAAAATAGGACAGTTTTGTTAGTGTGCACTCACAAATAGGGTTTCAAACCTGTCACAAGATGGCCAATGGAAATTCATTATAGAAATTAAAGGATGGAAATTATGAGAGTTGAATGTTTTTCATCTTTTGGGATTGATCTTATATATAAAAACCATTGGACACAGAAAAGAAAAAGCTAGGCTTACAATTTTGGCCAGCTTGATTCACGATAAACTTGCAAAAGTATTTGAACATTTCAATGTTCTCTATATTTCCATCTTCTTATAAAGGAAAATAAATAAGAAGAGAGTTAGGAAGTGATTGAGTGTTATAAGAAAATGAGAAGATTTGAGGGATTTTCTAATTGCCAAAGAGGCAAATATGAAATCAAGAGGAGTAAACGAGATTATGGGCTCTTGTCTCCACCTACGCGAGAAGAAGGCTATAGAATAAGGGCTTCGGCCTTTCTCCAATTTAAAGCTATTGGGCTTAAAGTTTAAAACATACCCAACATATAAATTGGCAAAAATTGGCAACTTGATAGTCCAAATACCACTTCCATTGGGAGTGTTTCACTGAATTTTAAAGGAATGTAAAGCCCTGTCGACAAATCTTCACCTTAACTTAAATTTGAAAACCTCGTTAACAACAAAAATGATAATAAAATTTTCTTTCACCTCTACTAAAGCCCTTAAGTAGCTTATAGTTTGAGAGGTTAGCAATAAATTACTTAGATTGTGTAGTGTAGATGAAGAATGTTCCTCTACAAGTACATTCTGTTATTCAGGCTGATTTAGCCGTTTTATATTAATAAAGTTGGATGTCTATCTTCTAAAAAAAAAAAATCCCTTAAGGGCTATCACATTCTATAAATCCAATTAATGCTTGAACTTGCTCAAAGAAAATGACTTCGTTATCATATTTGCTGGATATATTATTTGTTGTAGCAACCTTTTTAATGCAATAATGACTTAAGATACAATTTCACAAATGAAGTTGTATGTGACATCAATGCTTTTGGTTCTATCATCGTGCATATGAATTTTAGTCAAATGTATGGTATGCAATGGCTATCACAATACACAACAGTATCATCCTCTTGTTAACTACAATAATATAGCAGGTGAAATTTCTAGATGAGTGCAAACCATAGCACATTATGCTACGAACTATAGTAGTATAAATACAACGAAACATATGCTCCTTTTCCTCCTCAAACTGTGGTGACAAATCTGTTGAATGCTTAAAATATGTCGCTAATGGAGTACGTACTGCCTTAAATCGCTGCATACCGAAGTGTTTTAAGTATTTTCTCAATGTAATTCTTTTGTGACATAAATAAGTAGCACACTTGTCAATCTCTGTGAATCTCCATGCTCTTTGCTAAATCCATATCTTTCATCTCAAACTTACCACTAAATTGAGTCTTTAACTTGTATATTTAAACTAGGTTCTTTAGCTATAATAAGCAATCATCAACATATAACAAAAAATAGACAAAAGAACCATATGAGAGCTTCCTATGATACATACAATTGTCATAGTCACTTCTAGAGTAACCGTGTCCAATCATAAAAGTTTCAAATCGATTATACCACCACCTTCTGGCTAATTTATATAAATTTATTCCTAAAGTTCACCATGTAGATTAGTTATCTTGGCATCAAATTGTTCCAAGTCCAAGCCAAACCATGCAACTATAGAGCTCTCTTTCACAATAGTAGAGAACACCTCATTGCAGTCTATGCATTCTCTCTGACTATAGTCCTTTGCAACTAATTGTGCATTTATCCTCATTGGTTCAACCTTTACCGGTTCAATGATTTATGTGGTTCACTTCAACCTACTTTCCACGGGTCACAAACGTGACACAAAAACATTCTCATAAAACCCAAACTCTAAACACATCCAAAAGGCTCACTTTCTTACCGACACCAGCGCACATCAAGAATTACTAATATTTTAAACTTGGTGTGCTATTCTATATTGAGAGGTTGGTCAATACGCAGAACACAAAAGAAGAAAAAAAATGTTGTAATTGTCAAAGACAGAAACGTGGTGTTCCAAATACGACTTGAATTGCAAGTGGTTCACCTACTTTTAAAGAAAAGTCAAGCCACCGTCAACACTTTCCGTGAACGGTAAATGCCTGCAATTCCTAGTCCCTATAGCTAATATCAATGGACTTATTATTACCTCTTATTTTAGCCGTCCACCTCCAAAAATAGTAGGCAGTGCTTAGAATGGCAATCGCTCCAATAATCATTGAGATTCTAATGATTACTTTCAAACGTCTCTCTTTCGCTGTGTATCAAACAAGTTCAAACTAAGTCAAATTTGAGTTAAGAAATTTAATCAAAATTATTATCAATGTGTGAGACATGGACTTTCAATTTTTTCCAATCTATTATACCTAAAAAATCTGATCAATGGGTTCTCAGCAAAGTTTATAAAAAAGTATATCAAATTTTTCAGTTAAGTCATAGAAGCTGAAAAATAAGACTTAACTTCTGAAGTAAATAAAACCATTGAAATTGAGCTGCATTTATAGTATATCACCAAGTAAAAATAAACAACTGGACTAACTGCTGGATGATGAGAAGAATTGAGATTATACAAAACAAACTGTGACTGAGAACAAGATCACTTACCAAATTCTGAGTAGGCAAGACGAATATATATATCCGATCCACGAATGGACAATTTCCTGAGGTCAATAAGGTTTCTACTCCATGACATACAACCAATTCCAACATCATGTGCATACGCCACACAATCATTGTTCTTCAAGCACTGCTTTCGACAACCGTCTATAGACCCATATGACCTCTCCATAAAGTATGGCACTTTGATCATCTTCAGTTTCAAGAACCCATCTGCTCTGCCTTCTTCACCGCTATTATTCACCCTTTGACACTGCAACGGTGCCCTCCTAATACACCCACTTGTCCAATTTCCTCTGTTCCATTCCTCAATAATCTTTGGCTCAAACCCTCTAATACAGCTACAGATTGGTGTCCTCTGCGAATCACAGCTTCCAAATGCACCACAAGTGCCATAAACATCACACTCATCTTTTGGAGCTAACCCCACAACCTTCCAATCCTCCTTGCTATCATCCCAATATGTCTGCACTAGATTTCCTTGTGAATTCAACACAAATTTTGATAGAGGCAACACATTTGCATAATCAAAAGTTGCGTAAACCGTACCTTCTTTGTCATCTACTAGATTAAATCCATTATGATATTCTGCATTCCAGTCAGGTTCACCAATAAAGATCTGACCATTCCATGGACCAGTCCGCCAATATGGACGACCATCTTTCCAAATGAAAGCTTCGGGAGTGTTTACTGAAGCCATACCTGTAGAGAAGCTTCCAATGGATGGATCAGAAGGGCTTTTCCATGATGTATACAGTACTTTCTGATTTGTCCTTAAATTAACACTAAGTTTCATTCCTGGCAAGAATGTATCAGTTGGATGATGGAAACTCTCCCATATGATTTTCCCACTAGTATTTTCTCGCAAGACAAGGTTCCCTGAATCCAAAAGGTGGAAATTTGAATTGGCAACAGAGTTTGTAACATTTGATGACCAAAGAATCTCCTTTTGTCCATCTAAGACTACAAGATTGCCGTCCTTGGATATAGTAAGAACCCCAGAAGAATCCTTGAGGGGTTTCTGTCTGTTAGCTACCCATACTACAGTGAATACAGAAATTCTATTATACCATATTCCAAGGTAGCGATTGGTGGAATTTACTGGGCTAAAGAATCCAAGTTTGAAAGCACTCCCATTGGAGATTATGTAGTCTGGGTCTTTGATGGATTGGGGAGATATAATGGTGTCTATGGCAACGCCTAAGTTTAAACAAAGGCAACAAAAGACAGACAAAATGTTTCTCTTGCTAAGAAGTCCCATGACTTGTTAGAAACTGCTTTTTGTTTTGAGTGCATCCTGTACCTGGCTTATATGCCGGGTACCTCACAAAGAGGTGGGCACCACAGTGTGTGAGTCCTGCCTCCTTGTGAGGTACCCAGCAAGGTGGTATCTCATGCGCGTGTGAGACCAGCCTCTCACCTACTTCAGGCCCACACGTGTGGAGCCCATCTGCCTGCGAGAAGTAGAAGTTATTGTTGGTTGTTTTCTAGTTATGATGCTACTCCAGAATTTAATGAGTAACAAACCAGAAATTATGTCATGTTATAAAAGTCAAAGGGGTTCGATACCTAAATAATAATAATAATGATAATAATAATAATAATAATCTATATATATATATATATATATATATATAAAACCGAAACCTTCGGAGTTCCCACAATTTTCCACGTCATCACTATTTTTTTTTCTTTTTCTTTTTCTTTTTGGTTTTATATCTTATCAAGTATTACAATAGTTTAGTTTAAATAAAACTCTATTAGATATATGTTTCAAAAGCTTGAAAATTCTATTTCAACTAAAATTCTATAACAAAAATTTTCACAAATATAAACTTCTACCAAGGTCGAAACCCTTCATACTCACTCAAATTTTCACAAAGAAAACACACACATCAAATTGAAGCCATAGTATGAAGCAAGTTGATTCTTCAATGAGAACAAATCCTGTAGTACAAAGGCCACCTAATCGCTTTTAGTTTTGAACTCGATTGTCTTATTAACAACAAAGTCTATGAATTGCAGTGATGGACAACCGTCCACAAATAACATCCACGCAAGGGCTTGATGCTCTACTTAATTATATCATATAATTCTAAGAATTATTTTATTTAATATTTTTTGGAATTAATATATTTAGATGGTTGGCATAGCAGACAACGTAAAAACAATTTTTTGTTATTTATGTTGCCATCTGATCTTGGTAACCAAACCCTACACCTTTGATTGTTTATGATTATTTTTTTTCATTGTTTGTAGTTTAAACCCATCAAAACTTATTGCTTGATGGTATTTCATGGTTTTTTTTTCCCTTTACTTTTTCTTTCAGGGTTGCTAGGAACACAACCTAACATGTAATTTTTTTTCATTGTTTAAAGTTTAGACCCATTAAAATTTAAAACTTATTACTTTATAGGTTCATGTACTTTTTTCTTTTTATTTTTCTCTTTTGAATAGTCATATATTTTTGGCATTTTGGAAGTTTTCACATCTGAATTTTTGTGTTAGTTTTTGCAATATTTGAACATGTTTAGCAGGTTTCAAAAACTATACCATGTATTATTCTTTTGAAGGTAATCAATTTTTCTTTTATATTTCTCTATTATAAAATCATATATATATATATATATATAGTTTTGTTTCAATAATTTATAGGATGTAAATCTTATGATTCCTTAATATTTTTTGGCCTTTTAGAAGTTTTAACATCTGACTTTTTGAGTTATATTTTTGTAATATCTAAAACTATCTGGAAAATTTCAATGATTATAACCTTGAATTATTATTTTGAGTGTAATAAATTTTTCTCTTATATTTCTCTGTTGTGTAGTCACACACACACACACACACACACACACACACACACACATATAAATATATATATATATATATATATATATTTATAATTTTTAAGCTCTTAATCTTTTGATTCTTTTCAATAGTTATAGGTTTATAGTCATGAACTATTCTTTAATATTTTTCGTAAGTCATTGCACGTTCAAACAATGACTTCTTTATAAAATTGTAACACAAATTGAAGTTATACAAGAGCAATTCATGCAATAATGTAGTTTCTTAATCAATTAAAAATTTTATAAAATCATTTTAATTTACCACACAAATAGGTAGGTTCCCGTGCATAACATGGATTAGCGACTAGTAATAATAATAATAGATGTTTCTCAAAAAAAATTAACATAATAATAACAGTAGTTGCTTATATCTCATGGACCACAGTTTAGAAGTTTCTCACGTCGTTGCCCTCTTGGTATATATAATTATATATTCTAAATTTCATAAAATGACTTTACTTATAAATCACATTTACACTGTCTGTGGGTCCCAATCATTATGATTGTATTCTGAAAAGAATAATACTAGAAATACAAACTATTTTACAAATTTTTTTACAAACTTCTGATGTGGTGAGTGGTTATTGGTAAATGAAAAATTGATATTAGTGGTGGACTTAGATGAAAATCAATAAGAGGTTGTAAAATAATTCGTGACTGTAACATTACTCTTCTGAAAAAAAAGGAAGATATATATTTAAATGATTGTAATTTGTGAAAAATTAATGAGTAATGCTATTATTACAGACACAAACTATTTTACAACATTTTTCTAAGCTATTCATGTAACCAGCTTTATATTAGTTTTTATATAGGCTCATCATTAATATCACTTTTTTTATTTATCAATAACCACTCATCACATTAGCAATTTATAAATTTTTTTGTAAAAGAGTTTGTATATCTAGTATTACTCAAAATTAATATTTCCATTTTATATGCACACACTTTATTCCTTTTAAAGAGGGGCCATTCAATGAAATAAAGCTATGTCAACCCATATAAAAAAAAAAAAAAAAATTCCTGAATTTCCTCCAACCTTGTTCTTTTATCCTCTTTTATTTTTTCTTTACTCTTTGTGGTAATATTTGCTTCAAAAAAAAAAAAAAAAAAAATCACCACACAATTGACGCCACTCCCCCACCCAAATCTCTGTATTTTTTTTATTAGGTAAAACTCGACGTTGAGTAGTCATAGTCATAGAATTGTACCTTGGTTCCCTCTAAAAAGTTTAAGGTCATGAATAAAAGTTTATTTATTTCTTCCTATCTTACTTAAAAGAAATCGATTAGCAGTTTCTCCCGTACTAAGCTCAATATTAATTAGCTAAGTGCACTAGTAGCCTCCAAACAACCAGGCAACTCCAAGAGAAGCAGTTTAGATTATGAGACTAGAAGTACACCTGAAAGTTGTGACATTGCTTGTGCAACCACCCCTACTAACACAACCTTACGAAAATCTTTGTTTTAAACCAAGAAACACCATGAATTTATAATGAAAGGTTTAGTTGTATTATTTTTCTTAGTTCCTAAAACCACACATCTACCTAGTTTGTTTGTTTGTTTGTTTTTTTTTTTTTTTTAAGTGCACATATGAAATTAAAAAAAAAAAGTTTAATTTATTTCTTCCAATATGTATAACACAAGTTTATGTTTATGTTTTAACTTTTTCATTAGATAATTAGTAAATCATAGTAAGATACGGTATGCATATACTACAATAAGTGCTTTAATAGATATGATTCAACATATTTCAAGAAAAATATTGCAACTAAGAAAGAATGGTACAAGGGACAAAATTGTCTTATGCCATTTTCACCCAAATTATATAACCTTTTGCCCTTATTTCCAAATTAATTAGGGAAATGCCCCTCTTTTGAAACTCGATTTTTTCAAAATCGAGTTAAGCCCTATAGTGATGTTTTCAAGGACCTATAATGACGTTTTTAAGGACTTATAGTGACGTTTTATAACTTCATAATCCATGAAATCGAGTCTTAGGCAATAATATCAAGTTACAAAACGTCACTATAGGTCCTTAAAACGCCACTATAGGGCTCCAGAATTTTTTTTTTTTTTTTTTTAACTCGATTTTGAGAAAATCGAGTTACAAAAGAGGGGCATTTTCCTAATTAGTTTTGGAAGGGGGGCATAAGGCCATTTTGTCCATGGTACAAGTATTATACATTTATATTCTAAAAGTTTGAAACTAAAATAATGAAAATTTTATCATATACATTTTGGGAGATTAATACAATAATTAAAAATACTTGCAAAAGCGAACTTTCTTTCCAACCATTTTTTTTTTCCGTAAAGATCAAAATTTTTATTGCCTTGTTAATCTATACTAAATGAGGATTTCATATCATTATATATTGTGAATAGAAAGTCTTTAAATGTCAAATATAGGTGAAGGTGAATTTCAGTTTCGAGAATTATATTGGGCTTGGATTCAGGTGACTTCTTCTTTATCATTTAATCATAAGTTTTATATTATAAATTTTTATTAATATGTCCTTTTTTATAGGTAATATCAAGGTTGTTATTTATATTTGTTTCCCAAATTTTCTGTTAAATAGTAGCTATTATCACTATTGTAGTATCAATATTTAACTTGGGTATTTCTCGTGACATATCTCATGTTAATATTCAGTGAAAGTTATTCATTTCGAATTTTAAGCATAAGATTGAAGCCACGGTAGATGGTGATGACATTGTTTGTGTGAGAACCTTTGCAAACAAAATTTTGTGAAAACATTTGTTTTTAATCAAATAGTACCATAACTTATCAAGTTTGTGTCATTTTGATTAGTTCCTGAAACCACTTGTCTACCTCTAGAATGTAAAATTATGTGTAAACTAATATATATATATATATATATAGAGAGAGAGAGAGAGAGAGAGAGAGAGAGAGAGAGAGAGAGAGAGAGAGAGAGAGAGAGAGAGAGAGAGAGAGAGAGAAGGTTCAAGTTACACTTGGTGTAACTCTAAGCAATGTTACACCACCCAATAACTTGTTATTAAATTCATATTTTAAGATTCCCACCGTTGAATTACATGTTCTATATGTGCTTAACATGCATATCAATTTTCATGCTAATCGGATATTATTTACCTTGTGATCCATAAACTCATCTTTTATGAATTATTTTAAACTACAAAAACTTGAATTTAAACAATTGATTGATAACATGACTATTAATTTTTGATAACCGTGAAGTTTTTTTGCAAGCATGGAGAGTATATGAATATAATGTAATCCAACGATAGATTTGTCAAAATTCGCATGTAATAATAAGTTATTAAGTAGTGTAATATCGCTTAGAGTTACATAAGGTAGGGTTCAAGTTACACTTGGTGTAACTTTAAGTAATATTACACCATCTAATTTTTTTAATTAGATGTGAATTTTGATAAATCCACTACTGGATTATATTATCTTTATATATTCTTCATGTTTAACCAAATTTAAAAATGATCAAAGATCAATAGTCATGTCATCTACCAATTGCTTAAATAAAAATAAAAATTATTTAATTTATTTGTGATATGTACATCACTAGCTTATGTTTAAGTTCATGTTTATATTGTAATTGTTCAACATATATAATATGAGTATAATAAATTTATATTCCAAAAAGTTCGCTACAAAAATATGAAAAGAATTCTTATATACTTTTTTAAAAAGTTAAATACGATAATCCAATATACAGACAAAAGCAATCTTACTTTCAACCACATTTATTTTCCTCATAATAAATAAGTGAATAATATAAAATATTAAAATTAAATACATACTAATTTGAAATCAGATAGTCATTAGATAAAATAAAATAATATAATAAAATTGTTTGCTTTTCGTTTAATTATTCTAGTTGAATTAGTTTCTATTTGTCTTTTTACTCAATAATGTTAGGGACATAGGACACAATTTTATTTTATTTTGAAACAAATTTCAAAATTTTTATGAAGTATCTTATTTGTGAAAGTTGACTCTAATAAGTTATTACTTTTTTTTTTTTGCTCAACAAAGCACGATGTTTTTTTTTTTTTTTTTTTTTTTAAAAATTTTTTAATTTCCTTTTTATTTATGTTTTAACAAAGATGAGTTTCATTGACATAACCAATTAGATAATGAAAACTAGAAACCAAAAAATTAAAGCACTTTTTTTTTTTTTTTTAGAGTGTTTCAAACCTCTAGGGCGAGGATTGAACTTTAAATCTCTTATTTAATTATCAGAGACTTTACCAGTTGAGTTAAAACTTAATTACACATTGCCCAAGTTTGCAACTGGTTAAAAAATAATAAAATATATATAAGCACCTTAAAGTATGGCTTGGGTTAATTAAGCTTAGCAACAGCATTTTCCTATTGGTTAGTTTGGTATTTTGATTGTGAGGGGGCTGGATATGGTCCAATGCTTGGATGGGTCTAAGGCCCATACTTTGATGTCACGTCTAAGGTCCAAATTTATAAGTTTGGTATGTTTGACGCCACGTGTAACGACTGAGCCTTTTGGGTTCAGTGGTTTTCGAAATAGGCCTTTTGGGCCTGGTCGTGGCCTGAGATTTCGATTTTATGAAGGGGCCTGTGGGCTTGACCATGGTTAGGTTGAAGGCTGGGCTTGACTGTTAGGAGTTTTGGTATTAAATAATGCTATCAGGTGGCAGCAACGGCCCGAAATTGCACATTTTAGAGCAACTAAAATTATACCATGTTACACTTTAGGCGTAATAGTTACTTTATAAATATTAAGTGATTATGAAGTGTGGAAGGTAAGAGTTGGGATTCAAGTCATCAAAAGAGAGCTTTACATATATATACACTTAGATTAGACTAAAGTAGAGTTTCTATTTTGTATATATATAAAATAAAATAAAAATTAATTGGTGCACAAAATACAATAAATTAAATTATTATTTTTTTAAAGGAAAATAGGGAAAAATTGGGGTATCTATAGTTTCCCTTCTTTGTTTGTGTCTCTTGTATACAAAGATGCTAGATGAAGAAAAAAAAATGATGAATTTTGACTCGTGGGATAAATTCAATCTATTTTTACAAGAAAATCATTCTTAAGATTTTGGTTGCAAAGGAATTCGTACCTTAGGTGGTTGTCTATAGCTAAACAACTAATTTTTCCCCCTCTCTCTCTTTGAGACTACGTTTATGGAGGTTAATTGGAGTATTAGTTATGTGTGAAAACATCTAATAATTATTTGTGAGAAACCAGATAATATGCCTGGGAATTTATAAAACTGGAAACAACTCAATAAACATCTAAAAGGACAAGGGGAGTAATGTCTTTAGGAAGGTCTTCCAACCAAATCCGAATCCCCAACATGATAGTTTCATCAAAAAGAAAAAAAATTACAAAGTTAATGTCTTTGGCCTTTTTAGCAAGAACATCAGCCACAACATTACAAAGTATTTCAACATGATAGTTTCATCAAAAAGAAAAAAAAAAATGATAGAATTCAAAAAACTGGAAATCAGCAACAAGAAAAATGAGATCATCAACGATATTCCCATATGAAGAAAAACAACTAGACCCTTGAGAAAGAGCATTAATCACCATCGATGAATCACCTTCAAAAATAACTTTCCGAAGTCCAAGTTCACTTGCAAACCGAACCGCTCTGCGACAAGCTAATGCCTCCAATTCATTCACAGTTTGAGTTAGAGGAATGGGCATGGATAGAGCTCCAATCACTTCACCACGCCAATCATGGACAATGACCCCAATGCCTGCCAAGTTCAAAAATTTGAAGACCGTTGCATCTAAATTCACTTTGTACTGCTCAGCTTATGGAGGACGCCATTCTCATTTCAATGTCTATTCAATAAGTTTGTTGAAAATGCACTAGTGTGAGTTTGGATAGCACGTTTTGCGCTATCGACTGGTCTACGTTTCATTTCTGTGGGTTCATGGGCATTGTTCATAGGACCTGCAACTTGGGAAAAATGCAAAGGGTCTCACAGCACTATTCACATATTTAAAACTTATTTTGCTGCAGTGTTTTCAGTTTTCAGCAATAAACGGTATCCAAACAGATCCTTAGTTGATTAATAATTTTAAAAAAAAAAATCCAAAAGAAGATTACACTAATAATTTGAAAAAAAAAAAAAAAAAGCTACCATAAAATATTTAGTGCTATTATAATACATATGCATTAATAATACCACTCAGTAATTATCATTATATGCATAATAACTAAGAATAAGCATAATAACTATGTATCACAAGCTAAGAATCCTGTACCTTAATTGACACCCCTCATGCACAAAGTATTTGGAGATATAAGAGGAAAATGATTCAAGCTATACCACAACAATTGGTATAAATGGGACTCCACTAGCCTCTAGGAAGGCAGCTGTTGCCAGAATGCCCTCAATGAATGAGAGACAATCTACTGCAGCTTGGCAGAATTTACAGGGCTAAGCATCTGTGATCTGTCCTAATATTTCTTGTTGATGGACAGGTTTTATATATGCATGACTGTATGACTTAAATGTACTCTGTCTTCTTTCCATTATTTTGTCCAAACTCTTGAACTTTCTCTTGCGAGCTTGGGACTTAAAAGCTGTTTTGATTGCATGAATGTGTCCTATTGTTGGTCTTCTGGCCTGTCGGAACTTGGTAGTACTATTCTGCATAAATTGAAGATTTTGCCAATAAAGTTATCTCTATGTTGAAGATCATTTCTCATGGTGAAGCACATGTTGACATATCATAGGGAGACTCCTTTTTTCCTGATGGATTAATGTCCGATTTGAGACTTGAACATTGGACCTTGCCATTTTGAAAGTTTTGGATTACTTTTGAAAGAGGGGTATATGTTTTTTAAATATGAGGATTTTGGGCTCATAAAATCTTTGGCGAATTTAATTCAAATCTAAATATTTATCCTTTTTATATCATCTAATCAAAATATTGGGATTTAAACTCCCCAACCCAAATTCCCCCCCGGCCCAAATTAAAGTTAATAAGGAATTAATATTGAACTAAATAGTTACACTTATACTCACTAGTATTGAATGTTTCATTTTAAAATAAAAGTTTCAGAATATATTATCAAAATGCATCGAAATTTCTCCAAAGCCAAAAAAATTTACAGAACAAGATAAGAGAGATTTTTATTTTTAAAGTGATTTTATATATAATGGAATGTCATTATGTACAATGAATTGGATAATGGATGGGCATAAATTTAAAGATATTTATCTCAAGAACTTTACTCTTATCTGCCATAAATCGTCGTAAGAGTGGCATCGCAAATGGAGATTCTTATTTGATCCTGTTGAGCAGGCTCACAATTTGAAGCAATTTGCCTTTCGGTGAATGCAGGTTGCTTAGGAAAGGGAAGATCCACGATATCACTATTAAGCATCGAAATAACAGTAGAGATAGTAGGCCTATCTCTTGCCATTTCTTGTACACATAGCAATCCCACATGTATGCATCTCAACATCTCCATTCGAAAGCAAGGATCCCATATTGCTGGTTCGATCAAAGCCATACTATTGCCATCATTCCACAATTTCCATGCCTGAAAGATAACAAGTGTGAAAGACAAAAATCGGGATGTATAATCTTTTTGGTAGTTACCAATTGGGGCTTTGAATAAAACGGACAATCAATCAGATAGACTTACAAATCCTACAAGGCTCAAGTAGTACTGTTCATCATTGTAAAAGCTAGTGTTTTTTCTCCCACTAACAATCTCTAGTATCAACACACCAAAGCTAAAAACATCTGATTTCACTGAAAAAAGTCCTTGCATTGCATATTCAGGAGACATATATCCGCTGCATTTAAACATTGAAACACATCCTCATCATTTGACTATTTAAGCACAAAAAGTGGTGTTATTGTATTTTTATTTATTTTATAACAACTTAAATTTAAATTCAATAAAGCACTTACTATGTCCCAATAACCCTTTTAGTATTAGCTTGATTTTCAATGCCATCGAAAATTCTAGCAATTCCAAAATCCGATATTTTTGGATTCAAGTCTTCGTCTAACAAGATATTACTTGCCTTTAGATCTCTATGAATAATCTTCATTCTAGAATCCCTATGAAGGTATAGCAGACCTCGACCAATTCCTTCAATAATGTTGAAGCGTTTTTTCCAATCAAGGAGTCTTTGGTTGAGTGGATCTAAATGGATAGTGACAAGAAAAAAATTACAAAGGAAGGTTAAATTTGTTTGGAAAGAAAATATACAAATTTGGAGGTCAAGAGTTCAACATATTAACGATATAGAAAGTTATTCCCTAATGAGCCTAAAAGGCAGAGAATCTAAATGTACTAACCAAAAACAATTGCGTCCAAACTTTTGTTTGGCATGTACTCATAGATCAACACCTTTTCTTCTCCCTCAGTACAATAGCCAAGAAGTCTAACAAGATTTTGATGTTGGAGTTTAGAAATCACCACCACCTCATTCATAAATTCTTCAAGCCCTTGTCGAGAGGATGTTGACAGTCTTTTCACTGCTATTTCCTGTCCATCATGCAATTTTCCCTTGCAAAACAAACAATGAATCTGAGCACTTATCTGTATGATTTGAAGAGGAACCAATGAAGTCTACAAGAGCAACCATTACCTTATAGACTGAACCAAAGCCACCTCTCCCAAGCATATTAGATACATGAAAGTTGTTTGTTGCAGTTGCCACTTCTTTCAAACTGAAAACTGTCAGCTCATTGAGTTTAACATCGTTCAAGTAGTCAAGCAGCAAGCTCTTCCTGCTTTTAATTTTTCTTGCTGTTACAAATTCTAAAAGTAAGTAATCTGTTGATGAAATAGTCAAAGCTTCACTTACTTATCTCCTGAATTTGTTACCAATAAATAGTGAGTTTATGCAAAACAGAAATATAAGATTACAAAAATTAATCACAGAGAGAACACAAAGGTTTATATGGTTCAGCTTTAGGCCTATTTCCATGGGCTGTCTAGGAGAAAGTTTCACTAAGAAAAAAGGGATCTCACAAAACCCGTATTCTAAATACACCCTAGGAGCTTTCTTTCACCACAGCAAGCACACCACATGAATTCATAATTCTCAAAACCTGATGTTCCAGATACCAAAGTTGATAGGTTGCCCAACCCGACCCATGCACAGTCATAGTGACAAAGACTAAAGTCATGTGCGCTCTTCTAAACTAAGGTTGGAAGAATTTGTATATGAGTAATTTGTGTTTGCACATATTGTGTGCAATAGGCCTTTTCCTTTGTATATAGATATACGTACCTCAACCTCACGTAAAGAAAAAAATAATTATATAATTGTCATAGTCAGAAAGTTCAGCATTCCAAATACCACTTGAATTGATTTGTATAAAGCAAATATACGTAGTATAAGGACTATTTTGTATAAAAAGAAAAGGGACCATATAATTGTCAAACTCGGCAACTTGGTATTCCAAATACCACTTGCATGGCAAGTGGTTCACCCAATTTTAAAGAAAAGTCAGGCCGCTGTCAACATAATAGACATAGTACCTCGCTTTTTAGCAGTCCACCTCCATAAGTAGCATGCCGTGCTGGCAATGGCAATCACTCCAATAATCAGTGTAATTCTGATGATTACTTTCAAATATCTCTCTTTGTCTGTGTATCAAACAAGTTCAAAGTACTGCTAAGTCACATTTAATTGATGATATTTTATCAAAATCATTTTTAATCTATGAGACTTGCTGGACTGTTAATTTTGGACAATTTATAATACTTAAAAATCTGATCAATGGGTTCTAAGAAAAGAATATATTTCAAGAGAGATAGCAGCTCTGCATTTTTTTTTCCCCTAGTTATAATGTTTTTCAAACAGTCCATTTTCAGGAGGCTTACAAATAAGCTGACATTGTTGCAGGGCTGTAGGTGGGAAGATCAATAGTCCTAAGACTTATCCATATATATATGATATATGATGGCTTTAGGAAGTAGTAAAGTTCTGACAGCTGAAGTAAATAAAAACATTGAAATCTTGTTGCATTTATATTATATCACCGAGTAAACAAACAACTGGACTGACTGCTAGATGATCAAAAGCATAAGATTATGCAAAACAAACTGTGACAGAAAACAAAATGACTTACTGAATTCGGAATAGGCCAGACGAATATATATATCTGATCCATGAATGGAGAATTTCCTTAGGTCAATTAAGTTTCCACTCCATGACATACAACCAATTCCAGCATCATGTGCATAAGCTACACAAGCACAGTTCTCCAAGCACTGCTTTCGACAACTCTCTTTAGCCCCATATAACCTCTCCATAAAGTCTGGCACTTTGTACATCTTCAATTTCAAGAACCCATCTGCTTTTCCTTCTTCACCACTATTATTCACCCTTTGACACTGCAATGCTGCCCTCCTAATACACCCACTTGTCCAATTTCCTCTGTTCCATTCCTCAATAATCTTTGGCTCAAACCCTCTAATACAGCTACAGATTGGTTTCCTCTGCGAATCACAGCTTCCAAATGCACCACAAGTGCCATAAACATCACACTCATCTTTTGGTGCTAACCCCACAACCTTCCAATCCTCCTTGCTATCATCCCAATATGTCTGCACTAGGTTTCCTTGTGAATTCAACACAAATTTTGATAAAAGTAACTCATTCGCATAATCAAAAGTTGAATAAACTGTACCTTCTTTATCATCTACCACACTAAATCCATTATGATATTCTGGATTCCAGTCAGGTTCACCAATAAAGATCTGACCATTCCATGGACCACTCCGCCAGTATGGACGACCATCTTTCCATATGAAAGCTTCAGGAATGCTCCCTGGAGCCATGCCTAAAGAGAAACTTCCAATGGATGGATCAGAAGGGCTTTTCCATGATGTATACTGTACTGTCTGATTTGTCCTTAAACTGATACTAAGTTTCATCTTTGGCAAGAATGTATTAGAGGGATGTTGGAAACTCTCCCATATGATTTTCCCTCTAGTGTTTTCTCGCAAGACGAGGTTCCCTGAATCCGAAAGGTGGAAATTTGAATTGGCAACACAGTTTGTAACATTTGATGACCAAAGAATCTCCTTTTGTCCATCTAATACTACAAGATTGCCGTCCTCTGATATAGTAAGTACCCCAGAAGAATCCTTGAGGGGTTTCTCTCTGTTTGCTACCCATACGACAGTGAATACAGATATTCTATTATACCATATTCCAAGGTAGCGATTAGTAGAATTTACTGGGCTAAAGAATCCCAGTTTGAAAGCACTCCCATTGGAGATTATGTAGTCTGGGTCTCTGATGGATTGTGGAGATATAATGGTGTCTCTAGCAACGCCTAAGTTTAAACAAAGGCAACAAAAGACAGACAAAAAGTTTATCTTGCTAAGTAGTTCCATAGCTTGTTAGAAACTACTGGTTTGTTTGAGTGCAGAATAGGGACTCCGTCTTTATCTAACAAGTAACTGTTGTTTGTTTTTTATGCTGCCCCAGACTTGAATGAGTCCAACAACCAATAAATTACTTCATGTCACAAAAACCAATGAGATATGCTACAACCATGAAAACAACATTTTTAGAAACTATTGGGTAGAAAATTCTTGCTATCTTTATTTGGGTAAACTATTTATATAATTTATTTATTTATTAATAATGGCTAATCATATCAACAATTTGTATAATATTTTGTAAAAAAGTTTGTAATTTTAACATTTTTCAAAATTAAGTGTATTTGTTCCTAAAGAGATAGTAATTAATAATACTTAAAATAATAGCTACTTATTTTTCATCCAAAATAAAAAATAAAAAATTAGTTGCTTATCTCTCATTGACTACAGTTTAGAAGTTTCTAATGCCATTGGAGCTCCAGAATTACATAAATATTATATTAATGCTATTAAAGTGTGTGCATAAGTTTCATTTGTGGCATTTTGTGGAGTGGTGTCAATCTCTCCAATTCTTAATATTTTTATACTTAAAGATCATTTTTTCTTCTTAATTTTTTGGGTGTTTCTAATAAAAAACTAGCAAGAATTATTAATTTTTTTTTTCTTAACCTTAGGAAATCTTCTTTAGAAAATAAGAATGCCCCATTTTTTGTCTTTAAATGCTTCCATGGTAAGCGGTAACTTGAGAAGAAATGTTGTGTAACACCCCAACCTTTATAAAATAAAATAAAATAAATAAAAAGGGTTTTGGCAATATAATTTAAGTGAGTGTAGTTTTGTAAATCTACTCCTAAGATATTTGTATTGAGTGGTCCAAAACCTGCCACCCCTTATATCCACATGTTATCTCCATCTCACCCTCCTAGCCCCTCTTCTCTCTCTCTTTTCTACTGGTTGATCGAACCATCTCCTCTCTCTCTGACTTTCACACTTCACTTCATCACCAAATTCGACACTTAGGGCCATTTGATACGTGTGTTTAAACAACAGTTTTCATTTTCTTAGAGTGAACATTTATGTGTAAATCAAATAAAGCGCATATATGGAAAAAAGAAAATTATTTCTTTTAATATGTACAACAATTTTATGTTTACGGTTATGTTAATGTTTTAATTTTTTTCAACAGATAATTAATAATGCATATTTAGTAAAATATGGTACATATATAATATATTATGCACTCTGATGAATATGATTTGACATATTTCAAGAAAAGTATGTTTCAAATTTTGGAAGAAAAATCTGGAAATAGAGGAAAGGTGCTAATTCAACTACAAAGTCGTAGGCACATACAATTACAAGCTAAGTATCAGGTAAGGGTGGTAATTTTTATCCATATTCTTAAACCCGCCCATTACCCCCCTTGTTTGGATAAGTCTTAACCCAACCCATTTGAGTATTTGGATTAAATGGATAAAGACTCATTTGGTTATTTAATTAGATGGGTCTAAATGGATAAATCCACTAAACCCATCTAAAATTTATAATTAAATAAACCCACTAAACCCTTCTAAAATCTAAAAACTTAAATAAACACTAGATTTCTAAGCCCAAAGCCCTCAGTCTTAGTCTCCCTCATATTTTCTCAGTAGCCAAACACTTTCCCTTAGATTTTCTCAGATTTTCCAAGCCCAGCCCCAGACCTTGACCCAGACTTCGATCTAGGCCCAGCCCCAAACTCAACCCCAGCCCTCCACTGCCTTGACAGCGCATGCTGGTCCCACGACGAGATCGTCGCGCTGATCTACTCCTACAGTAACGCACGAAGCTGCAGAAAGCGAGATCCCTACCCGTTTCGAGGTTTATCTCCTCCTGGGTCCATTTCAAGCACATGGACACCATGTAGAAAGGTCCTTCGGCTAAGTCTCGAGTCAACGACTCCGATAGCAACGAAAACGACAACAACAACGACGAAGGGCTCGACGTTGAGAACGACGAAGAAGATCAGGATTTGTACAAAGAGTTTAAGAATGGAGGGTCGAACACGAGGCACATGAGTTTTTTTTTTTTTTTTTTTTTTTTTTTTTACTTTTCATTTTTCTAGTTTTTCTGTTTGGTTGTCGAGAAAGTTTTGAGAAAATTGGGGAAAAACTGTATTTCAGAGTTTAGACTAAAGTTCAAGTTAGTTCTATGAGTATTTGTTTGTTTGCTTAAAAGATTGTTTGATTAGCTAGGTATTGGTCTGGGTGAGGAGAAGTTTTGTTTGGTTTGTGAGAAAGTTTGGGAAAATAAATGAAAATGAAGTGGTTGATGTTGTTATAAAGCTAAAAGATTTTAATCCGATTTTCAAGGTCCTGTTTGGTTTATGAGAAATTTTGTTGTTGCTAACTTAATGGGAAAATCTAGTAACAAGTTTTTTATTTATTTGGGTCATATTAGGTTAAATGGGCGGGTTACTAATTAAATGGGTTGAGCGGATAATGGATAATTAATTTATATATAAACGGGTCATATATGGATAAACGGGTAATTACACACCCAACCCACCTATTTGCCACCCCTAGTATCAGGCAAAAGTAATAAAATATATGGACCACCTCGGATGACATGCCACAACTACAAATAATTCAACAATGCTCTATAAGGGAAAGAGATCATTTGTAAGAGGCAATTACCAAATATTCTAGTGGCTAAGGTGATTTTGGAAAAATAAATATGGTAAGGGTGTTTGGTGGTTTGAGGAAACCATCATATGTGAGAATAAGAATCACAATGACGTTGGAAAAATAGCGTGAAGTGAATAAGAAATTGATATTTTCCATGTTCACTTGAAAATATTATTAAAAAATGTGAAAATCTTGAGTCCCACATAAGAAAGGAAAAAGATAATATATGAGTTTATATGCTCATGAGTTGGACATTGGGTTGGGCTTTTGGCATAGGTGGACTAGGCCTACTTGTCCAAATAATAATATTTTATTATTTTAATTTTTGAGTCAGTTAGTCTGTGCACAATAGTTATTACTAAAACAGAGGGTTAGTTCAGTAATGTATAATTTTTTATAGTCCCTCATTCATAAAAACTACCTTTTAAGAAAACTCACCCAGTGAGAATATTTTGTGCATTTCATTTTGTGTCAAAGAGAGAGAAAGAGACATTGAGTAGTTCGCAGAACACAACCTTGTGTGCTTTATTTTCGTGTTGTAGATCATTTTATCCTGGAAGGTAGACGTCCGTGAGTCTCAAAGCACCACAGTGATTATGTGAGGGGCGAAATCTACTTTAAGGAGATTGTGTCAAACACAAGACTTGATCTAAATCATTCATCCTTCATGTATTTGGTCTGTGAGTTTTTAATTATTTGCAAATTTCTTCTTATATGTATACAATATCTATTTATTGCGTTTGTCTATTACATCAATTTGTGTTATTATTTATATTTAGATTTGTATATTGTTTCTTTTGCTTTATTACAAAAGTAAATTGTTAAAATATATCCAACAATCTTAAGAGCATCCGTAGCAGCTGTTGCAAAAATTATGTCATTTTACCACACCAAAGGCCTGCTTTATTATTTTACCACTTCATTTTACAACATCGTATTTATCAGATGTTTTATTATTCAATTCTATACATTAAAATAATATTTACTACACATTAAAATAATATATTATCTCATTCCCATTATCATCAACAACAGCCACAACATCAATGGCACAACCACCAGCCACCAATGTCCACTACCGCAACAACACCTCTATTGCAAACCAACCACCACAATTACTCATCAATATCAGATCAACCCAAATTGCAGCCAAAAAAAAAAAAAAAAAAAACCCACAACCAGAGAGAGGTAGAGTGAAAGGCGGACAGAAAGGAGAGGGAAGAGGGTGAGATCGACGGCGACCTCGGGTTGAGATCACCTACCAAACCCAAACCTATCACCGGCTAAACCCACTTTCAAGCTCACACTGCCAAGCACCACCTTCAACCACCAAATCCACCAACCACTAGCCGCTGTTAAAACCCATCTCCACCGAGCCTAATGTCGTAGCGACGTTCTTGAAGGCGATGGTCGGCGATGGTCGGCGATGGTCTCCACAGAGCATAGGTCTACGGTGGTTTATGGTTTTGGTTTGTGGTTGTGGTCTCAAGTAATGGATCTGTGGGCTGAGTTTGATTTGTAGTGGGAGTGGTTATGGGTTCCGATAGAGTGGTGGGTTTACTACAAGTTTTTTGGATTTAAGTTTTGTTGACAGATTGGGTTTTGTTGCTGTGGATTTGGCTGAGTTTTGTGGCCAATGATAGTTGTGGGTTAAGATATGGTGGTGCCGTGGTGGGTTTGTTGGGTTTTTTTGGATTTGGGTTTTGTTGCTGAGGTGGTGGTTGTGGTTGGCTGAGGTGGTGGTTATGGAGGATGACGATGATTGCCCGGCGCCGCTGCTGCCTTCTTCTTGCTCGCGTCCGATTGTGAGAAGAGGAAGAACACGAGTTGGGAACTTGGGAGAGAGAGAGACAGATTCTGAGAAGGGAGAGAGAAAATCAAATAAAGAAATGAAAGGAGAGAGAAAAGTCGAATAAAATAATATTTTTCAGTTTACCATTTGTGTCCGTACCCAGGGACGGAGCTAGACTTTAGATTTAGGGGGGGCAAAAAATACATTAAAAAAATTTCTTGACTTGTAACTAAATGAGACTATCTTATAAAAATTAATGTTACCATTAGTTCATTTCGTTATTTATTTAATTAATTTTCCAATATTTCATCAATTTCAAACCTTATAGCTCTACTGATTAAGAATTAAAAAAAAAAATATGTAAACAAAGACAAGATAAGAAAAGCCCATACCTCAAATGCTTTTCCAAAAAAGCAAAAAAAATCCTCAAACATTTCAACTTTCAAGTTAAACCAATTTAACCAGTTAAATATTATAAGTATTTCCTTAAAATTAAATAGCCACACACGTAGCCCACAAACTTATCAAGTCAAATAGTTGCATTCCCTTAAAAATTAATAGCCACACACGTAGTCCTCTTAGTAACACACTCAATAGCTTATGGCCACACACAAAAAAGAGCTAAGAGTGAACAAGAGTAGTCTAAGTACAAATTCTTTGTCTCTCTTAAATAAACATTCTAAACAGAGAAGAGTGAGTGACTTTCTAGATATTACAGTGTCTGATAAATTTCTTTGAGTTGCCTCCTCATTCCTCAAGAACAACGCAGAGTGGGATGCCAAAGAGGCTTTTTTTTTTTTTTTTTTTTTTGTTTATTTTTTATATCTCACAGTTCAAGGATTTGTTACTTGTTTTTGGGGATTTTGCTTGTTTGTTTGTGGAGAGGCCATCAACTAAAGTGATGGACTTTTTTTCTTTTTCTATTTTTTTTTTTATTTTTTTATTTTTTTAATTTTGGTTGGTTTTTAAGGGCCAATTTGTAAATTGCTGGGGAGAGGGGCCAAAAGTAATTATCTTAGACTTAAATGTTAAAAAAATTCAGAATGTATATATTACTATGATTAAAAGAAAAAAAAAATCTAGGGGGGGCCACTGCCCCTAGTCAATGAACAGCTCTGTCCCTATCTGTACCGTTGCAAATTTGCAACGATACAGACACAAATGTAAAATTTTAGCGCATATAAAATATTTTATGGGAGATATTTTTTGTGTTTAGTGTGATAAATGTGTCAAATATTTGACATTTAGCATATTTATTGTATCTACTGAGTGCTCTAAAGCAGATTTTTTTATATTTTAATTTATTTTTGTGATTTACGTGAAAGGAATTTTGTATCGGTTGAAAAACGCTAAATCGGCAACTGTGTAGTCTGCGCAAAACTTGGAAAGACTGGAGCTGTGTTTACCGCTTAGCATAAATATCCACTTGGTTTATATTATAAATTAATTTATGAGCTTCAAAAGTTCACGTGTTTGACTGTGCTGGTAATTTTGATTTTTCAAGACTATCCATATTCTTTAATTATATTATATAATATTAGGATATTTGTCTTACTTGAATCATTGTTTGGCTGGGGTTTGTTTTCATTTGTTCAGTCTTTGTACGAATTGTGCCTGCTCTGTGTCTTAGATTTTTTCTAAGCATTTGATAAAGCTGATTTCGTGCTTGACAATGTCGGTGGTTTTGATTATATAATATAATATTAGGCTTATTTTGTCTCTTACGGTTCATTGCTTAGCTGGGTTTTTAAGGGCGAGGTTGGTAGAGTTGTTAAAGAAGTCATTTTCGGTTTTTAAATAACATAATATATATTTTCATATATTTTTTTATTGGTATATATTTTAAAAAAATATAAATAATATTACTTAAATTTTTCTACCAAACGGGACTTTGTTTATTGTGTTTGCAGTGCGCTTGCTTAGTTCACGTAGTTAGCGTTACTTTCTATTTTGCACGGTATCGTTTGAAAGTAAATATTTATATTTATTTCTTAAACTTGGTTGGTCTTGAGGATTCAATTTGTTTGAATTTTGTTGAACACAGATGTTATACAAAATCGTTGTGAATCTTATTGTGACTCAAACCAACATGAACCTTTTTGCGGTGATTTCTAAAGTGAACTTGGTAAGAGGAAATACTAAGAAATGGTGGGTGGACACTAGAGCTACTTGTCATGTATTTTCAGAAAAGAAAATGTTTTCTACATACAATCCTGTGGGTTATGGAGAAAAAAATTTCATGAGAAATTCTTCAACCTCTAAGATTGAAGGAATTGGAAAGGTTGTGCTCAAAATGACTACGGACAGGTTTCTTACTTTGAAAGATGTACTGCATGTGCTAGAAATTCAAAAGAACTTTGTATCTAACTCATTGTTGAGCAAGAATGGTTTCAAGTTGGTTTTTGAGTCTAATAAATTTTCACTCTTTAAGAGTGGAATGTATATGGGTAAAGGATATTTGAGCAATGACTTGTTTAAGATGAATGTAATGACTGCTTTTCCTACTATTGATAATAATAAGAGTACATCTTTTGTTTACATGCTTGAATTATTTAATATTTGGCATGGTAGATTGAGTTATGTTAATTATTATACTTTAGATAGATTGATAAATTTAAATTTATTTCCTAAATTTAAAATTGATTTTAATCATAGGTGTGAAATTTGTGTGAAAGCTAAGATGACTAGAACATCTTTTAAATCAATTGAAAAAAGCATTGAACCTCTAGAATTAATACATAGTAATTTATGTGACATGAAAGTTGTACAAACTAGAGGTGGTAAGAAATATTTCATCACTTTCATAGATGATTGCACTAGATACTGTTATGTGTACTTGTTAAGGAGCAAGGATGAGATAATTGAGGCATTCATTCAATATAAGAATGAGGTTAAAAATCAACTCAACAAAAAGATTAAGGTTCTAAGAAGTGATAGAGGTGAGGGATATGAATCACCTTTTGGTGAGTTCTGTTTACAGTATGGTATTATTCATCAAACCACTGCACCTTATTCACCTCAGCAAAATGGAGTTGCTAAGAGGAAAAATAAAACCTTGAAGGATATGATGAATGCGATGTTGTTAAGTTCCGGTTTACCGTAGAACTTGTGGGGGAAGCCATTCTTTCCGCCAATTATATTCTAAATAAATTGCCTAAAAAGAAAACCAAGAAGATGCCATATGAATTATGGAAAGGTAAAATGCCTTCCTATCAATTCTTAAAGGTGTGGGGGTGTTTGGCAAAGGTGGTTGTCCCTATTCCTAAAAGGATAAAGATAGAATCAAAATTAGTGGATTGTGTTTTCATTGGTTATGCTCATAGTAGTAGTGCATATCGGTTTCTAATTCATAAATCTAACATTCCTGACATGAATGTGAATTAAATTATTAAATCAAGGAATGCAGTATTTTTTGAAGAAATATTTCCTTACAAATCCACACAAGTATCAAGTTCTTTTAAGAGAAACTTTGAGTCTACATCTAGTACCTTTCATGATCAAGAGTTGATGGAAGAGAGGAATGAGGTTGAGCCTAGATGTAGTAAGAGGGCTAAAACATCAAAATCGTTTGGTCCGAATTTTCTAACTTATATGTTAAAAGATGAACCTCAAAGCTTCAAGGAAGCTATTTCTACACCTGAGATGCCTTTTTGGAAAGAAGCTGTCAATAGTGAGATTGAATCCATCTTACAAAATCATATATGAGAACTAGTAGATCTTCCACCAGGTTGTAAACCTCTAGGATATAAATGGTAAAGAAGTTTGAGTAATTCTATCTCACAGGGTTGAGATAGAGAGAAGACTTCTATATCTTATATATAATTAATTACAGAATGCTTCTAGTCCATTTTATGGACTTGTACAGGATGGCTAGAATCAAGTAAATATACAACAAATATGGAATACCACAATTTTAGCTTTCCTAGAATAGATAGAGTGATATGCGCCTCTATTTAATAATGCTAGAATCATGGAGGAGCCTTTTTTACTACAGCTGTAATCACAGTGCATGATTTGTTGGTCTGCTCATTGCTAGGATCATGCTCTATGGGTGTAATTCTATCACTCCCCCTCAAACATGGTCGTGGATGAGGACAAAGGCCAAGTTTGACACGCAATGACTGAAATTGAACTTTTGACAAAGGCTTGGTAAATATATCAGCAAGCTAATTTGAAGATGAAACAAACTGAGTTAGCAATGCTCCAAGTGCCACATGTTCTCTAATATAGTGGTAATCCAATTCGATGTGTTTTGTTCTAGCATGGAGAATTGGATTGACAGAAATATACAAAGCACTTAGATTATCACAATGCAGAATAGGCATTTGAGGCTGTGGAATGCCTAGGTCACGTAGAAGGAAAGAGAGCCAAGTAATTTCAGTTGCAGTAGAGGCCATGGACCTATTCTCAGCCTCAGCACTAGATTGAGCCACAATGACTTGCTTCTTTGCATTCCATGATATGCAATTGCTGCCAAGAAAAGTGCAAAAGCCTGTAGTGGATCTTCAAGTGGTTGGACATCCAGCCCAATCTGCATCGAAGAACCTATAAAGGTTTAGAGTGCTCTCAGCTAGAATTTTCATCCCAAAGTGAGCTGTTCCTTTAACATACCGCAAGAGCCGTTTGACAAACTGAAAGTGTGCCACTGTTGGAGATTACATAAATTGGTAGACATGGTTGACACTATAAGCAATGTTTGGTCTTGTAAAAGTAAGGTATTGGAGTCCACCTAAAAGACTTTGAAATTTGCTAGGATCAGAAAATAGCTTAAAGTTATGTGAGAGATGTCTACCTTTGCAAGGCATGGGTGTGGAAATAGGTTTGCAAGAACTCATGTTAGCTCAAGCTAAAAGATCCAACGCATATCGATGCTGGGACAAGAAAAGACTATGTCCAACCTTATGAAATTCAATGCCGAGAAAATGGTGAAGGAAGCCAAGATCTTTAATTGAAAACTGTTGAGCCAGCTGATTTATGAGTCAATTAATACAATTTGGGTTGTCACCAATGACTACCATGTCATCTACATATAGTAGTAGTATAAGAACTCCCCCTGAAGAATCGCAGATAAACAAATTGGGGTCAGTGATGCTGCAATAAAACCCAAGATGGAGGAGGAAGTTACTAAGTCGATCAAACCAAGCTCTAGGAGCTTGTTTGAGACCATAGAGAGCTCGACTTAGCTGAAAAACATGTGTTGGGCAAGTAGGACTATCTCTCATTGCACGTCTTATATAGAGGACGAATCTGGAGCCAATCAATTCGCTTTGAAACTCCAGAAAGGAATTACAAATGAGATTAATCTCATTCGAATTCCAAAGTAGCCTTCAACCGTTGGATTTATGTCACCTCGTGAAAGAGCCCTAATTAAAGCGCGCCTCATGTATCGAAACGACAGAGATGTGGCTGGGATAGATTAAAAGAATACTCATAGCCAAGAACGCGCCTCGAGCAAACGAAGAGACTCTGGCATTAATGGAAGGTAAGGCTTGGGAAACCGTGACAGAGGCTCGATGACACCAAAACCCTCCTGTCCGTCCGAGGAGCTGAACAGCAGGATTTTGAGGGGCTATTGTGGGAGGAAAAAGACTAATAGGCCCGTTTGAATATCTATACTAGGCCAGGGGCCTAGTCCATGGAAAGACCCCTTCTCGACCATGGAAAATCCTCCTCGGATGGATATAGCCGAGGGTAAAAGGGGTAACAGATCATGAATGGCAAAATTCCAAACCGTTCCACAGGGTAGGGAAAGCACGAAAGTAGAGAAAAACGACAGAAAGAACGAAAGCGTAGAAGGGAAGGCATCCTTTATTGTATTCAGTGCCTTGTGCTTGACACAACCATACTTCTCTGTCCTTACAACCACTTCCAATAACTGGAGGTAAAGGCGGATGGGACAAGTACCTACCCTGGGGACCCCAGTCAGGAAGAGGAAAATGACTATAAAAGGGGAGTAAAAAGAAACAAAAATGGGATCCCCAACACACCGGAAGCACCAGGAAAAGCTCCTCGGATTCAGCCGAGGACCAATTCTATCTGGTAAGCTTGGCCCACGAGGAACGCCATAATGGTTGTTGTCCATACACTAAAGCCCAGCTTTTTGGTCCACTCTCTACAAATTCATTGTATTGGGCTCGCTAGTTAAAGGTATCATGCATCTTGGGCTTGGCCTGAAAAGCGCGGCCCTACACTACATATTACCACAAAATGATTATTTAAAAGTACACATAAGCTAACCATAAGCTAGCGATCGTGATGTTACTTGCCTATATCTAACAAATTCTTGGATGGAGCTCTTTTTCCAAAAGGATTTTACTTTCCTTCAGATCTCTATGAATAATTCTTAATCTAGAATCCCAATGAAGAACAGACCTTGACCAATTCATTCAATAATGTTGAAGCCTTTTCTCCAATCTAACAGTTTTTCTTTGTGTGGATCTAATGAATTTAGAGAAAAGAAACAAAAGAAAGAAAGTGAGGATTAAAATTACAATGTGAATGAACATGAACTTTACAAAAGAAGTTCATTTAGTGGAAGTCATCAGAAAGCTTTGTTTGAATTGAAGTACCAAGACAAAGAAGATTGTTCCATTGTCTCCTAATACACTAATAATATCTCTATGAATAAAATAAAGTAAAAAATGTAAAATAATTTTATTATAATTAAGAATTGGGAAGTCTTTTTACTCTAATATTTAGCCCATCTTAAAATTTTCTCTATAAACAGACATCCAATCATTGACTAGATAGATATTCAAATTATTAGACAAGAAACTCTAGAAGAGCAACTCTGTACACAGGACCAAATCCACCTTCCCCATGCTTGTTAAATTCATGGAAGTTGTTTGTTGCACTTGCCAGCTTTTGACAATCGAATAGTGGTAGCTCCTAGACCTGGACTTCAACTTGGTTTAGATAGTCTCCAAGCTGGTGGATATACAAAATGGTTACAAGTGTCTCTTTATCAAAGCCCAAAACAATAAAATGTTTGAAAACATCTAATAATTTTCAGACTTAATTAAAAAAAAAAACATGAAAATAAAAAGAACAGCCACACGTTTGAAGTAAAAAAAAATAGAGGTCAAGAATCTGAACATTAAAAAAAAAAAAAAATGCCAAAATTAAACGACTATTTTTGGTTACAAACCTTAATTATATTAGGTTTCTCAAAAAAACCTTAATTATATTATTATTAATTTATTAATTTATTACTATATTATTAATTATTATGTTATAAATGAATATTACAATAGCAAGTCATAAAAAAGCACTTATAACTCACAAAATGATTACCATTTGTATGTTATTAAATTTCCTAACCATTCCCATTCCAATGAGTATTCAATAATTTTGTTAAAAAAGCATTAGTTGACTAATAATTAAAAAAAGGGTAAACTACGTTTTTGGTCCTTATCATATACACCATATTTCAATTTGATCTCTAACCTTTCAATTGTGTCAATTTGGTCTTTACCTTTTCAGTACCATGTCAATTTAGTCCTTGCCGTTATCTTTTGAATGAAAATTGATGACGTGTCTAATAGCTAAAATAAAAAAATGAGCTTCCATTGATGTGAGAATAAGCTAAAATTTTATTTTGGCTATTTGCCATGTCGGCAATTTTCATCTAAGATATAACGGCAGAGACTAAATTGACACGACACTAAAAGGTTAGGGATCAAATTGACACAATTGAAAGGTTATGGGTCAAATTGAAATATAGTGTAAAGGATATGAACCAAATATGTAGTTTACCCTTAAACAAATAATCAAAAGAAGTTTGAACTAATAATTTAAAAACATAAACCAAAAAAATTAGTGTCATTATAATACATAAGTGTTAATTTCCTTCAATAATGCCACTTGGTAATTATCATTAAAAGCATAATAACTAAAATTACAAAATAATAATAATAATACCAAAAACATTCCTTTGAGTCTTTGACAATAGAGTACCTATTAAATACCAAAAAAAAAAAAAAAAAAATCAAAAGGAGAGATGACTCATTACAAGAATAAAAGAAAAGAAAAAACCACAAAAACTATTTAGTCCACATTGGTCCATTTCGGTCTTCTTTGATATATTCAGTCCAATTTGGTCCAATTCAATCCATCTAAGAAAAAGCCCTCACAAAGTGGAGTACTCTTCCGCTCTCCAAAACCCTTTCCTTTCCTCCCTCTTCACTCTTCTCTCCAATTTATGGAAGGGAATGGAAGTGAAAACCTTGAGACAACAAAATGAGCTTTCTCCATTAAAAAACCAATCTCAATTATTACTACATTTCCTCAACACAGATAATGAGTGAGTGAACCATGTTCCCATATTTGTCCATGTGCGTGTTAACTTTTGTTGTTCTTAATTAGCCTTTATTAGTAATAGACTTCAATTTACTACTGATATATACGATTTTTGCTTTTTGTTGTTGTTGTTGTTTTTTTTTGTTTTGTTTTGTTTTGTTTTGTTTTGTTTTGTTTTTTTGTTTTTGGTTTAAAGACTTTTCTATCTAAATACACCTTTGGGATGTACTCGTATTTGGTTTGCAAGTTGTGGTGGGTTATATTTTTCTTAATACACCTTTCTATCTGAATGCTTTTCTATAGATTTTCATAAAAAAAAGAAAAAAGAAAAAAGTTCCACAAGTGCTCCATTAGACGGGTTAAGCCATACCATCGTCTCAAACTCACCCCAACCATCAATGATTCCAAAGATTGGGTGTATATTTAGACACATCTAAGTTTATTGGGGACATGGGTGAGAGAAATAACAGCAAGTAAAAACAAAATCCAATATGAAGGTTCAAAATACAAATTTCCAAATCTAAATAGTAAAAAATAACTCGATCTTAAAGGGTCAAAAGTGTAATTTAGTAATAAATTTAACTATACTTTAAGCACACACTCTCATCAATTTTCTTCTTCTTCTAAAGATCACTACTTTTTTTATTTATCCTAATTCAAGGTTGATGGGCTTTCTAATCACAAAAATACCTAAGGGTGTGATGAGTAGCACACAAAAAAAAAAAAAAAAAAAAAAAAAAATCATTGTTGGCTTTATGAGTTTGTTATATTGATTGTACTTATGTCAATGGAGAACAACATGAGTTTCAATTGTGGCTCAAAGTAGATACACAAAAATTAACTAGCCTATGAGCATGCATTCATGTGCATGCTGATAAGGCTCTTTTTTTTTTTTTTTTTGAAAAGGTTAATAGTTTTCCTTCATTATAATTCTAAGTTGCTACAATTTCCAATCACAAAAATATCTAAAGTGTGATCATGGTTTTAGAAACTGGATCGGGGCAAAAACCGATTTTGCCTCCAGTTCCCAGTTTAACTCAGTTTTTGACTGGTTTTGGGGATTTTTACTGGACTGGACTAGTGCTTAGTTCCTGGTTGAACCAATCGGTCCGATCTGATCCAGTTTTTAAACCAAAGGGTGTGATTATTGTTTATGTGAAAAATATATTTCACCCAAAAATGCATAAAACTTATCACACACCTTGGTATTTTTGTGATTGGAAAATATAGCAATTTTAAATTGTGATGAATCAAAACTATTAACCTTTAAAAAGAAAAAAAGAAAAAAGAAGAGCTTCTGAAAAGCTCGTGATAATTACATAATACTAGTCTCTGTGCATATGCTCAGAGGCTCTTCTATTTTTTTTTTGTAAATGTTAATAATTTACTTCCATTATAATTTGGGATTACTACATTTTCCAATCACAAAATGACCTAGGAGTGTGATGAGTGTTATGCGTTTGTGGATGAAATAATTTTTTCATCACAACCCAGGTATTTTTGTGATTGAAAAATGTAGTAATCCCAAATTATAATGGAAGTAAATTATTAACCTTTACCAAAAAAATAAAAGAACCTCTAAAGACGCACTCACGCACGTGCTCAAAGGGTAGTAATTCTTTTAAAGCATATGGATAGGATCTAGGCCAAGAACTGGTCTCAAAATTAGGCACTTTGTTTCCTTCATGAATCTAAATATTGAAGATTTTTTCTGTAATGGAAAAACAATGTAGTAGGCAATATATATTTTTGTAGATGGTTTCAGGTATCATAGGTCTATTCCCTCTATTCTCTCTCCCATGTAATCTGATTGCTGATTGTTAAGGCTATATTATTTATTACGTTCCTCTAGCTATGTAAGAGTAATTTATAGTTGGAGCCTTTCCAAGCTTTTAGGATCCTTTATTTGAATTTTATGAATTTTATCTTGATGCAATCACTTATATGTTTTAATTCCATTACTTTCAGATGAATGCGAGGTTGGTTAATGATCTTTCTCTAATTGTAATTTTTGCATAACTATATATGGTCACCATTATACCTTCAAACAAAATAAATACATGTGATTTTTATTTAACTATCTCGTGCATTGCACAGGTTATCAACTAGTGTATATATAACAATAAAGTCATTATTTCAAGAACACATGCAAGGTATCGACCTTGAACTGTTGTAATAGTAACATTGTTAGCGGAGCTTATACTTTGGCTGAGTTGAGAGGACTTTGTATCTAAGGCAATGTTCCTTTTAGTGAATGCTGATTTCTTTGGAGGGGGCAGATCAACAATCTCACTTTTAAGCATGGAAACAACAACATATATAGTTGGCCTATCTTTAGCAAATTCTTGAACACACAACAACCCGACCTGTATGCATCTCAAAATCTCCATTTCAAAGCAGGGTTCGTATACCGTTGGGTCTATTAATGCTACAAAGTTGTCTATATTCCACAGTTTCCAGGCCTTGAAAAATTGAAACATGATTCAAATTGTTAGCATCAATACTAAAACTTAGAAATGAAAGGTAATGGAGATTTCAAAATGAGGCAATGAGTGACTTACAATTCCTAAAAGGCTCAAGGACTGCTTATCATTATAAATGCTAGTGTTTCTTCTTCCACTAACTATTTCTAGTAACAACACTCCAAAATTGAAGACATCTGATTTTTCTGAAAATAGTCCTATTGCATATTCAGGGGACATATAGCCACTGAATTTCAACAATAGAACACATTGCAGATTTTATCATCTCAAATATTAGTGGTATTGAGGTAAATCAATTGAGTTAGTAATAAATAGTTCATGCATGGCTAAAAGAAAAGTGTTTATATTCATTTATTCGGCAAATGAATCAAGATCAAGCCTAAGTATAGGTTCATGATTAAATGATACAAGCTTAAACATAATAATGTGTTCAAGAACAAACTTAGGAGCATAAGAATTGATTTTAGTAAAAAACTATACTAAGTATTGGATTGTGCAAATTTGTAAATAAGTTCAAAAGATATCAAATTAATATTTTTAATTTATTGATAAATATAAATATTAAGTTTGTAGTAAAATTATATATAATTTTTTACAATACAACATATGTGAATCTAATTATTAAAAGTTCATAAACGAAAACTTTTTTACCTAATTAACTCCAATAATATAATTTCAACTATATAATTTATATATGAATTATTTGCATAGATTTGTAAAGAGGTAAATTTTTTAGTAGTGGTGTATACTATAAATGAGAACATAATAAGCTAATCAAGTAGTTTGTGGATAAATTTGAGCTTGTTCAACCAAAAAATGAGCTAAAAGTTTGAACAAGTAATCGTTTGTTGATGAGCTTGAGCTTGGCTTGTGTTGGAATAAATTTGAATAAAACAATCTTGAACTTATAATACTAAACTTGGCTTGGATTGGCTTGTTTACAACCATACTTCCAATTGAATTTCGCATACCAAGGGTACTTATTATATTCCAACAACCCTTCTAGTATTCACTTGGTCTTCATTACCTCGAAAAATCCGAGCCGTACCAAAATCTGATATTTTTGGATGCAACTCTATGAATTATACTTAATCTTGAATCCCTATGAAGGTAGAGCAGACCTCGACTAATTCCTTCAATAATGTTGAAGCATTTTCTCCAATCTAGCGATTTTTCTTTTTGTGGATCTAATGAATTTAAACAAAAGAAACAAGAGAAAGAAAGTGAAAGTCAAACTTATAAGGTGAATGAACATGAGGTTTGCAAATGAAGTTCATTCGGTAGAAGTCATTAGAAAACTATGTTCCCAGTGAATTACCACAACAAAGAATATTGTTCCATTGTCTATTAATATACTGGCACTATTTCTAGGCACAAATTTAAAAATTGAAAAATATTTTGGTAACAAGAAATTGTATCAAAATTAACTAACCGAAAAGAAATGCATCCATACTTTTGTTTGACATGTATTCATAAATCAACATCCTCTTTTCTCCTTCAACACAGCAGCCATGGATCCTAACAAGATTCCGATGTTGGAGTTTAGAAATTACTACCACCTCATTCATAAATTCTTCCAACCCTTGTCTAGAGGTTTTGGAAAGTCTTTTTACTGCAATTTCTTGTTCATCTGACAATATTCCCTATAAGAAAACATCAAATCATTAATTAGATATTCAAATTACTACACAAAAAACGTCTAGGAGAACAACCATTACCCTGTATATAGGACCAAATCCACCCTGCCCAAGCTTCTTAGATTGATGGAAGTTGTTTGTTGGTTCAGGTTGTCTCCAAGCATGTTTTAACTTTGAAATTTTTTATGTGCTTCCCCTATGTTCAACAATTAGATTCCCTTTCCTTTTTTTTTTTTCCTGGCTGATTTCAACTAAAATTGTCAGTAATCTCTAATATGTAGCAACACTTCCTAGTCCATTGTATTAATTTTAGTCAGAATATTACCTTTATGTTTAGCTATCTAACTCCACAATATGAAAGTACAGATTGAAATCGAAACTGTTCCTATTACCACTGTGATTGTAACAATTTTTTTTACATCTCCCTCTGTATCTGTAACTGAAAAAAAAAGTATCATACTTATTTTTTGGGCATTGTATATCGGAAAAAAGTCTTACAATAACGGTTTATTAACTTATTTCTTGGACCAAGTTCTCAAGGCTTTATAAACCAAGCTGCCGGAATGTTTTCTATGTAACTAAGAAAACACACAATGGTCAGAGACAAGGGTTAATGAAGCAAGCATCTCAAAATTATTTGGGGTCAGAGACAAGGGTTAATTATAGCTCTCCACCTTTATAACAAAGAGATTAATTTATGATGTTTTTCCGGATTAATGGATAGCTATCCACCATAAACTATAAGAGTGTTGGTGGTGTACATACTAAACTACAAAAAAATTATAAGATTGACATTGATTTAAGATTAATTTGATCATGTATTATAATTTTAACACTAATTTGGAAGGTAGGTGGATATTGTAAAGAAAGAAAGCAAGTATTAGAGGATGATGTGGTGGAAGTTGGATTTGGGTTCAGGATGGAAATCTTAGGGGCCGAACCAAAGTGTGCACTTTGTGTAGAAGACTACTGTAACTTGTTGATCATTATAGTGGATTATTCAAAGCTCGACCTGTGGATGTACCATCAATGTGTTTAATGATTTGTCTCTTAAATTTTATATTACATATCTTTCTTACTTAATCTTGGTATTTGTTGGATTCAATCACCTTTCCCCACCTTATCCCCCAATAAAAAAAAAAAAGTTCCACTTGTTAGACCCCTATTAAGGTGCAGATAAGGTGACCCACACTTGAAGGGGTAGTGTTAGATTCAAGGATTAAACTTCAACACCATCACAGCACCACCACTACCACCATGACCCAAAATCAACCACAGCACAAACCGGCACGTACCCTTCGTCGTCCACCTCCAGCAAAAAACCCATGCCAAATCAAGTAGGCTCTAGCGTGGTCCCGCAAGATTGAACCTAAAACTGAAAACCCATGCCAAATCAAGTGATTATCATGGAAAAAAGAACTATCCAATACTGAAACAAATCAAGGAAAAATCAAACCTTATGGAGAAAGGTTGGTGAAACAACACAGGGAAAGAAAGAAGAAAAAGAGAGAAAAAAGTGAGTTGGTGAGAGAAAAAGAAATAGGAAAAGTGAGAATAGTCAAAGTACTAATAAAAAACGTTAAAAAAAAAAAAAAAGATTTGAGCTAGTAGACTATTATAAATGACAGTCTACTGTAGTTGAGATGCTAAATATTTTGAGTATAGCAGATTTGATGTGGTGTGATTTTTGTGGAACGAGATGCTAAAATTAGCTTTTAGCAATTCACATCTTTGATGTGAATGCTCTTAGGGTTTAATTTTAATTGTTTCAAAATGTGAAATATTTGGGATCATTGTTGTCACGTGACAACATCATTTTAAGCCTTGTGTTCTGTTTTTTTTTTTAACCATTGGGTCCATAGGCCTACTTTGAACACCCTTGAACCCAGCATGCTCAAGGCTCAACCCACTTCTCCCATCGTGACTTGAGACTACAAGCCTAACCGATAATTGTTCATATTACTATCATGGTATGGGCCTTAGACCCATCCAAATATGGACCCTATATATCCAGGCTCTCGAACAATCAAAACACCAAACTGATACAAAATGATGTTGCTAAGAAATTTAGTCCATTGTACTTGTTATTATTTAATCAATACATTGTCTTGTTAATTGTTATCAAAGTATGTTATGGGATGCTTAATTCCTTTACCATTAGTAAATGAACACTCAAACCTCCTTTAATATGAGTTCCAATTAGCTTAACTAATAAAGTCTCTTGTCATGGCATAAGAGATTTGGAGTTTGATATACGCTATCCCTATGAAGGTACAGTAGACCTTGACCAATTTGTTCAATTTGTATGGAGAAAAAAAGAAATATGGAGGCCAATAGTTCAACATATTAAGGATATAGAAACTTATTCTATTAATAAGCCTAAAAGGAAGGAATTTTTTTTTTTTTTTTTGAGAAGAAAAAAAGGAAGGGAGTTTAAATGTACTAACCAAAAACAAATTGTCCAAACTTTTGTTTGCATGTATTCGTATAGATCAACATCTTTTCTTCTCCCTCAGAGAAGTAGCTAAGAAGTCTAACAAGATTTTGATGTTGGAGTTTAGAAATCACCATCACCTCATTCATAAATTCTTCAAGCTCTTGTCCAGATGATTTAGATAGTCTTTTCATTGCTATTTTTTGTCCATCTTGTAATTTGCCCTAGCCAATGAAACAAATGAATACAAGTACTTATATGTTTTTTTTTTTTTTTTTTTAGAATACTAAATATTTTTACACACACACAAGGAGAGAGGGAAAAGATTTTAAAGAAACTAATAGTGGCGTATATCCAAAATAGCCTAACTCTTAGATACACAACACTTATATGTTTGATTTGAAGAGGAACTAATCAAGTACACAAAAGGCAGCTATTACCTTATATAGACTGGACCAAACCCACCTCGCCCAAGCATATTATCTACATGAAAGTTTGTTGCAGTCGCCACTTCTTCCGAACTGAAAATGGGTAGCTCGTGGAGTTTAACATCGTCCAGGCAGTCAAACAGTAAGCTGTCCCTGCTTTTATTATTCCTCTCTGATGCAAATTCTAGTTGTCAAAAGTAAATTTGTTGAGATAACTGAAGCTTTGATAACTATTTGTTATGTGTGTTTCCAATAATAGTGGAACAAAATAGAAATAGAAATAGAAATTCAGAAGAAACAATCATATAAGAAATATATAAAGATTTAAGTGGTTGGACTTAGGTTTACATTCATGAGCATTGCCTAAGAGAAAGTTTAACTTTTTTTTTGGAGAAGAAGGGAAAGTTTAAATATGAAAATAGGGAGACTACAAAGTGGTACAAAAAAATTGTCACAAAATCCGAACCCCGCTATCTTCTCAAAAATAAAAAAAATACGAATCCCACAGGGAAACCTTGGTGCAAATAATTCAAGTGGTTGCTCTTCAGGATAGGACAGTTTTGTTAGTGTGTACTCACAAGTAGGGCTTCAAACTCGTCACAAGATGGCCAATGAAAATTTCATGATAGAAAATAAAGAAAGGAAATTATGGGAGTATTATGTTTTTCATCTTTTGGGATTGATCTTATATAGAAAAACCATTGGACATAGAAAAGAAAAGGCTAGGCTTACAATTTTGGCCAGCTTGATTCACGATAAACTTGCAAAAGTATTTGAACATTTCAATCTTCTCTATAATTTCAATCTTATTATAAAGGAAAATAAAGAAGAAGAGAGTTAAGAAGTGGTTGAGTGTTGTAAGAAAAGATTTGAAGGATTTTCCCATCCCAGATAGGTCGCTAATTGCCAAAGAGGCAATATGAAATCAAGAGTAAACGAGATTATGGGCTCGTCTCCACCTACGCGAGAAGAAGGAAGGTTATAGAATAAGGGCTTCGGCCTTTTTCCAATTTAAAGCTATTGGGCTTAAAGTTTAAAACATATCCAACATATAAATTGTAAAAATTGGCAACTTGATAGTCCAAATACCAATTCAATTGCGAGTGTTTCACTGAGTTTTAAAGGAATGTCAAGCCAACCTTAACTTAAATTGATTGAAACCTCATTAATAGTAATAATAATTAGGGGTGTCAATGTTCGACCCAACCCGCGAACACGACATCAACCCGACACGGGCTTTTGCGGGTTATGGTTAGGCCTTAGTAGGTTTGGGTCATAAACGGATCAACCCGAAACGTGTCATAAGTAAGTGAACCCGCCATAGACACATTTAACACACTAATTTATTTGTATTAACCCGAAATGATCCATTTAACACAACCTGTTTAACTCATATAACAAAAAAATATTCATTTTATTTTAGATTTGTCAAATACCTTTTATGTCCAACCTATTTTTTAAATTAAAAGAAAAGTAAGTAATTACAAAAATTTACAAGGGATATAATTGGTAATTGAAGCTTTACAAACCCTAGGGATATTGTATTTTTGTTGAACTATATTATTTTGAATTTAAGTTGAAATGTTTGCACTTCTTTTGGAGTGTAAAGAACTTATTTCTAGATAAATGTTATATTTTTGTTGAACTATATTATTTTATATGTGGGTTGAAGACTTGAAGTGTATGTACTACTTTTGGGATTTAAAAAAAAAAAAAAAATTCTAAATAGATGTTATATTTAATATTATGCAAGTTGAAATGGGTTGTGTTACATTCATGTCAACTCAACACGACCCGTTTATTAAGCGTGTCAAGTGGGTTGGGTTAGGTCAACCCGCCTTATTAACAGGTCGGGTTAGGGTTGAAGGATCATAAAACGCTTATTAAATGGGTTAGGTTCGGGTTGAGCAATTTAGTCGAATACCTCTACCTTGACACGATACGAACCCAACAAGTTAACTCGAATTGACACCCCTAATAATAATAAAAAAAATTTTCCTTCACCTCTACCAAAGCCCCTAAGGGCATTTGGTCCACTTCATCAATTCGGTCCAATTCAGTCTACTTTAATCCACTTTGGTCAATTTTGGTCCAATTCGGTCTACCTCAGTCCACCTAAATTCAATTAGGTCAATTCAGTCTATTCCGTCCAGTTAGGTCCCTTCAATCCTATTCGGTCCATTCGGTCAATTCAGTCATGTTCGGTCCATTCGGTCCAAGTCGGTCCATACGGTCCATTCAGTCCACTTTGATCTATTTGGTCCAATTTGTAATTTTTGCTTCTTTATTTTAATGATATAACAAATATACTTGTAGTTAATTCATAATTAAAATTATGGAAAATCGTGAGCATGATAATGAGTCAGTATCAAATTCTAAACAAACATTTATTGAGATAGATTTGTAAATCTTGCCCCCCTAAACTAAAATCCTAGCTTTGCCACTAATTACCTTATCCGTGCACCCCGCTAGAAAATGCATTTAAAGTCATAAAAATTCAAAGGATTTCATTCCCCCTGCCAGAAGTTGTTTATATCTCATTGACTAACTCATTGCCCCCAGTTAAGAATTAGTAGTAGACTAGTCTTGAAGTAGTAGTAGACTAGTAGTTGTTGTTCTTTTTTGGCTAGGTCTTGAAGTTGTTAATATCTCATTTGACCCCAGTCTAGAAGTTGCTCAATAGTCTCTTCTTTTGAAGAAAAAGATAGGTAAAATGTCAGACCATGGAGCAATGTTGAAAATAAGGAGGGAATAGGATACTTCAATTAATTTTCTTGAATTGTCCCTATTATAGGATACCTTCTTAGTTATATTCACACGATCTAAGTCTTAATTATAATCATATTTTTTTTAAAACCTGATTTCCAGAAGTATCCTTACTTTGTAATTATATTCCTGAACATCATGGAGACTCAAACATATTATCTTGGCTCCCATTGAATATCTAATACACCAATCGTCAGGCTATTTATTTTTCACTCAATTCTCACAAACCCCACCCTCATTTTTGTTGCTTTCCTTTTCTAATACTAACAATAACAACATGGGAGCGCAATATTTATTTATGCTTATCATGCTTTAATTTTTTCTATTGATCTTATAAAAGTTGTGGATACTGTTACTTTTTATAAATTTAATCCACCTATTTTTATTTTTATTAGTTTCTAAAATAAAAATGACATCACCAATATCAATATTTGATCCCACGCCAATGTTGAGTGAGTCTCAAGTTTGAAGGGATGAATGGAATCGCCACCAATAATAGGATTTTTCCAATGTGATTTGCTAACGTGTAATTCATCTTAATATCAGCCTAAGGCCTCATTTTATCCCAAATTGGGTAATAAAGATTTGAAGAATTATTGAAGTAGAGTTTTTTCCCCCTTTTTTTTAGAGATATTCATAGAGATCTAAAAGCAAGTAATATCTTGTTAGATGAAGAACTAAATCCGAAAATATCGGACTTTGAAATTGCTAGAATTTTCAGAGAATGGGAAAATCAAGCTAATACTAAAAGGGTTGTTAGGACATATTAAGTGCTTTTGTTGAAATATAATTTAAGCTATTCCCCCCACCCCCCCCTCAAAACAAAAAAAAGGGGGAAAAAACTATTTATGCTTAAAGTAGTCAAATGATGAGGATGTGTTTTAGTGATTCGTTTTGATAATTTGGATATTTAGTTTTTATTCCTCTAGTTTCTGTAGGCTAGATTTGCATGTGCTCTCTCTTTTTGAAAAATGCTTATAGGCATTGCAATTGGGTTATCAGCTTCACAACCACATTTTCATCTTTGATTTTTTTTTTTTTTTTTTTTTGATGACTATATGTTTTGCTGTCAAAGATTGATTCAACACAAATTTGTCTGCACTAGATTTCCTTGTGAATTCAACACAAATTTTGATAGAGGCAACACATTTGCATAATCAAAAGTTGCGTAAACCGTACCTTCTTTGTCATCTACTAGATTAAATCCATTATGATATTCTGCATTCCAGTCAGGTTCACCAATAAAGATCTGACCATTCCATGGACCAGTCCGCCAATATGGACGACCATCTTTCCAAATGAAAGCTTCGGGAGTGTTTACTGAAGCCATACCTGTAGAGAAGCTTCCAATGGATGGATCAGAAGGGCTTTTCCATGATGTATACAGTACTTTCTGATTTGTCCTTAAATTAACACTAAGTTTCATTCCTGGCAAGAATGTATCAGTTGGATGATGGAAACTCTCCCATATGATTTTCCCACTAGTATTTTCTCGCAAGACAAGGTTCCCTGAATCCAAAAGGTGGAAATTTGAATTGGCAACAGAGTTTGTAACATTTGATGACCAAAGAATCTCCTTTTGTCCATCTAAGACTACAAGATTGCCGTCCTTGGATATGGTAAGAACCCCAGAAGAATCCTTGAGGGGTTTCTGTCTGTTAGCTACCCATACTACAGTGAATACAGAAATTCTATTATACCATATTCCAAGGTAGCGATTGGTGGAATTTACTGGGCTAAAGAATCCAAGTTTGAAAGCACTCCCATTGGAGATTATGTAGTCTGGGTCTTTGATGGATTGGGGAGATATAATGGTGTCTATGGCAACGCCTAAGTTTAAACAAAGGCAACAAAAGACAGACAAAATGTTTCTCTTGCTAAGAAGTCCCATGACTTGTTAGAAACTGCTTTTTGTTTTGAGTGCATCCTGTACCTGGCTTATATGCCGGGTACCTCACAAAGAGGTGGGCACCACAGTGTGTGAGTCCTGCCTCCTTGTGAGGTACCCGGCAAGGTGGTATCTCATGCGCGTGTGAGACTAGCCTCTCACCTACTTCAGGCCCACACGTGTGGAGCCCATCTGCCTGCCAGAAGTAGAAGTTATTGTTGGTTGTTTTCTAGTTATGATGCTACTCCAGGATTTAATGAGTAACAACCCAGAAATTATGTCATGTTATAAAAGTCAAAGGGGTTCGATACCTAAATAATAATAATAATAATAATAGATGTTTCTCAAAAAAAATTAACATAATAATAACAGTAGTTGCTTATATCTCATGGACCACAGTTTAGAAGTTTCTTACGTCGTTGCCCTCTTGGTATATATAATTATATATTCTAAATTTCATAAAATGACTTTACTTATAAATCACATTTACACTGTCTGTGGGTCCCAATCATTATGATTGTATTCTGAAAAGAATAATACTAGAAATACAAACTATTTTACAAATTTTTTTACAAACTTCTAATGTGGTGTGTGGTTATTGATAAATGAAAAATTGATATTAGTGGTGGATTTAGATGAAAATCAATAAGAGGTTGTAAAATAATTCGTGGCTGTAACATTACTCTTCTGAAAAAAAGGAAGATATATATTTAAATGATTGTAATTTGTGAAAAATTAATGAGTAATGCTATTATTACAGACACAAACTATTTTACAACATTTTTCTAAGCTATTCATGTAACCAGCTTTATATTAGTTTTTATATAGGCTCATCATTAATATCACTTTTTTTATTTATCAATAACCACTCATCACATTAGCAATTTATAAATTTTTTTGTAAAAGAGTTTGTATCTCTAGTATTACTCAAAATTAATATTTCCATTTTATATGCACACACTTTATTCCTTTTAAAGAGGGGCCATTCAATGAAATAAAGCTATGTCAACCCATATAAAAAAAAAAAAAAAAAATTCCTGAATTTCCTCCAACCTTGTTCTTTTATCCTCTTTTATTTTTTCTTTACTCTTTGTGGTAATATTTGCTTCAAAAAAAAAAAAAAAAAAAAAAAAAATCACCACACAATTGACGCCACTCCCCCACCCAAATCTCTGTATTTTTTTGATTAGGTAAAACTCGACGTTGAGTAGTCATGGTCATAGAATTGTACCTTGGTTCCCTCTAAAAAGTTTAAGGTCATGAATAAAAGTTTATTTATTTTTGTCTTCCTATCTTATTTAAAAGAAATCGATTAGCAGTTTCTCCCGTACTAAGCTCAATATTAATTAGCTAAGTGCACTAGTAGCCTCCAAACAACCAGGCAACTCCAAGAGAAGCAGTTTAGATTATGAGATTAGAAGTACACCTGAAAGTTGTGACATTGCTTGTGCAACCACCCCTACTAACACAACCTTACGAAAATCTTTGTTTTAAACCAAGAAACACCATGAATTTATAATGAAAGGTTTAGTTGTATTATTTTTCTTAGTTCCTAAAACCACACATCTACCTAGTTTGTTTGTTTGTTTGTTTTTTTTTTTTTTTTAAGTGCACATATGAAATTAAAAAAAAAAAGTTTAATTTATTTCTTCCAATATGTATAACACAAGTTTATGTTTATGTTTTAACTTTTTCATTAGATAATTAGTAAATCATAGTAAGATACGGTATGCATATACTACAATAAGTGCTTTAATAGATATGATTCAACATATTTCAAGAAAAATATTGCAACTAAGAAAGAATGGTAGAAGGGACAAAATTGTCTTATGCCCTTTTCACCCAAATTATATAGCCTTTTGCCCTTATTTCCAAACTAATTAGGGAAATGCCTCTCTTTTGAAACTCGATTTTTTCAAAATCGAGTTAAGCCCTATAGTGATGTTTTCAAGGACCTATAGTGACGTTTTTAAGGACTTATAGTGACGTTTTATAACTTGATAATCCATGAAATCGAGTTATAGGCAATAATATCAAGTTACAAAACGTCACTATAGGTCCTTAAAACGTCACTATAGAGCTCCAGAAATATATATATATTTTTTTAAACTCAATTTTGAGAAAATCGAGTTACAAAAGAGGGGCATTTTCCTAATTAGTTTTGGAAGGGGGGGCATAAGGCTACATAATTTGGATGAAAAGGGCATAAGGCCATTTTGTCCATGGTACAAGTATTATACATTTATATTCTAAAAGTTTGAAACTAAAATAATGAAAATTTTATCATATACATTTTGGGAGATTAATACAATAATTAAACATACTTGCAAAAGCGAACTTTCTTTCCAACCATTTTTTTTTTTCCGTAAAGATCAAAATTTTTATTGCCATGTTAATCTATACTAAATGAGGATTTCATATCATTATATATTGTGAATAGAAAGTCTTTAAATGTCAAATATAGGTGAAGGTGAATTTCAGTTTCGAGAATTATATTGGGCTTGGATTCAGGTGACTTCTTCTTTATCATTTAATCATAAGTTTTATATTATAAATTTTTATTAATATGTCCTTTTTTATAGGTAATATCAAGGTTGTTATTTATATTTGTTTCCCAAATTTTCTGTTAAATAGTAGCTATTATCACTATTGTAGTATCAATATTTAACTTGGGTATTTCTCATGACATATCTCATGTTAATATTCAGTGAAAGTTATTCATTTCGAATTTTAAGCATAAGATTAAAGCCACGGTAGATGGTGATGACATTGTTTGTGTGAGAACCTTTGCAAACAAAATTTTGTGAAAACATTTGTTTTTAATCAAATAGTACCATAACTTATCAAGTTTGCGTCATTTTGATTAGTTCCTGAAACCACTTGTCTACCTCTAGAATGTAAAATTATGTGTAAACTAATATATATATATATATATATAGAGAGAGAGAGAGAGAGAGAGAGAGAGAGAGAGAGAGAGAGAGAGAGAGAGAGAGAGAGAGAGAGAGAGAGAGAGAGAGAGAGAGAGAGAGAGAGAGAGAAGGTTCAAGTTACACTTGGTGTAACTTTAAGCAATGTTACACCACCCAATAACTTGTTATTAAATTCATATTTTAAGATTCCCACCGTTGGATTACATGTTCTATATGTGCTTAACATGCATACAAATTTTCATGCTAATCGGATATTATTTACCTTGTAATCCATAAACTCATTTTTTATGAATTATTTTAAACTACAAAAACTTGAATTTAAACAATTGATTGATAACATGACTATTAATTTTTAATAACCGTGAAGTTTTTTTGCAAGCATGGAGAGTATATGAATATAATGTAATCCAACGGTAGATTTGTCAAAATTCGCATGTAATAATAAGTTATTAAGTAGTGTAATATAACTTAGAGTTACATAAGGTGGGGTTCAAGTTACACTTGGTGTAACTTTAAGTAATATTACACCATCTAATTTTTTTAATTAGATGTGAATTTTGATAAATCCACTACTGGATTATATTATCTTTATATATTCTCCATGTTTAACCAAATTTAAAAATGATCAAAGATCAATAGTCATGTCATCTACCAATTGCTTAAATAAAAATAAAAATTATTTAATTTATTTGTGATATGTACATCACTAGCTTATGTTTAAGTTCATGTTTATATTGTAATTGTTCAACATATATAATATGAGTATAATAAATTTATATTCCAAAAAGTTCGCTACAAAAATATGAAAAGAATTCTTATATACATTTTTAAAAAGTTAAATACGATAATCCAATATACAGACAAAAGCAATCTTACTTTCAACCACATTTATTTTCCTCATAATAAATAAGTGAATAATATAAAATATTAAAATTAAATACATACTAATTTGAAATCAGATAGTCATTAGATAAAATAAAATAATATAATAAAATTGTTTGCTTTTCGTTTAATTATTCTAGTTGAATTAGTTTCTATTTGTCTTTTTACTCAATAATGTTAAGGACATAGGACACAATTTTATTTTATTTTGAAACAAATTTCAAAATTTTGATGAAGTATCTTATTTGTGAAAGTTGACTCTAATAAGTTATTACTTTTTTTTTTTTTTTTTTGCTCAACAAAGCACGATGTTTTTTTTTTTTTTTTTTTTAATTTTTTAATTTTTTAATTTCCTTTTCATTTATGTTTTAACAAAGATGAGTTTCATTGACATAACCAATTAGATAATGAAAACTAGAAACCAAAAAATTAAAGCACTTTTTTTTTTTTTTTAGAGTGTTTCAAACCTCTAGGGCGAGGATTGAACTTTAAATCTCTTATTTAATTATCAGAGACTTTACCAGTTGAGCTAAAACTTAGTTACACATTGCCCAAGTTTGCAACTAGTTAAAAAATAATAAAATATATATAAGCACCTTAAAGTATGGCTTGGGTTAATTAAGCTTAGCGACAGCATTTTCCTATTGGTTAGTTTGGTATTTTGATTGTGAGGGGGCTGGATATGGTCCAATGCTTGGATGGGTCTAAGGCCCATACTTTGATGCCACGTCTAAGGTCCAAATTTATAAGTTTGGTATGTTTGACGCCACGTGTAACGACTGAGCCTTTTGGGTTCAGTGGTTTTCGAAATAGGCTTTTTGGGCCTGGTCATGGCCTGAGATTTCGATTTTATGAAGGGGCCTGTGGGCTTGACCATGGTCAGGTTGAAGGCTGGGCTTGACTGTTAGGAGTTTTGGTATTAAATGATGCTATCAGGTGGCAGCAACGGCCCGAAATTGCACATTTTAGAGCAACTAAAATTATACCATGTTACACTTTTGGCGCAATAGTTACTTTATAAATATTAAGTGATTATGAGGTGTGGGGGGTAAGGGTTGGGATTCAAGTCACCAAAAGAGAGCTTTACACATATATACACTTAGATTAGACTAAAGTAGAGTTTCTATTTTGTATATATATATATATAAAAAAAAAAATTAATTGGTGCACAAAATACAATAAATTAAATTATTATTTTTTTAAAGGAAAATAGGGAAAAATTGGGGTATCTATAGTTTCCCTTCTTTGTTTGTGTCTCTTGTATACAAAGATGCTAGATGAAGAAAAAAAAATGATGAATTTTGACTCGTGGGATAAATTCAATCTATTTTTACAAGAAAATCATTCTTAAGATTTTGGTTGCAAAGGAATTCGTACCTTAGGTGGTTGTCTATAGCTAAACAACTAATTTTTCCCCCTCTCTCTCTTTGAGACTACGTTTATGGAGGTTAATTGGAGTATTAGTTATGTGTGAAAACATCTAATAATTATTTGTGAGAAACCAGATAATATGCCTGGGAATTTATAAAACTGGAAACAACTCAATAAACATCTAAAAGGACAAGGGGAGTAATGTCTTTAGGAAGGTCTTCCAACCAAATCCGAATCCCCAACATGATAGTTTCATCAAAAAGAAAAAAAATTACAAAGTTAATGTCTTTGGCCTTTTTAGCAAGAACATCAGCCACAACATTACAAAGTATTTCAACATGATAGTTTCATCAAAAAGAAAAAAAAAAATGATAGAATTCAAAAAACTGGAAATCAGCAACAAGAAAAATGAGATCATCAACGATATTCCCATATGAAGAAAAACAACTAGACCCTTGAGAAAGAGCATTAATCACCATCGATGAATCACCTTCAAAAATAACTTTCCGAAGTCCAAGTTCACTTGCAAACCGAACCGCTCTGCGACAAGCTAATGCCTCCAATTCATTCACAGTTTGAGTTAGAGGAATGGGCATGGATAGAGCTCCAATCACTTCACCACGCCAATCATGGACAATGACCCCAATGCCTGCCAAGTTCAAAAATTTGAAGACCGTTGCATCTAAATTCACTTTGTACTGCTCAGCTTATGGAGGACGCCATTCTCATTTCAATGTCTATTCAATAAGTTTGTTGAAAATGCACTAGTGTGAGTTTGGATAGCACGTTTTGCGCTATTGACTGGTCTACGTTTCATTTCTGTGGGTTCATGGGCATTGTGTTAGTGTGGCTTGAATTATGCCACAAGCCCATAAGGGCCAACCAAGCCCAATCCGGCCAAAAAGGTGACCTAATACAAGTTGAAAAAGAATCCCACTTGACCGACTTACAAAAAGTAACATATATATATTGCTTTATGAGATAGGCGGCTATATTGCAGAGAAAAGAAAAAATGTGTAATTCCAATTAACCTAGTTAGCAGTCACATGAGAGAAAATAGAGAATAGAGAGGCAGTCAGTTTCTATTCTTATTTTTCTGTGAGAGAGTGCTAGGGTGTAATTGGGATTTGGGTTTCTTGAGAGTGTTCTTGTGCACTATTGTATTTTTCCCTGATAATAGTGAAATCCCTGCAACTCCGTGGACGTAGGCAAATTGCCGAACCACGTAAATATTGTCTTGTGCGTGTGATTATTTTTCTTTGATGTGTGTTTTCTCTATTTGTTTTGTTTCTCACAGGTTAGGAATTTTTTGGTTAAATTCCCTACAACTGGTATCAGAACCTAGGGTTAGGTTTGAGTGGGAGCAATGGCAGAGGAAGCAGGAAAGGCGTCTGGAATAGAAAAGTTTGATGGCACAGACTTCGCGTATTGGAGGATGCAGATTGAAGATTATCTCTATGGGAGGAAATTGCATCTGCCTCTTTTGGGGACAAAACCTGAGGCTATGAAGGCTGATGAATGGGCTCTTCTTGACAGACAGGTATTGGGAGTTATTAGGTTAACTCTGTCTAGGTCTGTTGCACACAATGTTGTAAAGGAGAAGACCACAGCAGATCTGATGAAGGCTTTGTCTGGTATGTATGAAAAGCCGTCAGCAAACAATAAAGTGCACTTGATGAAGAAACTGTTCAATCTGAAGATGGCAGAGAATGCATCAGTAGCACAACATCTGAATGAATTTAACACTATCACAAATCAATTGTCGTCTGTAGAAATTGATTTTGATGATGAGATTCGTGCTTTGATCGTCTTGGCTTCTTTGCCAAACAGTTGGGAGGCAATGAGGATGGCAGTAAGCAATTCTACAGGAAAAGAAAAGCTCAAGTACAATGATATACGAGATTTAATTCTGGCTGAGGAGATTCGCCGAAGAGATGCAGGCGAAACCTCAGGATCTGGTTTTGCCCTAAACCTTGAGACAAGAGGCAGAGGTAATAACAGAAATTCAAATCGGGGCAGATCAAAATCCAGAAATTCTAATCGGAACAGAAGTAAATCTAGATCAGGCCAACAAGTACAATGCTGGAATTGTGGGAAAACAGGTCACTTTAGGAATCAATGCAAAAGTCCTAAGAAGAAGAATGAAGATGATTCTGCTAATGCTGTAACAGAAGAGGTACAGGATGCATTACTTCTTGCAGTAGACAGTCCACTTGATGATTGGGTCTTGGATTCAGGAGCTTCGTTTCATACCACTCCACACCGAGAAATCATACAGAATTATGTTGCAGGTGATTTTGGTAAGGTGTATTTGGCTGATGGTTCAGCCTTGGATGTTGTGGGTATGGGAGATGTTCGAATATTGTTGCCCAATGGGTCTGTTTGGTTACTGGAGAAGATTCGACATATTCCTGACCTGAGGAGGAATCTGATTTCTGTTGGACAACTTGATGATGAAGAACATGCAATACTATTTGTTGGTGGTACTTGGAAGGTTACAAAGGGAGCTAGGGTATTGGCTCGTGGAAAGAAAACTGGTACTCTGTACATGACCTCAAGTCCAAGAGACACAATTGCAGTTGCTGAGGCAAGTACTGATACAAGCCTATGGCACCGCAGACTTGGTCACATGAGTGAGAAAGGGATGAAGATGCTGCTGTCAAAAGGAAAACTACCAGAATTGAAGTCCATTGATTTTGACATGTGTGAAAGTTGCATCTTAGGAAAGCAGAAAAAGGTGAGCTTCTTGAAAACTGGCAGGACACCGAAGGCTGAAAAATTGGAGTTAGTACACACTGATTTATGGGGGCCTTCTCCGGTTGCATCTCTTGGAGGTTCAAGGTACTACATCACTTTCATTGATGACTCAAGCAGAAAGGTATGGGTTTATTTTCTGAAAAATAAATCTGATGTATTTGAAACTTTTAAGAAGTGGAAGGCCATGGTTGAGACAGAAACAGGTTTGAAAGTAAAATGTTTGAGGTCAGATAATGGAGGAGAGTACATAGATGGAGGGTTCAGTGAGTATTGTGCTGCACAGGGAATTAGGATGGAGAAGACCATTCCTGGGACACCACAGCAGAATGGTGTGGCTGAGCGCATAAACAGAACTCTCAATGAGCGTGCTAGGAGTATGAGGTTGCATGCTGGACTACCAAAAACTTTTTGGGCTGATGCTGTTAGTACTGCAGCTTACTTGATAAACCGAGGACCTTCAGTTCCCATGGAGTTCAGACTTCCTGAGGAGGTTTGGAGCGGTAAAGAGGTAAAGTTTTCACACTTAAAAGTTTTTGGTTGTGTTTCTTATGTTCATATTGATTCTGATGCTCGTAGTAAACTTGATGCAAAGTCTAAAATATGTTTTTTCATTGGCTATGGTGATGAGAAATTTGGCTATAGGTTTTGGGATGAACAAAACAGGAAAATCATCAGAAGTAGAAATGTGATATTTAATGAACAGGTTATGTACAAGGACAGGTCAACTGTAGTGTCAGATGTTACAGAGATAGATCAAAAGAAATCTAAGTTTGTCAACTTAGATGAATTGACTGAAGGTACTGTCCAGAAAAGGGGTGAAGAAGATAAGGAGAATGTAAATTCACAGGTAGATCTGAGTACACCTGTAGCTGAAGCCCGCAGATCTTCCAGGAACATTAGACCTCCACAGCGTTATTCACCCACTTTAAATTATCTCCTGTTGACTGATGGTGGTGAGCCAGAGTGTTATGATGAAGCCTTGCAAGATGAGAATTCAAGCAAGTGGGAGTTAGCCATGAAGGATGAGATGGATTCCTTGTTGGGGAATCAAATATGGGAACTAACTGAATTGCCAGTAGGAAAGAAGGCTTTGCACAACAAGTGGGTATACAGAATAAAGAATGAGCATGATGGTAGCAAACGTTACAAAGCCAGATTAGTTGTTAAAGGGTTCCAGCAGAAGGAAGGAATTGACTACACAGAGATATTTTCTCCAGTTGTGAAGATGTCAACAATCAGACTAGTACTGGGAATGGTGGCTGCAGAAAACTTACATCTTGAGCAGTTAGATGTGAAGACAGCATTCCTTCATAGTGACTTGGAGGAAGACCTTTACATGATTCAGCCAGAAGGGTTCATTGCTCAAGGACAAGAGAATTTAGTCAGCAAACTGAGAAAGAGCTTGTATGGCCTAAAACAAGCTCCTAGACAGTGGTACAAGAAATTTGACAGTTTTATGCACAGAATTGGGTTCAAGAGATGTGAAGCTGATCACTGTTGCTATGTTAAGTTTTTTGACAATTCTTACATCATATTACTGTTATATGTGGATGATATGCTTATTGCAGGGTCTAGCATTGAGGAGATCAATAATCTGAAGAAGCAATTGTCCAAACAGTTTGCAATGAAGGATTTGGGAGCTGCAAAACAAATCCTTGGTATGAGAATCATTAGAGACAAGGCTAATGGTACATTGAAGCTTTCACAGTCAGAGTATGTGAAGAAAGTTCTCAGCAGGTTCAACATGAATGAAGCTAAACCAGTGAGCACACCCTTGGGTAGTCATTTCAAACTAAGCAAAGAACAGTCACCGAAGACAGAAGTAGAAAGGGACCATATGAGCAAGGTACCCTATGCCTCAGCTATTGGCAGCTTGATGTATGCTATGGTGTGTACAAGGCCAGACATTGCACATGCAGTGGGAGTTGTGAGCAGATTCATGAGTAGGCCTGGAAAACAGCATTGGGAGGCAGTCAAGTGGATTCTGAGATATCTGAAGGGTTCATCAGATACATGTCTTTGCTTCACAGGTGCAAGTTTGAAACTGCAGGGTTATGTAGATGCTGATTTTGCTGGTGATATTGATAGTAGAAAAAGTACTACTGGGTTTGTTTTTACTCTGGGTGGTACAGCTATATCATGGGCTTCAAATCTACAGAAGATTGTTACTTTGTCTAGTACAGAAGCTGAGTATGTTGCAGCAACTGAAACTGGAAAGGAGATGATTTGGCTACATGGTTTCTTAGATGAATTGGGTAAGAAGCAGGAGATGGGCATTCTACACAGTGACAGTCAGAGTGCAATCTTCCTTGCCAAAAATTCGGCTTTTCATTCAAAGTCGAAGCACATACAGACAAAATACCACTTTATCCGTTACCTTGTTGAAGATAAGCTGGTAATGCTTGAGAAGATTTGTGGATCTAAGAACCCGGCAGACATGTTGACTAAGGGTGTCACTATTGAGAAGTTGAAGCTGTGCGCAGCTTCAATTGGTCTTCTAGCTTGAGGACAGGAGGATGAGTTGCAGGGATGAGGGATTGTGTTATGGAGGATTGTGGCTGATGTTTGCAGCTTGTGAGCCCTTAAGGGCTAAGGTGGAGCTGATGGAGGAGTTTGCTCGTGAAGCTTGATCAATTCAAGCCAAGGTGGAGATTTGTTAGTGTGGCTTGAATTATGCCACAAGCCCATAAGGGCCAACCAAGCCCAATCCGGCCAAAAAGGTGACCTAATACAAGTTGAAAAAGAATCCCACTTGACCGACTTACATAAAGTAACATATATATATTGCTTTATGAGATAGGTGGCTACATTGCAGAGAAAAGAAAAAATGTGTAATTCCAATTAACCTAGTTAGCAGTCACATGAGAGAAAATAGAGAATAGAGAGGCAGTCAGTTTCTATTCTTATTTTTCTGTGAGAGAGTGCTAGGGTGTAATTGGGATTTGGGTTTCTTGAGAGTGTTCTTGTGCACTATTGTATTTTTCCCTGATAATAGTGAAATCCCTGCAACTCCGTGGACGTAGGCAAATTGCCGAACCACGTAAATATTGTCTTGTGCGTGTGATTATTTTTCTTTGATGTGTGTTTTCTCTATTTGTTTTGTTTCTCACAGGTTAGGAATTTTTTGGTTAAATTCCCTACACATTGTTCATAGGACCTGCAACTTGGGAAAAATGCAAAGGGTCTCACAGCACTATTCACATATTTAAAAATTATTTTGCTGCAGTGTTTTCAGTTTTCAGCAATAAACGGTATCCAAACAGATCCTTAGTTGATTAATAATTTAAAAAAAAAAAAATCCAAAAGAAGATTACACTAATAATTTGAAAAAAAAAAAAAAAAAGCTACCATAAAATATTTAGTGCTATTATAATACATATGCATTAATAATACCACTCAGTAATTATCATTATATGCATAATAACTAAGAATAAGCATAATAACTATGTATCACAAGCTAAGAATCCTGTACCTTAATTGACACCCCTCATGCACAAAGTATTTGGAGATATAAGAGGAAAATGATTCAAGCTATACCACAACAATTGGTATAAATGGGACTCCACTAGCCTCTAGGAAGGCAGCTGTTGCCAGAATGCCCTCAATGAATGAGAGACAATCTACTGCAGCTTGGCAGAATTTACAGGGCTAAGCATCTGTGATCTGTCCTAATATTTCTTGTTGATGGACAGGTTTTATATATGCATGACCGTATGACTTAAATGTACTCTGTCTTCTTTCCATTATTTTGTCCAAACTCTTGAACTTTCTCTTGCGAGCTTGGGACTTAAAAGCTGTTTTGATTGCATGAATGTGTCCTATTGTTGGTCTTCTGGCCTGTCGGAACTTGGTAGTACTATTCTGCATAAATTGAAGATTTTGCCAATAAAGTTACCTCCATGTTGAAGATCATTTCTCATGGTGAAGCACATGTTGACATATCATAGGGAGACTCCTTTTTTCCTGATGGATTAATGTCCCATTTGAGACTTGAACATTGGACCTTGCCATTTTGAAAGTTTTGGATTACTTTTGAAAGAGGGGTATATGTTTTTTAAATATGAGGATTTTGGGCTCATAAAATCTTTGGCGAATTTAATTCAAATCTAAATATTTATCCTTTTTATATCATCTAATCAAAATATTGGGATTTAAACTCCCCAACCCAAATTCCCCCCCGGCCCAAATTAAAGTTAATAAGGAATTAATATTGAACTAAATAGTTACACTTATACTCACTAGTATTGAATGTTTCATTTTAAAATAAAAGTTTCAGAATATATTATCAAAATGCATCGAAATTTCTCCAAAGCCAAAAAAATTTACAGAACAAGATAAGAGAGATTTTTATTTTTAAAGTAATGGATGGGCATAAATTTAGAGAGATTTATCTCAAGAACTTTACTCTTATCTGCCATAAATCGTCGTAAGAGTGACATTGCAAGTGGAGATTCTTATTTGGCCTTGTTGAGCAGGCTCACAATTTGAAGCAATTTGCCTTTCGGTGAATGCAGGTTGCTTAGGAAAGGGAAGATCCATGATATCACTATTAAGCATCGAAATAACAGTAGAGATAGTAGGCCTATCTCTTGCCGTTTCTTGTACACATAGCAATCCCACATGTATGCATCTCAACATCTCCATTCGAAAGCAAGGATCCCATATTGCTGGTTCGATCAAAGCCATACTATTGCCATCATTCCACAATTTCCATGCCTGAAAGATAACAAGTGTGAAAGACAAAAATCGGGATGTATTATCTTTTTGGCAATTACCAATTGGGGCTTTGAATAAAATGGACAATCAATCAGATAGACTTACAAATCCTACAAGGCTCAAGTAGTACTGTTCATCATTGTAAAAGCTAGTGTTTTTTCTCCCACTAACAATCTCTAGTATCAACACACCAAAACTAAAAACATCTGATTTCACTGAAAAAAGTCCTTGCATTGCATATTCAGGAGACATATATCCGCTGCATTTAAACATTGAAACACATCCTCATCATTTGACTATTTAAGCACAAAAAGTGGTGTTATTGTATTTTTATTTATTTTAGAACAATTTAAATTTAAATTCAACAAAGCACTTACTATGTCCCAATAACCCTTTTAGTATTAGCTTGATTTTCAATGCCATCGAAAATTCTAGCAATTCCAAAATCCGCTATTTTTGGATTCAAGTCTTCATCTAACAAGATATTACTTGCCTTTAGATCTCTATGAATAATCTTCATTCTAGAATCCCTATGAAGGTATAGCAGACCTCGACCAATTCCTTCAATAATGTTGAAGCGCTTTTTCCAATCAAGGAGTCTTTGGTTGAGTGGATCTAAATGAATAGTGACAAGAAAAAAATTACAAAGGAAAGTTAAATTTGTTTGGAAAGAAAATATACAAATTTGGAGGTCAAGAGTTCAACATATTAACGACATAGAAAGTTATTCCACAGATGAGCCTAAAAGGCAGAGAATCTAAATGTACTAACCAAAAACAATTACGTCCAAACTTTTGTTTGGCATGTACTCATAGATCAACACCTTTTCTTCTCCCTCAGTGCAATAGCCAATAAGTCTAACAAGATTTCGATGTTGGAGTTTAGAAATCACCACCACCTCATTCAGAAATTCTTCAAGCCCTTGTCGAGAGGATGTTGACAGTCTTTTCACTGCTATTTCCTGTCCATCATGCAATTTTCCCTTGCAAAACAAACAATGAATCTGAGCACTTATCTGTATGATTTGAAGAGGAACCAATGAAGTCTACAAGAGCAACCATTACCTTATAGACTGAACCAAAGCCACCTCTCCCAAGCATATTAGATACGTGAAAGTTGTTTGTTGCAGTTGCCACTTCTTTCAAACTGAAAACTGTCAGCTCATTGAGTTTAACATCGTTCAAGTAGTCAAGCAGCAAGCTCTTCCTGCTTTTAATTTTTCTTGCTGTTACAAATTCTAAAAGTAAGTAATCTGTTGATTAAATAGTCAAAGCTTCACTTACTTATCTTTTGAATTTGTTACCAATAGATAGTGAGTTTATGCAAAACAGAAATATAAGATTACAAAAAATAATCACAGAGAGAACACAAAGGTTTATATGGTTCAGCTTTAGGCCTATTTCCATGGGCTGTCTAGGAGAAAGTTTCACTAAGAAAAAAGGGATCTCACAAAACCCGTATTCTAAATACACCCTAGGAGCTTTCTTTCACCACAGCAAGCACACCACATGAATTCATAATTCTCAAAACCTGATGTTCCAGATACCAAAGTTGATAGGTTGCCCAACCCGACCCATGCACAGTCATAGTGACAAAGACTAAAGTCATGTGCGCTCTTCTAAACTAAGGTTGGAAGAATTTGTATATGAGTAATTTGTGTTTGCACATATTGTGTGCAATAGGCCTTTTCCTTTCTATATAGATATACGTACCTCAACCTCACGAAAAGAAAAAAATAATTATATAATTGTCATAGTCAGAAAGTTCAGCATTCCAAATACCACTTGAATTGATTTATATAAAGCAAATATACATAGTATAAGGACTATTTTGTATAAAAAGAAAAGGGACCATATAATTGTCAAACTCGGCAACTTGGTATTCCAAATACCACTTGCATGGCAAGTGGTTCACCCAATTTTAAAGAAAAGTCAGGCCGCTGTCAACATAATAGACATAGTACCTGGTTTTTTAGCAGTCCACCTCCATAAGTAGCATGCCGTGCTGGAAATGGCAATCACTCCAATAATCAGTGTAATTCTGATGATTACTTTCAAATATCTCTCTTTGTCTGTGTATCAAACAAGTTCAAAGTACTACTAAGTCACATTTAATTGATGATATTTTATCAAAATCATTTTTAATCTATGAGACTTGCTGGACTGTTAATTTTGAACAATTTATAATACTTAAAAATCTGATCAATGGGTTCTAAGAAAAGAATATATTTCAAGAGAGATAGCAGCTCTGCATTTTTTTTTCCCTAGTTATAATGTTTTTCAAACAGTCCATTTTCAGGAGGCTTACAAATAAGCTGACATTGTTGCAGGGCTGTAGGTGGGAAGATCAATAGTCCTAAGACTTATCCACATATATATGATATATGATGGCTTTAGGAAGTAGTAAAGTTCTGACAGCTGAAGTAAATAAAAACATTGAAATCTTGTTGCATTATTATTATATCACCGAGTAAACAAACAACTGGACTGACTGCTAGATGATCAAAAGCATAAGATTATGCAAAACAAACTGTGACAGAAAACAAAATGACTTACTGAATTCGGAATAGGCCAGACGAATATATATATCTGATCCACGAATGGAGAATTTCCTTAGGTCAATTAAGTTTCCACTCCATGACATACAACCAATTCCAGCATCATGTGCATAAGCTACACAAGCACAGTTCTCCAAGCACTGCTTTCGACAACTCTCTTTAGCCCCATATGACCTCTCCATAAAGTCTGGCACTTTGAACATCTTCAGTTTCAAGAACCCATCTGCTTTTCCTTCTTCACCACTATTATTCACCCTTTGACACTGCAATGCTGCCCTCCTAATACACCCACTTGTCCAATTTCCTCTGTTCCATTCCTCAATAATCTTTGGCTCAAACCCTCTAATACAGCTACAGATTGGTTTCCTCTGCGAATCACAGCTTCCAAATGCACCACAAGTGCCATAAACATCACACTCATCTTTTGGTGCTAACCCCACAACCTTCCAATCCTCCTTGCTATCATCCCAATATGTCTGCACTAGATTTCCTTGTGAATTCAACACAAATTTTGATAGAGGCAACACATTTGCATAATCAAAAGTTGCATAAACCGTACCTTCTTTGTCATCTACTAGATTAAATCCATTATGATATTCTGCATTCCAGTCAGGTTCACCAATAAAGATCTGACCATTCCATGGACCACTCCGCCAGTATGGACGACCATCTTTCCATATGAAAGCTTCAGGAATGCTCCCTGGAGCCATGCCTACAGAGAAACTTCCAATGGATGGATCAGAAGGGCTTTTCCATGATGTATACGGTACTGTTTGATTTGTCCTTAAATTGATACTAAGTTTCATCTTTGGCAAGAATGTATTAGAGGGATGTTGGAAACTCTCCCATATGATTTTCCCTCTAGTGTTTTCTCGCAAGACGAGGTTCCCTGAATCCGAAAGGTGGAAATTTGAATTGGCAACACAGTTTGTAACATTTGATGACCAAAGAATCTCCTTTTGTCCATCTAATACTACAAGATTGCCGTCCTCTGATATAGTAAGTACCCCAGAAGAATCCTTGAGGGGTTTCTCTCTGTTTGCTACCCATACGACAGTGAATACAGATATTCTATTATACCATATTCCAAGGTAGCGATTAGTAGAATTTACTGGGCTAAAGAATCCCAGTTTGAAAGCACTCCCATTGGAGATTATGTAGTCTGGGTCTCTGATGGATTGTGGAGATATAATGGTGTCTCTAGCAACGCCTAAGTTTAAACAAAGGCAACAAAAGACAGACAAAAAGTTTATCTTGCTAAGTAGTTCCATAGCTTGTTAGAAACTACTGGTTTGCTTGAGTGCAGAATAGGGACTCCGTCTTTATCTAACAAGTAACTGTTGTTTGTTTTTTATGCTGCCCCAGACTCGAATGAGTCCAACAACCAATAAATTACTTCATGTCATAAAAACCAATGAGATATGCTACAACCATGAAAACAACATTTTTAGAAACTATTGGGTAGAAAATTCTTGCTATTTTTATTTGGGTAAACTATTTATATAATTTATTTATTTATTAATAATGGCTAATCTTATCAACAATTTGTATAATATTTTGTAAAAAAGTTTGTAACTTTAGCATTTTCTAAAATTAAGTGTATTTGTTCCTAAAGAGATAGTAATTAATAATACTTAAAATAATAGCTACTTATTTTTCGTCCAAAATAAAAAATAAAAAATTAGTTGCTTATCTCTCATTGACTACAGTTTAGAAGTTTCTAATGCCATTGGAGCTCCAGAATCACATAAATATTATATTAATGCTATTAAAGTGTGTGCATAAGTTTCATTTGTGGCATTTTGTGGAGTGGTGTCAATCTCTCCAATTCTTAATATTTTTATACTTAAAGATCATTTTTTCTTCTTAATTTTTTGGGTGTTTCTAATAAAAAACTCGCAAGAATTACTAATTTTTTTTTCTTAACCTTAGGAAATCTTCTTCAGAAAATAAGAATGCCCCATTTTTTGTCTTTAAATGCTTCCATGGTAAGCGGTAACTTGAGAAGAAATGTTGTGTAACACCCCAACCTTTATAAAATAAAATAAAATTAAATAAATAAATAAAAAGGGTTTTGGCAATATAATTTAAGTGAGTGTAGTTTTGTAAATCTACTCCTAAGATATTTGTATTGAGTGGTCCAAAACCTGCCACCCCTTATATCCACATGTTATCTCCATCTCACCCTCCTAGCCCCTCTTCTCTCTCTCTTTTCTACTGGTTGATTGAACCATCTCCTCTCTCTCTTTGACTTTCACACTTCACTTCATCACCAAATTCGACACTTAGGGCCCATTTGATACGTGTATTTAAACAACAGTTTTCATTTTTTTAGAAATAGGTGTGGATAAAAAAGTGTGTGAAAATACGTATAATGTTGTTTAAAAATTGAAAACTTGTGTTTGAATTTGTGTACCAAACAGGGCCTTAGCTTCACACAATGAAAATAAGGGGTCTTTCATCTCTCATTACTCACACAAACCCATGGCCCCTTTCATTATTCTTTTTGTGGAGACTACTTTTGGGTTAAAGATTTTGGTAAGAAACCTCTTCATAGTTCTACTCCTACACCTACTCCTAAGATTATTTCTTGCTATTAGTCCATTTGTTTTTGGCTATGCTAAGTTACTTTGGTAGTTCTTACTATGTTTATATAACAATCCTTTTGATTGCATGTTTAATGATTGTTGTTCTCATTTTCCTTGATACACTTTTTGTACTTTAGTAACCTTTTGATTGCTAGATGCCACAAATGGACTTTACTATTCTGTTGATTATAAATCATGATTCTTATGACCATATGTGAAAGGGTGATACCCACGCGATTTGAGTCAGCCGCAACATGTGATTTTAATTAAATTATAGAAAAAACTATTTTGAGCTGATTTTTTGATGGTACATACTAAACATATAAGAGCTTATACCTATTTAATTTCAAGTTAATCAGATAACTTTTCATGGACCAAACGATTTTTACAAAATGGCTGGCCTACTATGTATTGAATCTGAAAGTGCGATGAAAACGCTGAGATTTTGTGAAATTTACTTCAAATCTTTGTTGAATGGATTGGCTTATAAATTCATGTGCTTTCTTTGGCATGTGTTTTACTTAGTTAATTTAAATAATGATTTGGTTTAATTATTTAGTGCTCAAAAGGGAAACTCATGAGATATGCTACCTCTATTTTGAATTGATGTGTTTTATGTTATGTTTATATGTGCACATAGCTTGCAGTGGAGAATTAAAATGCTTTGGTTTTGTGTTGTGGCACTATGAGTTTGTATGCTTGTTTGGTTCCCATTTGGTAATGGGTACTTGTCTTAGGTTGGGCAAGCTAGGCTTTAGTGCCTCTAATTTGATTTAGGGGATCATTTTCGATTTTGGAGACAAATGTGATGGTAAACTTTGCGATAGGCCTTGTTATTAATAGGCTTGATCCTTATGTTTCTAGGTTTCGAGATTCTTGGTGATGGACCTAATGATGAGATTGGTTGATTCTGTGATGCCTGGTTGAGGTAAAATCGGTGGCTTTCCGAGGTAAGTGGCTTCTTAATGGGATTTAAAAAAAAAAAAAAAAATTCGTATTGCATAAAATGTTGTTTTGGGTTAAACAAATTTTGGGAAATTGTTTATTGAAACTCTATTTTCCTAAAGAGCGTTGTGTTGTAACCTTAATGCATGTGATTATTCATGAAAAGGGTATCATATTTGGTATTACATATGGGGAATTGCATGATTTGTTATCATGGAAAAGACTAGCATTTTTTATTAAATTCATGAGAATGGATTTTATGGATTTATTACATTATTTGCAAAATTTAAAGATGCATTGATAATTGGGAAAGTTGATGCAAAACATTTTTGACAAGAAATGGTTTTGAGGATTTTGAGAATATTGTGGATATTTGGTTATTGAAATATTTTATGAAACTACTTGGAAGTAAACTATGTATATTGAATACATTTAACTTGTGAGCTTTTGATATGAGTTTGCCCTTGTGCTATGATATTGGTGATTACCTTGTCTTTGTGATATGTGATTACCCCGTCTTTGTGATGACAAGCCAGGTTGGAGACTCGCACTTTGCATGACACAAGTAAATCCTTGAGTGTGTGGGTGAGGTTGCTACCCATAGGGCCAAAAGACCACATGCAAAACGGGTACTGTGTGATGTGTCATTCCCTGCTGCCCATGGGAAGAAGAGGTAAATCTTTAAGTGTGTGGATGATGCTAGGAAGGGCTAAAAGACCACATGCAAAAGAGGTATTACATGACGCGTTATCCTCGGCTGCCCATGGGTGGGATAGGTAAATTTTTGAGGGTGTAGGTGAGGCTAGGCAGTGCCGATAGATCACATGCTAAAAAAGGTATATATCATGCTAGTGTGTTTGGGCTCTAACCTGTCTGTGGTGGTATGATGTCTTGGTGACATTTCCGTCTTTCTGGCACCTTAGGTCAGGGTTCTGGTTTTGAAATGGTATTGGATATTTTTATGGTTCACAGTAAATGAGATATAGTTTCATAATTATTTTGGGGAGTTTGGTGCTGTATTATTTCTATCATTCTTGTCATGTTTTTAATGAATTTTTTTTTTTTTGCATAAATTAAATGGAAATTCCCAAATTATAGCATGTTTTGTAAAATGCTTATTATCATGAAACTTGTATCTCCCACACCCCCATTAATTATGCTATTTACTGGGATTTAACTCATCTCACTCTCCAACAGTTTTGAAGATAAATTGGCTATACATGATGGAGCTTAGTTTATTGGTGGTGATTGAAGTACCATGCTAAGTGGGAGATTTGTGCTATAAATTGTTGGTGACTCAACTTACTAAATTTATCGAAGCCATAGCTAATACCACTAGAGATTAAGCTCTTGAGGTTTGTTAGCCTTGGGTGTGGTAGGCCTAAATTTTCTATTGAGATTGCGTACCTTAGAGAGGGTCGTGACTTTATGTTTATTTTATTTGGAGCGTTGGATTGTTAAGTATATTTGGAGACATATGATTTTTAGTTTGTATTGCTTGTAAATGTGTCATAGAGCTTTGACTTGTATTGTGGAAATGTCAATATATTTATTTACTTTATCAAATGGAAAGAAAAAAAGAAAAAAAGAAAAAAAAAGAATAGAAAAATCCCGTACGGTCCCTCTTGAGTCTTGAAGGCTCGGTTTTTCATGCTTTGGACCATTTTGGGTTTGGGGTGTGACATATTGTCTATGCCTTAGTGGAATAGAGAGTTTGATTGCCTACAATTGGTCCCAATTAACCAACTAAAAAAACCAGCATCAAAATCATCCACGCTAGGTAAGTTTTTGTTGCTCATATAATTGACGTTCTTCGATTTTTCAGATATATATTTGTTTGCAATTTTATTGTTTGATTGCTAGGTAATTTTTTGCTCGCTCTTATAATTCAGATTCTTTGATTTTTCATACATATATTTGTAGTCTTATTGCTTAATTGTAAGGTTCAGATATGTTTGTTTTTTATGTGTACCTTCTAATGTGATGGATAATATTATTTATCTTATCAAAATATTTAGTTAAATAATTGTGAATTCATTGGGCAATATACTCATATGCTTAATTTTGTTATTTTTTTCCTCCTCTTAGTGACATACTATAACTAAAGATAATTCTCTAAAAATTATATCATTAGTATTGTATATGTAGGCAATTAAAAATAGTTAAAATTTATTTCAAAATGAAATTACAAAGTATTTGGGCATTGCGTGGGACATCAGCTATTGATAATGAATGAGGGAATGAGGATAAGAATTTACAAAAAATAAAAAGCTAACATAGAATCTGGGTTCAAATCTCCCCTCCACTTATGTAAATATCAAATTATATTTTTAATTAAAAAAAACCTACTATAGAATTACATTTTAGTTAAATTTTGTAAAATTACTTTACTTATAAACAACATTTACACTCAAATGATTGCATTTTGTCAAAAATTAATATATACATACTTTATTCCCTTTAAAGAGGAGGCTTTTCAACGAAATTTATAATGCTATGTCAGCCCAGAAGTTTTAATAATAAAATGATATTAGAAACAAAGTAATATATACTAGCCTCATCACACACACTTCGCGCGTGCGATGAGGCTCTTTTTTTTTTTTTTTTTTTTGGATTTAGTATTATAATTTTTCTTTCATCACAATTTGAAAAAATAGATAGGATTTTTTTTTCTAAGAGAATAGGATTCATTTTTCAATTAGAAGCTTTTGCTTGTTTATCCAAATCCAATTGATGATGTAATAGTTATAAAAAAAAAATTGATAATGTAATAAATCCAAAAAAAAAAAATGATAATATAATAGTTTGAAAAAGAAACATGGGATAGTTTAGTCTGACACTTTTTTTTTTTTTTTTTAATCTAATGTGGGATAGTTTTTTCGTATTGTATTAGAGGGGTAGTTATTTTCTTTCAAACGTGAGTAGTGGGAAGTTCTTTTTTTGAGAAGAAAAGTGAGGAAGTTTTATGTTACACGTTTCTTTTTTAAAATGTGGAGAAAATAAATACGTGAGGAGTTTTTTTAGAAGTAGGAAGATATTTTAACGTAGAAGTAGGGATTTATTATTTTTGTCAGTTTACTATTTTAACCTCATTTTTAAGTTTTAGGTAGGGGTAGTTTTGGCTATAAAAAAAGCAATAATTAACTTTTTGAATCCTCTTAATATATACAGTGTCAGTTTACTATTTTAACCTCATTTTTAAGTTTTAGGTAGGGGTAGTTTTGACTATAAAAAAAGCAATAACTAACTTTCTTTTGTCAATTTACTATTTTAACCCTATTTTAAAATTGTTGGTTAATTAAATTAAGGGTATTTTTGACAGTAAAAAAAAAATAATAACTAACTTTTTGAATCCTCTTAATATATACAGATATATATATATATATATATATATAATATTAATACTTTTATCCCTTTTCATCTGGTTTTTCCTCTTTCTTGTAATATTTGCTTCAATTTAGATTAAAAAAAAAAAAAAATCCTTCACCTCGCAAATTGACGCCACTCTCCCTCCTAAATCTTATTCTTTGAGCCGGTAAAACTCCCCGTTGAGTGGTCACGAAATTATACCGTGGCTCCCCCTAAAAAGTTTAAGGTATTCAATAAAAGTTTTTCCCCCTTTCTATCAATTTGTTTTCTTAAGAAAAGGTTGGTGGTTTTCCACACTAAGTCTAATATTAATGAGTTGTGTGCCTTAGTGGTCTTCAAACACCCAGACAAGTACAAGAGAAGCGGTTTGCAATAAGAGATTATATCGGTAAATTTCAAAGTTGTGACATTACTTACGCAACCACCCCTGCCAACACAACCTTACAAAAATCTTTGTTTGTTTGTTTGTTTTTTTTTTTTAACATTTTATTTATTTATTTTTTAAACACCAATGCTTTAATAGTGAAGGTCTAGCTACATGAATTTTTTTTAGTTCATGAAACCACTTGCCTTCCTCTAGAGTGAACATTTATGTGTAAATCAAATAAAGCGCATATATGGAAAAAAAAATTATTTCTTTTAATATGTACAACAATTTTATGTTTACGGTTATGTTAATGTTTTAATTTTTTTCAACAGATAATTAATAATGCATATTTAGTAAAATATGGTACATATATAATATATTATGCACTCTGATGAATACGATTTGACTTATTTCAAGAAAAGTATGTTTCAAATTTTGGAAGAAAAATATGGAAATAGAGGAAGAACCGTAAGGATATAATATGAGTATCATTAATTTATGTTCTAAAAGTTTGCAACAAAAATAATGAAAAAAAATTTCCATTTACATTTTAATGATAAGTACAATAATCTAACATGCTTACAACATTGAATTTACTTTCCACCCAATTTTTTTTATATAATAAATAAAAGATAATAGGACCTTCATTATTCCGTAAATATAAAAATATTTTACTTCCATGTCATCCTAGTCCAAATGAGGATTTCATAGGATTGCATGTTGTGACTAGCAAATCTTTAAATGTTAAATATAGGTTAAGTTGAATTTCAGTCTCAAGAATTATATAATAGTTGGTGGTTTTCAATTTTAGGTATTATTGAACTCTAGGGCATGATTAGAGTAAAAGTTGAGATTGATTCCGATGTTCTACAAAAATTTCGATACTCAACTTTAGCTAACTTCTACCATTTTTTCTTGCAATTATTAAGTAGGATAACTTAAAATTAAACACCATTTGTCTCACTTGTTTTTTCATTTTATGATCCATATTGTTTTTCCATTTGAAAATTTATTTTTATATTTTCAATCTCTAATAGATTAGTTGGCATGTTGTGTTGATCTCTATAGCTTTGGCAATCATAGTCCAAGTCACACTTGTTATTTTGCAATATGAGATTATAACACACTTGAAAGTTGTGATATTGCTTGTGTGAGCACCCTTGCATATAAAACATTCTTTTTTAATCAAATTACACTAAAGCTTTATCTTGGAAGATTTAGTCTCATCATTTTGCTCAGTTTCTAAAACCACTTGCCTACCTCTTGAGTGAACATTTATGCATAAAATTAAAAAAATATGCACATATAGAATAAACAAAAAAAGTTATTGAATTGATTTCTAACGTATAACATAGGTTTATGTTTAAGTTAATGTTAATGTTTTTTTTTTTTTTTTTTCGAAAAATAATTATTAGAGCATATTTAGTAAAATATATCATGCGTATAACACAGTAAGTACATAGATGGATATGGTTCCCACAACTTGATCACTCGCCCTCAACGAGGAAGAAGCTTGTCAACACAAATAGAAAAGCTCGATCACTTGACCAAGATTAAAAAGATAAAATTCTTTTCATTTTATTTATTGGGATAAATGCCCTCACAATCCATGATCTTTAAATTATTGGCCTTGACACCCTTTAAACTTTTAATTTAGGCAATTTAGCACTTGAACTTCACCATGTGCTAATGTTTTAGTCACGTGGCACACGTGTGAACAAAAAAATTTCCAAAGCCAATTGCAAAGGATTGAGAGACAATTGAGAGTATAGAGAAAACTGGGTTGAATTTAGAGAGAGAAACCTAGGAGATTGAGGATTGGATTAGATGGCACCATTCATGGTCTTGTAGGAGCCGGAGGCCCGAAGTTCATTGTCCTGCTGACGATCAAGCTGTTCATGGTCTCGCTGGAAGACTAGAGCTAGAGTTGTGGGTTCAGTTTTATCTTTTTCGTACAAGAGAGAGAAACAATTTGATTTCTTGAAGCTTGTGTCTTCATGAGGTGTATGGAGCGGGGATGAACACGGATTTTCAAAAGGTGTTTGATCTTATTTTGCAAGTGGCGTGGATGGGAACTTGAAGGAGTATCAGATGATTAAGATTGTGTTTGTGTTTTGTGACATGGAGTTCAATCAAGTGTCAATGAATAGGTGGGAGAGTGATTACGAAGAGATATAGAGGAAGTTTAGGGAGAAAGGGTATGGGTTTGTGATATGAGAGATTGGGTTTTGGAACTTGAGTTGAGGATTGCGCTTTCTGCTTGGATTTTATCTTTATGAATTAGAAGAGCTGACCAAACATCTATGTAAAGCTTCCAAGTGATCTAGTCACATCCTTTCTTGATATCCATGAAGATCAATTTCCCCAGACCAGGTCAATCATATATTACTCTTTTATCAAACATATAAACAAAAAGGTTTATCCTAGAATAAACTATAAATAAATGAAATTTCTAACTTCTGGTCCTGTTTGGTACACCTACTTAGACACATGTTTTCAGTTTTTAAACAACATTACACGTACTTTTACACATTTTTTCACCTACATGTATTTTCATTCATGTTTTCAGTTTTTAAGTACATGTACCAAACACCTCACAAATTGCAGGACATGCTAATACCAGTAATGGGCTAAAACAAAAGTTTAAGGGAGTGTCAAGACCATTACCCCCAAGTTCAGGGGAGTGTAAGGGCATTTTTTTCCTATTTTATTCGAGCATTCCTAGCTGAAGTGTCCATGTTGATTTACGCCACCACCTTCAGGAGCTGCACCTATTTTATTTAAGCCTTCCTAAAATTATTGTAAAGATCCTAACCATTTAATTATAGTTATTAGCCTTTAAGAAAAATCTTCTCTTAAGGGGTGGGGAAAATTTCTATAAAAAAATGAAGGAAAAAAAAAGATCAAAAAAATTAAAGAGTTTTTACTGTTTCTAGGAAAAAAATATCATTTTTTAAAAGAGAATTAAAATATTTTATTTCAATTCGTTTTCCAAGGATAATAACTATTTTCTCATGTTTTCATCTTTTGTGCTTCATAGTTTTCAAACTAAGTCAAAATTATTACCAAAAAACTGAGTCGTACTGAATCTCAAAGTAGTCAAGTTGCTTCTATAATCGGACGTAGCTTAGTTAATGCAATGACCCTCAATGCACTAGGTAAAAGAAAAGTCCTCTTTGTTGAGGTAGAACGGATTCATAACCTTTGTAGAAATGAAGTCATATCACAACATCGAAAGCATAATGCAAGCAATCGATGTAGCCTGTGATCAAATTAAGACATAATACTAAAATAAGTACAACAATTTTCACTAGTAATCGAACAATTTATGTTCTTATCTGCATCAATGGTTTTTAAAATTCACTCAGTTTTAATAATATTGACAAATGTTTTGAGACTTTTCTTGCATACTACATATTACCAAAAAATGATTATTTAAAAGTACACATAAGCTAACTATAAGCTAGCGACCGTGATGTTACTTGCCTATATCTAACAAATTCTTGGATGGAGCTCTTTTTCCAACAGGATTTTACTTGCCTTTAGATTTCTATGAATAATTCTTAATCTAGAATCCCAATGAAGGTACAAGAGACCTTGACCAGTTCATTCAATAATGTTGAAGCCTTTTCTCCAATCTAGCCATTTTTCTTTGTGTGGATCTAATGAATTTAGAGAAAAGAAACAAAAGAAAGAAAGTGAGGATTAAAATTACAATGTGAATGAACATGAACTTTACAAAAGAAGTTCATTTAGTGGAAGTCATCAAAAAGCTTTGTTTGAATTGAAGTACCAAGACAAAGAAGATTGTTCCATTGTCTCCTAATACACTAATAATATCTCTATGAACAAAATAAAATAAAAAATGTAAAATAATTTTATTATAATTAAGAACTGGGAAGTCTTTTTACTCTAATACTTAGCCCATCTTAAAATTTTCTCTATAAACAAACATCCAATCATTGACTAGATAGATATTCAAATTATTAGACAAGAAACTCTAGAAGAGCAACCATGACTCTGTACACAGGACCAAATCCACCTTCCCCATGCTTGTTAAATTCATGGAAGTTGTTTGTTGCGCTTGCCAGCTTTTGACAATCGAATAGTGGTAGCTCCTAGACCTGGACTTCAACTTGGTTTAGATAGTCTCCAAGCTGGCGGATATACAAAATGGTGACAAGTGTCTCTTTATCAAAGCCCAAAACAATAAAATGTTTGAAAACATCTAATAATTTTCAGACTTAATTAAAAAAAAAAAAAAACGTGAAAATAAAAAGAACTGCCACACGTTTGAAGTAAAAAAAAAAATAGAGGTGAAGAATCTGAACATATAAAAAAAAAAAAAAAAAAAAAAAAAAAAAAAAAAAAAAAAAAAGAAGCCAAAATTAAACGACTATTTTTGGTTACAAACCTTAATTATATTAGGTTTCTCAAAAAGACCTTAATTATATTATTATTAATTTATTACTATATTTTCAATTATTATGTTATAAATGAATATTACAATAGTAAGTCATAAAAAAACACTTATAACTCACAAAATGATTACCATTTGTATGTTATTAAATTTCCTAACCATTCCCATTCCAATGACTATTCAATAATTTTGTTAAAAAAGCATTAGTTGACTAATAATTAAAAAATGGGTAAACTACATTTTTGGTCCTTATCATATACACCATATTTCAATTTGATTTATTTGATTTATAACCTTTCAATTGTATTAATTTGGTCTTTACCTTTTCAGTACTGTGTCAATTTAGTCTCTGCCGTTAATTTTCATCTAAGATATAACGGCATAGACTAAATTGACATGACACTAAAAGGTTAGGAATCAAATTGACATAATTGAAAGGTTATGGACCAAATTAAAATATAGTGTAAAGGATATGGACCAAATATGTAGTTTACCCTTAAATAAATAATCAAAAGAAGTTTCAACTAATAATTTAAAAATATATACCAAAAAAATTAGTGTCATTATAATACATAAATGTTAATTTCCTTCAATAATGCCACTTGGTAATAATCATTAAAAGCATAATAACTAAGAATTACAAAATAATAATAATAATAAAAATAATAATACCAAAAACATTCCTTTGAGTCTTTGACAATAGAGTACCTATTAAATACCCCAAAAAAAAAAAAAATTCAAAAGGAGAGATGACTCATTACAAGAATAAAAGAAAAGAAAAAACTACAAAAACTATTTAGTCCACATTGGTCCATTTCGGTCTTCTTTGATATATTCAATCCAATTTGGTCCAATTCAATCCATCTAAGAAAAAGCCCTCACAAAGTAGAGTACTCTTCCGCTCTCCAAAACCCTTTCCTTTCCTCCCTCTTCCGTCTTCACTCTTCTCTCCAATTTATGGAAGGGATGGAAGTGAAAACCTTGAGACAACAAAATGAGCTTTCTCCATTAAAAAACCATGTAAGTGACTAAATTTATAGTTTGAAATAAATCAAACAAGTAAAATAGTATCACAAATGCAAATTTGTATTTATCATTGTGTGGTACAATTCTCTAAAATTACAAAGGAGTGATCATCTGATTCGATCTCCTTGCAAAACTTATTGATTAGATTTGTGGTAATGTTGTTTTGACTTGAATACAAAATATCCTTCAATTTGGTTGAGGGATGGATCGAAGATTGTTGAAACGGAATTACAATGAATCTCTGACTATGAGCTTGTTTAGAAATCCTTTGTTCTTTACGTTCTTCATGTCCTTCGTGCGTTCTTCGTCTTTGAAGGTTTGTGGTGGAAGTTCTTCGGTGCTTTAGAGGCTTGAATCTGTTGAGCTTCACTGATTTGTGATTTGTTGATGTTTTCGGACACTTTTGGCTTGATTCCTGCAAACTTTAGGATCTAGGCAGATGATCTGGATGATTCTGCTTCGAATATTCTCCGATTTTGGGGTTGAAGTTCTTGAAGTTCCTGAAGGCTTTGAGGCTTGATCTTCGTAGAGCTTTTTCACTTTTGAATTCTGGTCCTCCTAAATGTCTCAGGAAGGCTTCCATTTATAGGAGTTTGGGGGCGGGTGAGCGACATGTGGCGGAGCTTGATTGATGACACATGTCACAACCTGATTGGTCCGCTTAAGTTATCGCTTGCACGTGCGAGGTTGCTTATGTCATCGCTTATACGTGCGAAGCTGCTTCTGTCATCGCTTACACGTGCGAAGCTACTTGTGTCATCGCTTACACATGCGCTGATGTGTGATTGGTTTTTGCATGACACTTGGCAAATTTCTGTTGGCTTCTGAATAGTGATAGCAAAACCTAATAGCAGTACGTGGTGCTTTGTAATTGGCTGTATTTTGTGGACTTGGTAATGTGACGTGTCAGCTTGTGATAGGTCGGTAATTTTCCCTCTCTACAAACCAATCTCAATTATTATAACATTTCCTCAACACAGATAATGAGTGAGTGAACCATGTTCCCATATTTGTCCATGTGCGTGTTAACTTTTGTTGTTCTTAGCCTTTATTAGTAATAGACTTCAATTTGCTACTGATATATTTGATTTTTGTTTTTGTTTTTGTTTGTTTTTTTTTTTTTTTTTGGTTTTTGTTTTTTTTGTTTTTTTTTTGTGTTTTTTGTTTTTTTATTTTTTTATTTTTTGTTTAAAGACTTTTTTATCGTTTTTATAGACTTTTCTATCTTAATACACCTTTGGGATGTACTCATATTTGGTTTGCAAGTTGTGGTGGGTTATATTTTTCTTAATACACCTTTCTATCTGAATGCTTTTCTACAGATTTTCATAAAAAAAAGAAAAAAGAAAAAAGTGCCACAAGTGCTCCATTAGATGGGTTAAGCCATACCATCGTCTCAAACTCACCCCAAACATCAATGATTCCAAAGATTGGGTGTATATTTAGACACATCTAAGTTTATTGGGGACATGGGTGAGAGAAATAACGGCAAGTAAAAACAAAATCAAATACGAAGGTTCAAAATACAAATTTCCAAATCTAAATAGTAAAAAATAACTCGATCTTAAAGGGTCAAAAGTGTAATTTAGTAATAAATTTAACTATACTTTAAGCACACACTCTCATCAATTTTCTTCTTCTTCTTCTAAAGATCACTACTTTTTTATTTATCCTAATTCAAGGTTGATGGGCTTTCTAATCACAAAAATACCTAAGGGTGTGATGAGTAGCGCGCACACACACACACACACACACACAAAAACATTGTTGGCTTTATGAGTTTGTTATATTGATTGTACTTATGTAGATACACAAAAATTAACTAGCCTATGAGCACGCGTTCATGCGCAAGCTGATAAGGCTCTTCTATTTTTTTTTTTTTTTTTTGAAAAGGTTAATAGTTTTCTTTCATTATAATTCTAAGTTGCTACAATTTTCGATCACAAAAAATACCTAAAGTGTGATCATGGTTTTAGAAACTGGACCGGGGCAAAAATCGATTTTGCCTTCAGTTCTTGGTTTAACTTAGTTTTTTATCGGTTTTGGGGATTTTTACTGGACTAGACTAGTGCTTGGTTCCTGGTTGAACCAGCCGGTCCGATTTGATCCGGTTCTTAAACCAAAGGGTGTGATTATTGTTTATGTGAAAAATATATTTCACCCAAAAATGCATAACACTCATCACACACCTTGGTATTTTTGTGATTGGAAAATATAGCATTTTAAATTGTGATGAATCAAAACTATTAACCTTTTCAAAAAAAAATAGAAGAGCTTCTGAAAAACACGTGATAATTACATAATACTAGTCTTTGTGCATATGCTCAGAGGCTCTTCTATTTTTTTGGGTAAAGGTTAATAATTTACTTCCATTATAATTTGGGATTACTACATTTTCTAGTCACAAAAAGACCTAGGGGTGTGATGAGTGTTATACGTTTGTAGATGAAATAATTTTTTCATCACACCCCTGGTATTTTTGTGATTGAAAAATGTAGTAATCCCAAATTATAAAGGAAGCAAATTATTAACCTTTACCAAAAAAATAAAAGAACCTCTAAAGACACACTCACGCGTGTGCTCAAAGGGTAGTAATTCTATTAAAGCATATGAATAGGATCTAAGCCAAGGACTGGTCTCAAAATTAGGCACTTTGTTTCCTTCATGAATCTAAATATTGAAGATTTTTTCTGTAATGGAAAAAAAATGTAGTAGGCAATATATATTTTTGTAGGTGGTTTCCGGTATCATAGGTCTATTCCCTCTATTCTCTCTCTCCCATGTAATTTGATTGCTGATTGTTAAGGCTATATTATTTATTACGTTCCTCTAGCTATGTAAGAGTAATTTATAGTTAGAGCCTTTCCAAGCTTTTAGGATCCTTTATTTCAATTTTATGAATTTTATCTCGATGCAATCACTTATATGTTTTAACTCCATTACTTTCAGATGAATGTGAGGTTGGTTAATGATCTTTCTCTAATTGTAATTTTTGCATAACTATATATGGTCACCATTATACCTTCAAACAAAATAAATACAGGTGATTTTTATTTAACTAACTCGTGCATTGCACAGATTATCAACTAGTGTATATATAACAATAAAGTCATTATTTCAAGAACACATGCAAGCTATCGACCTTGAACCTTTGTAATAGTAACATTGTTAGAAGAGCATATACTTTGGCTGAGTTGAGAGGACTTCGTATCTATGGCAATGTTCCTTTCAGTGAATGCTGATTTCTTTGGAGGGGGCAGATCAACAATCTCACTTTTAAGAATGGAAACAACAACATATATAGTTGGCCTATCTTTAGCAAATTCTTGAACACACAACAACCCAACCTGTTGCATCTCAAAATCTCCATTTCAAAGCAGGGTTTGTATATCATTGGGTCTATTAAGGCTACAATGTTGTCTGCATTCCACAGTTTCCAGGCCTTGAAAAATTGAAACATGATTCAAATCGTTAGCATCAATACTAAAACTTATAAATGAAAGGTAATGGAGATTTCAAAATGAGGCAATGAGTGACTTACAAGTCCTAAAAGGCTCAAGGACTGCTTATCATTATAAATGCTAGTGTTTCTTCTTCCACTAACTATCTCTAGTAACAACACTCCAAAATTGAAGACATTTGATTTTTCTGAAAATAGTCCTTCTATTGCATATTCGCCGGGGGGACATATAGCCACTAAATTTCAACAATAAAACACATTGCAAATTTTATCATCTCAAATATTAGTGGTATTGATGTAAATCAATTGAGTTAGTAACAAATAGTTCATGCGTGGCTAAAAGAAAAGTGTTTATATTCATTTATTTAGCAAATGAGTCAAGATCAAGCCTAAGTATAGGTTCGATGATTAAATGATACAAGCTTAAACATAATAATGTGTTCAAGAACAAACTTAGGAGCATAAGAATTGATTTTAGTAAAA